>NC_041010.1:18726112-19326112 GCF_004193775.1 Glycine soja | reverse complement strand
GATTTAGAGGTAATCTGTGTTGTACGATGTCAGAACTCAAATCGGGCATATCTTGGTCTGACCAGGCAAAGATGTAGTTTTTTAGCAGGGCCATCAATTCTTCACGGATGGGTGCGGTCATACCGGTACCTATCTTTACTTCCATTTTCCCACTGCTGATTCCTAAGTCTACTAGTTCTGTCTCTTCTTGATGAGGCCCCATCTCTCGGTCCTCTTGAGCGACTATCCTCTCCAACTCTGCGGTAAGTCCCACATCCTCGTCCTCTTCATTCTCTGTCTGACCCGCTTCTTGCTTGAAATCGATGGTCGGGTCCCGGGTATTAGTACCTTCGAGGGACTCGTCATCGGATCTGGCGTTTTAAGCGTAAAGAAAATAAACATGCAAATGAATGAGAATGGGTAGAGGCACAGGAACAGATGAAGAAAGATCTTTATATTATAAATTCAGGAACAAAAGACATAATGCCTTAACAAAAGGAAACTCTAAAGCCTAGGCCCAACCGTAGAGTTTAAAATCCACAAAGGGTTACATTATGCTTGTCGCGTAAACGTCTGGGCGCTCCTCCACTTGCCAATTTCCTAGTCGAAAACCAGGAGGACATGGTCGTACCAAACCCGACCTTCTCGGGGAGTCATCCTCGCATATCGTGATGACTTGCCCTGTGTGTCTTAGACCCACGCTCATAAAGCTCCTACTGATGTGGCAGGGTGGGGCCCCTTCGACTTGTCGTCCCAACAGCGAACCTTGGCCTCTGCTCTTCCTTTCTGCGATACTTTTCCTTATGTCCGCTTGCGTGGGTTTATAGCCTAACCCAAACTTCCCGCGGTTTCCTCTAGTGCATACCAAGCTAGTTCTGCCACCGTTGTTCTTGCCTAAACCCATTCCGGGCTCGTAGCCATACCCCAACATCACCCGAGCCACCATCATTGCCGTATCGGACAGGCAAGGCTGCCCAGAGAGGGAATCTACAGAGGCAATGCTTACCACCTCAAAAGATTGGAAGGCCGTTTCCAATGACTCCTTCGCGGCTTCCACATATGGCATAGAGGACGGGCAACTTACCAAGTCGTCTTCCTCCCCCGATATAATGACCAAATGCCCCTCCACTAGGAACTTTAGTTTTTGGTGGAGTGTAGAGGGAACGACTCCCACCGAGTGGATCCACGGGCGTCCCAAAAGACAGTTGTAAGCCAGGTTAATATCCATCACCTAGAACGTAACCTGACAGGTATGAGGCCCTATCTGTACAGGGAGGTCGATCTCTCCCCTCACCACTCGGCGGTTGCCATCGAAGGCATGGACCACCATGGAACTTGGCCTTAGATGGGAAGCGCTAAACGACAATTTCTCTAACGTGATTTTGGGCATTACGTTTAAACTAGAGCCGTTATCGATGAGTACCTTGGCCACGACGTGGTCCATGCATTTGACTGACACATGCAAAGCCCTGTTATGCCCTCTCCCCTCGGCAGGGATTTCCTCTTCAGCGAAGGCGAGATAGTTGTTGGCAATGATGTTATTGACAAGTCCCCCAAAGCCTTCTACGGAGATGTCTTGGGCTACATGAGCTTCGTTCAAGACCTTTACTAGCAAAGCCCGATGAGGCTCAGAGCTCATGAGCAGTTCCAAAAGAGAGACTCTGGTCGGGGTTTTGTTAAGCTGCTCAATGACCTTGAACTCACTTTGTTGAATAATGCAGAGGAACTCGCCTGCCTCCTTTAGTGATACTTCTTTCTTGCCAAAACCATCCTTTTTCTCAGAAAGACCTTTCATTGGAATATCCTCGTCCGGAGCGGGGATCAGTTTGTCATTTTGTTCTTCCGCTATCTTCGCCTTCCCTTTAGTGTTTGTGGGCTGTGTTGGCAGGTCAGGGGGTGCGAACACGTGACCGCTGCGGGTCACGCCGCTCAGCCCCGTGATATTGGTTACCTTGGCCGACAACAAGCTGATGTCGGTGGCTTCTTCCTTCCTTTCGCTTGGAGGCGCATACCTCCACAGAACTACGTGGCTGTTTTGGTATGGAAACAGAATAGGTCTAACTACCGAGGGGTATTGGGTCATTTGGGGAGCTGCATCTCTGGTGAAATATATCACCAAAGGCTTAGGCTTTCTAAGACCTTCCTCATCTGTGGACTGCATGCATATGTGCTGCTCTTCACCCCCCTCATCGCCGACTTCTAGCCGGCCTTGGTCTATCATCTGCTGCAACAGGTCCTCTACTGCTAAACATGCTTCCATGTTATGTAGCGCGCCGGGATGCATCAAACAGGAATCTTCCTCGTGCCCACTGCGGGGAATTACGCCCCCCTTTTGTAGGGCCTCGTAGATAAACCTTCTGGGGGTCGTCACGTCCTTCAAAGGCTAGGACCTGCGCGGCCTACTTGACTCGACGGCATTAACCGCTCCCCCTCCATGATTGGCAAGTGGGTTTGTTTTTATGTTGGGTCGGTCCTCTTGAAACGTCAGCCATCTGGCTTCTATCAAACTTTGGACCTTGTGTTTAAAGGCCAGACACTGTTCGGTGGAGTGGCCCGGGGTTTTCCCATGGTATGCGCAAGTTGTGTCAGGGTTATACCACTTTGGGAAAGGAGGCTGGTAGATCTTTCTGGGAGATATCACAGCCATCTGGTTGGCGACAAGGGATGACAAGAGGTCTTCGTACGTCATTGGGATCGGGGTGAATGTTGGCCTCGGGGGAAAGTTCCTTATCATGTTGGAACCGACGCTAAAGTGGACATTGTCGACCTAGCGAGTCGGGGTTGGAGTCGTAGCTTGGGGGGTCTCCCTCTGGATGGGGGCAGGCGCCCTAGCTTGTACAGGTGCTGAGTTGGAAGAGTCCCCGGCTCGAGCTGAGAAGCTCAGGTGATGTTGCGCGTACTGATGGGTACCGTGAGAGATCTGTGGTGGCTTGATCCATGCAGGCGCTGAAGTGACGACATAGGTATCTCCTTCCTTCCTCTTTGCCCCAGTTGCTCCAATCCTCCTAGCGTTGGTACTTGTGGAGGAGACGTAATCGAACTTCCCTCTCTTCAAGCCCAATTCGATTCTTTCCCCGGTGAATACCAAGTCTGCGAAGCTGGAGGGCATGTAGCCCACTAATTTCTCATAGTAAAACACTGACAAGGTGTCTACCATCATGGTAATCATTTCCCTTTCGACCATAGGAGGGGCTACTTGCGCTTCCAAGTCCCTCCAACGTTGAGCGTACTCTTTAAAGGACTCGCTTTCCTTTTTAACCATGTTCTGCAGCTGAGTCCGATCGGGAGCCATATCGGAGTTGTACTGATATTACCTAAGGAAGGCAGTAATTAGATCCTTCTAAGTGCGGATGCGAGAAGCTTCCATATTAGTGTACCAGACGACCGCGGCTCTAGCCAAGCTATCTTGGAAGAAGTGCATCAACAACTTTTCATCCCTAGAATGCGCCCCCATCTTGCGATAATACATTTTGAGATGATTCTTAGGACAAGTCGTCCCTTTGTACTTTTCGAAATCAAGTACCTTGAATTTTGGGGGGATGAGGACGTCCGATACTAAGCAAAGATCTGCCATGTCCACAAACGGATAGTCGCCAAAGCCTTCAACAGCTCTCAATCTTTCTTCGATGAGATCGAGTTTCCTTTTTTCTTCCACTACCGGGGGTGGCCCTTCTGTGGACAAGAATATTGGCTGTGCTGGGAGATTTCGAGGTTCTCCCGTGAGGTTGGGCTGGGGTAGTGTGTTGGGTGCCAGCCCCTCGACGGGGACCGAGGAGTAGGAATCGATGTCTCCTTGGGCATGCTCTCTACGATCCTCATGAACGTCGTTCGACTATCGAGGAGGCTCCCCTTCAAGGATGGGGGAAGGGACATGACCCGCGTCATCACGCATGACTGGTGGCGTGTAATTAGGTGGTAATCCATAAGGGTAAGCCACTCAGTTGTATCCCAGATGGGGGTTGCTGATGTGCCCCAGTATGCTTCTTTCTCATCCTACCACATTTGGCAGAGGATGTGCGGTAGCTGGGAGAGTTGGGTCTGCTTCGACAGCCAAACTAACAGTGGCAACGGTGGCCACGTTATTCTCCATTAGTTGTCTCATTTCTAGCATGGCATCCATCATGGAAGCCATTTGCTCTTTCAAAGCTGACATGTCGGCTTTCATCTGTTCCTGTATCTCCTCTTGGTCACCCATCATCCTAGATTTGGATCTGGTGCGATAGAGATGCCTTGGGGCGCATTTAGTTATGACGTTTTTCCTAAAAAACCAAACGTGAGGAGTACGTAAAAAATAATGAATGCATGCTAGAGATAAAATGCGGGAGTAATTTGATTCGCACTAATTTTTGGAGTAAAAATGCGGGATAAACCCATTTTATTTAGAAAGTTATAACTAGTCAAGATCTGAGTGACAATACAAACTTCCTAGTGGTTCCTAATTATATGGGCCATTAAGTCTATCATATGCTGACAATAGCTGAGAAGTCTGTGGATCTCCTCGGGGGCGGAGTAGGTGTCCGCCATTGCTTTGGCCTTGGCCAGCAATTGGGGAAGTTCTTGACTCTCATTCAAAGTAAGAGCAAATCGGTCCATCCACATTGTTGCCTCTTGATGTAACGAGTCGATCACCCTTCCTCTAGCCTCCTTTTCCGCGTACACTCGGGCATACTCGTCTGCCACTTTGTGCTCGCGGGCCGTTGCTCGATTTAATTCTTCTTGATACTTGCTGACGATGGCTAACATGTTGGTCTCTGTCTCGCATAAACGTTGAGACAAGCTTCTCTTGGACCTTAGACAAACCTTCAACTCATCCTTCAAGATCAAACTGTCTACTCGTGATTGGTCCTTTTCCTCTCTCCGGAGCTTAAGCTCGCTGTTATAGCCCCACAGAGCCCCTCAGAATTTGTTCCAGCCATGTTCTTCCCTACGAGCCCTTTTGGTCTCTTGTTCCAAGGCCTTGGTGGTAGCTATATTTATGTCTCTCAGTTCGGCATTCTCCTTTCGGATCTTAAGAGCTACTGATTTGAACCTTTCTTTGACTGTTTGGGCTTTCTCGAGTTCTGCCCTAAAGGCCTGCACCTCTTCGTCTTCCTCCGGTGCTTCAACTTCCACCCCTTTAGTGGTTCTCAAACTCGGGAGCCAATCCAGACCTTGCATGTGGGATTTCAACCACCTACGGTAGCCACCGATGGGCCCGTTGTAACTGCCTCTGAGTTCCTTGTCCTTCTTTTGCACCATCTCCCATGCCTTGCAGACCTTCTGAAGTGCCTCCATGTTGGTGTTATTGAAACCTCGTGCAATAATAGGTGCGAGCTCTTCCTCTAGTGGTGCCCCTCTCATAGGGTAGCCAAGCTGTCTTATAGCAAGAATGGGATTGTAACTAATGCAACCCCTTGTCCCCATCAAGGGAACATTTGGAAATCCTCCACACAAAATAAGAACCCCGGTTCTTCCTTCTTTCCATCGGGGGAACCAGTTGACAGGCGCTCCTTCTTTGCTTGCTAAGAGTCGGTCCCAACTTGTCTCTCTTTTCTTTGTGCATGAATGGTGGCTTTCTAGCGGGCAAGCATGTCTCACCTCTTGGCGGAAAAGGTGCGAAACCAACCATACGTAGAGGGCCGGAGTACAGCAAACAATCCTTGTACTGCTCTTTTCACATCTTCGGTCGAAGGTGTCATATAGATCGACTAGGATAGCGACAACCGGGCTTTCCTTGCGGTCATGAAAGACGAGAAAAGCGTCGATCGCCGCTAGGTCCACGAACCCATCCACATTTGGAAAAAGGACTCCTCCAAAGATCAAAAGTGCGAGGATGTCTATGAACGGGGCCCATTCGCCTCTACCTGCCAAGATTTGTGCTTTTGCCTCCAAGCATTTTCTCGGTACTCCAACCACCCCATTTTCGACTTGCTTTCTGTGGTCTAATTCCTGCGCCGAGATTTGGACTATCTTAGAAGCTCTAGCTAAAGAGGGATAGAATCCTGATAAGAGGTATGGTTTCCTTCCTCCTAGAGGGCATCCTAGGATCTCTTCATATTCTTCCACCATGGGTGATAGCTGGAAGTCCCCAAAGGTGAAGCACCTCAACGGCTGGTCATAATACTGGGCGAGGGAGGCAATGGCCTCTGTGGAGACCTCTGCCATGGCTAGGTCCCAGATTTTACCGTAAGCTTTGCGAAAAGCTTGTCGCTGGAGCTGACCCATCACCTGCCCTAACTCTTTCAAACTGGTGATTCCTAGGCTCTTGACCTTGACTTGATAGAACCTCTTTTTAAGCGAAGGTGCCTGACTCGATCCTATGTTTTACTAAAGTGAAACAAAACCCAGTGCGAATCAAAACTCTAACATCTATCATGGGTGGAATGGATGAATGCATGAAGAAATGCACATGACACAGATGCAATTTATAAATACGGGAGCCCGGGAAATTGTCCCCTTCTTAGATACAACATTCGGGTAGCATAGCGCCCGACGTATGCATTTAAGAAGGCGACACGGACCCTCCATCGGTTTAACAAAGTAAGGGGATCAAGACGTAATCCGTGCATGATGCATATGTGAAAGGCACAACACGAGGATGTACATAGTACGACAATATCCACAAAAAATTACAAGCAAAGGCGTACATGACATTTAGGACTACATGCATGGCAGTGTTAAAAATGGCACGCGGCGTGTTTGCTCCGTGCCCCTATTTTAGGGACCTACACGGGAGGAAACTAAAAGGGCTTTTAGTGATAATTCCCAAGGTGGTCATATCTCTCTTGATGGTTTCTGGAGGTATCATCCCCTTCGAAGAACATATTGCGATAGTAGGGACTACTAGCAACAATATGTTATCAAAAAGAAAAACTCTAGACGAGAGTTCACTGTTATCAAGCAAGTCGGAGACCTAGCATGACCACAGATTCACCTCCACTCCTTATGTTCCCATGGACCCGGGTATAGGGCCCTTTTTCAACTCACCGTGTGTGCAAATAGTGTTGGTGTTTGTGTGCATCAAATGAATAAATATTTACCTCATGCATACATTTGAAAAACACACTAAAAGCATCAAAAGAGTTTATATATACAAGAACATAAGGAAAAAGACAAAGAAAAAGGAACAAAAGGGAAGTCATGGTAAGGAAAGCACACTAATTGATTGGCCTAACTCTCTAACAATAATCCCCAGTGGAGTCGCCAACTGTAGCAACCTACCCTTCGGCGGGAGGGCGACGCAGGGCTCGCGGTTGCGTCTTTCATAGGAGGAAAATGCGCGGAGTCGCCACCAACATTTATTCGAGGAAAACGTCGGAAAAATCGGAAATGTGTGGTCTACGAACTTTAAGTTTGAAAGGTTCGGGAGTTATATTTACGCACGGGGAAGGTATTAGCACCCCATGCGTCCGTCACAAGGGACGACAACCTTTAATCAAGTGTGCAAATGTGACTTCAATTTGTTTTATTTACCTTTTACGTTTTTATGTCTTTTTATGCCTTTTTTTGTATTTTTTATCTTTTTGTGGTCGACAAGGGTGTCTCCCTTGCTCCTACGTATTCCTCAATTGTGATAGGGAAATCAGACCTACGTAGTTCTTTGAGAACTGAACATTGGTTAAGTTGTTTTTATCTTTTTTTGCAAGATATATTTTGACTGAACAAAAGGTCGTTTTAAGGTGTTGGACCATTAAACGATCTTTCGATTCTTTTGAAAGGAGAGAAAACATTAAGGCATTGGACCATTAATGATCTCTTGGTTTTTTTGAAAGAGGTGACAAAGCTATGTGTTGATTTTAGGCTTTTAAAAGTCCATGTTTAACCAGTAAAAGCAAAGAGGACCATTTCAAGGCGTTGGACCTTTAAAATGGTTTTTAGGTGATGACAAAAGTTTGATTTGTGAGTTGATTTTAGCCTTAGTTTCACTTTGGTTATTAGTCAATTCGATTAAGAAAGAAAATCCCAAAGAAAAACGTCTAACTGATTTTTTTTATTATTATTTTATTTAAAGATATTTTTTTTATTATTATATTATTATTTTGCTTCTTTTTTGTTTTAAACGTGGTTACGGCGTGAAAGATCGGTCGGATTTTATTCTAACAGAGATTAAAAGATATTACAACTCAAATGATTGGTGGAAATTTATTTTATTTTTTATTTAGGCGAGAAAATGACTTAAAATAAATGATTAAAGCACGTCAAAAGGGGGTACGGAAAGCAAACGAAATAAAAATAAAAGCACGCGAAACAAGTGGGGACCACTAAGGGCACATAGAATGAATTGAAAGGTTCGATTTCGGGAACTTACCGGTTGAAGACCGAAGAACGACGAAGAACGAACGAAGAATGATGAAGAACGGTGGAAAACCTTCACGAAATCGCCCATGGAAACATCTTGGAAGCGTTACGGAAGCGCCTCGGCTTGGATTTTCTTCACGAAAACGATTTTTCTCACTAATTTCAAGTGAATCTTAGATACCAGGAGGGTTGAACGAATTTGCTCTGCCCTCTTTCCCCTATTTATAGGGGAAAAGAGGGAGGTGGTTGCCGCCCAGCTCGCCCAGGCGAGCTGGGTTGCTACCACCAGAAGGCACCGCCTTCTGTTGGAACACCCTGGAAGGTCCAAGTGGGCCTAGTTGCTATTTGCACACCCTTGTTTACTAAATACACCCCTCTTTGCCCTTTTTTGCTTATTCTTTTTCCGTAACGTTATGGAACTTTACGAATTACGTAACGATGCTTGTTTTCTTTCCGTAATGTCACAAAACTTTATGGATTACGCAACCATCCCCTCTTTGACTTCTGGAATGTTACGAAACTTTACGGATTGCGCAATAATGCTTCCTTTCAACTCCCGACATGTCGCGGAACTTCACGGATTGCCTAACGATGGGTGTCAAGTACCTCGAAGTGGTCAAGCGAAGGTCACATCCCACCAAACAGATGGTCCCTGAACAAAATTAGGGTATGACAGCATGCAATTAACAATGTGTTGTCAACTTTGAGAATGATTTACGATGCAAGAAAAAACATACATTCGTAATTGGTTATGGATGATTTAATTTAATCCTAAAATAAACATTAATAGATAATTAACAATAAACGGATGACAAAAATTTGTATCGCATAATAAAAAACGTGTCCATCAATAAGGTACAAAAATTATAGACCTACCAAATGTTAATGTCCATACATAAATGTACGATATAAATAAATTATCAAAAAAATAAAAAATGACATTAATAAGGCAAATAAAAAAAAATCAACTTTAATGACCGTCCGTATGCCGCCTGCGCCTCGATCTATGACCTACAACTGGTTGGCAAATGAAGCTTCTTGCGATGCCTATACATTCTTCAGCAACAATATAGGCTTATATTCCTTCGGTTAAGATCCTCAGGTTCAGTAGCCTCTCCAACTTATCAGCAATTGTCGCAAAAGCATCGTAGCAATTCAAAAATAAACAAAGATAACAATTGTTAGTAATAAAATAGAAAAGAAAACAACAAACACAAATTTCCAAAAATATATATTACCATTGCATGTCCAACATGATGCACCTCAGCGTCTGCCTCATCAAGTGCCGCTCTACTGCCGCCACCAGTGGAAGCAAAGCTTCATGATGAATCAACAATGATTCAAAGGTGTTTTGATGATAACAATGATGACAACAAAAGATGATGACAAAGGTGATGAACAAAAAGCTCAAAAGATCAAAGAACATCCATCTCAAGTGAATCAAGGAACATCCATCTCAAGAGAATCAAGAACAAGTCAAGAGTTCAAGAATAAAGAAGAATTCAAGACTCAAGAAGAAAGCCTACAAACAAGAATCAAGATTCAAGATTCAAGATCTCAAGAATAAAGATCAAGATTCAAGACTCAAGATTCAAGAATGAAGAAAAGACTCAATCAAGATAAGTATTAAAAAGTTTTTCGAAACTTTGAATAGCACATGAGTTTTTGACAAAACCTTTACCAAAGAGTTTTTACTCTCTGGTAATCGATTACCATATTGTTGTAATCGATTACCAGTAGCAAAATAAGTTTGAAAATGTTTTCAAACTGAATTTACAACGTTCCAAATATTTTCAAAAGGCTGTAATCGATTACAATGTTTTGGTAATCGATTACCAGTGTCCTTGAACGTTGAAATTCAAATTTAAAAGTGAAGAGTCACATTGTTTCACTCAAAAGCTTTGTGTAATCAATTACACATATTTGGTAATCGATTACCAGTGTTTGTTTATGAAAAATCTAAAGATGTAACTCTTCATAAAGGTTTTGACTCTTTCAAATGGGTTTTAAGTTTTTCAAAAGTTATAACTCTTCTGAATGGCCTTCTTGACCAGACATGAAGAGTCTATAAAAGCAAGGCTTTGTTTTGCATTTTGTATCAATCATTCCAATCTTGAACACTTTTCCAATTCATTCAAACAATCCTTTACAAGCCTTGAATCTCTTTGAACTTCTTCTTCTTCTTCTTTGTACCAAAAGCTTTCTGAAGTTTTCTAGTTTTCCAAACCTTGAAAACTTGTGCTATTCATCCTTTTCATTCTCTTCTCCCTTTGCCAAAAAGAATTCGCCAAGGACTAACCGCCTGAATTCTTTTTGTGTCTCTCTTCTCCCTTTTCCAAAAGAAGGAAGGACTAACCGCCTGAATTCTTTTGTGTCTCCCTTCTCCCTTGTCAAAGAATTCAAAACGACACAGTCTGAGAATTCTTTTGATTCTTCCCATTCCCTAATACAAAAGCGTTCAAAGGTTTAACCGCCTGAGAATTCTTTTGTATCCCCATTCACAAAGTATCAAAGGTGTAACAGCCTGAGATCTTTGTCTCAACACATTGGAGGGTACATCCTTTGTGGTACAAGTAGAGGGTACATCTACTTGGGTTTGACTGAGAACAAGAGAGGGTACATCTCTTGTGGATCAGTTCTAGTGGAGGGTACATCCACTAGGTTCAAAGAGAACAAGGGAGGGTACATCCCTTGTGGATCTTTGCTTGTAAAAGGATTTTTACATGGTTGAAAGAAATCTCAAGGACCGTAGGTCGCTTGGGGACTGGAGGTAGGCACGGGTTTGTGCTGAACCAGTATAAAAATCCTTGTGTGTTTGTTTCCTTCTTCCCTACTCTTTTACTTTCCGTTGTGCATTTAATTTTCGCTTTTACTTTCTGTTAAGTTTCTCTTCTACTCCATATTCTCTTAACAACATAAGTAAAATCCTTAAAAGAGTAATTTTTAGTTGATAAAGTTTTAGGAATAATTAATTCAACCCCCCTTCTTAATTATTCTAAGGCCACTCGATCCAACACCACCGATTGTTGATGCCCATCTAGTTCAAAAAATGTGTCATATTGTTGAATCGGCAGAACTCTGGGAGGATCCCTTGGCTATGTTGGACTGATGAATGGGTGCGAAATCATGTAGAACCAATCCATGTAATCTGGTAAACACTGGCCAGACACTACACAGATTTATCCTACAAGTGCAATATAGTCACTGAACTGCATCCATCTATCATCCATCTCTTCAAAAGAAAGCGAAGGCATAGCAGGATGTGGCGGAATAGTTTGGATGCTTCCAAATTATCGTACAACCCTCTCCATTCGATGAATTACCATCAAGGGACCCCATCTGAGATGGCCAAAAAACAACGTGATGATCTCAAATTCTCTGAATGAACGATGGTCATCATATGAAATCCAGCACACTACGTCAGGGGTCAATCTGTCCAGACACCTACGATACGTCGACATGGGCAGTGGCTTGCCAGAGGTCCATCAGAATGCGCACGGTCTCCTCTCATCATAATCCTTGGCAGCTAGGGCGAAACCAACAGACAGAAAATGCTCGTAGATCCAACACTAAATATATTTTGCATACATTCATTAAAATATGCGACAACATATAATAATCAACGCTAATAAAATTTTGTTTTGTAACATCTTAACTAACCTATAACAGAGTGATATATCCTGCAAGCTACCTCGCTGTGCTCTTCGACGCCTCATTTACATTATCATACATGTGCACAAGTGCAACAACGCCCCAAGCGTAAGTCCCACTCTGTGTCAAGTCACGCGGTGCGCATCCAAGAATACCACGTGCATGTGTGTGGCAATCTTGTTAGCAAAGAGTGTGTATCCAAGCAGATGCAATAAATACGCTCGCGCTGCTACAATCTAGTGGCATGCATCAATCTTCATCTGATACACGTCTCGTAGCCACAATAGTCGAACATAAGAGCCATGACACTGATAATGTAATCCTGACTAGGAGTGGATCACTTGATATAGGTTACAGAGTTTGGATGACGCCACTTCTGGTGAAGGAAGATAAGTCAGGGTAAACGCCACAAGGATTACCTTAATAAGTCTGATATTGATTCAACAAGGAACCCAGAGAGAAGCTCTCACCAAATTTTATCAAAATGCCAAAAGTTTCTTTATTGAAAACAAAAACCAATACATATAGTGTATCTAAACAAAAAGATACAAATAGACATGGGCCTTCAAAATAGTTTGGGTCAATATTACAACAAAAATAATTAGAAATAAAAAATAGAACATATTTAGCATGGGCCTTCAAATTAATATGGGCCTTCAACAAAAATTAATATTCTTGGTAGTGCCTCTACCTCTGGGCCTTCATCCTTTTCCACTTGGGCCTTCATCCTTCTCCACTTGGGCCTTCATCCTTCTCCACTTGGGCCTTTCGTCCTTCCCCACTTGGGCCTTCGTCCTTCTCCACTTGGGCCTTCATCCTTCTCCACTTTGGCCTTCGTCTTTCTCCACATGGGCCTTTATCCTTCTCCACTTGGGCCTTGTTAAGTATGCCTATTACCATTTGTTGGAGGGTATCCACTGACTGTTTGGTCCTACTCCTAGTCATAGGTCCCTGTATTTGGGTAGTTTTAGGATTCTCATCATTCCCTCCTTCTTGGAAAACATTTGCCCTCAAATGTCCAGGATCATCATCGGGTTCAAGTACCACTTCCTTCCTGTTCTTGTTGGCTTGCCTGGCATAGCTTTCATTCTTCTTTGCAATTTGCACCTTCACATGGTCATACAATCTTTTCACATACTCAACTTTGGCATGTGCATCCTTATGCTGAGTCTCTTGGGGCTTGCTTTTGTAAGCTAGCATGTTAGGCAATGAGGCTTTTGGAAGGAGATCAACTTGATGTTCTATGCTTCTTGAAGGTGGCAGTCCATGAGGAATCTCCTTGGGAAAAACATCTTTAAATTCTTGCAATAAGGGTTAAACACTAGGAGAAACATAAATAGTTAACTCATTAGAATTATCACTCTCTCTCTCTCATGTGTATCACTCTTTCTCTCAGGTGTATCACTCTTCTTTTTCCTCTGTGGTGCCTCACTACTTTCTTTCTCTTGTTCTTTCTCTTCCCTCATTTTGATATGGTCATCACACACTTCTCTAGGGGAAAGAGGCTTAAGAATAATTTTTTGGTGAAGCCATCACGCACTGCTTTGGTGTCATCTTCAATGTTGGCCCTCGCTAGTGCCATCTTCATCTCCTTGTAGTGCTCCTCAATAGTCAAACTTCCCTGGGACAACCTCTGGAGTTTCTGCCTCATGGTTCTACTGTAGCTGGTTGGAACATACCTTTTTCGCATAACCCTTCTCATCTTAGTCCATGTATCTATCTCCCGCCATTCTTCTCTCTTCATCTCTCTTTGATTTTTCTTCCACCAAACAAGGGCATAGTTTGAGAATGTAGCTGCTGCTAACTTCACCTTCTGCTCTTCAGGTTAGTCATTGCAGGAGAATGCATGTTGAATCTTCATCTCCCAGTCAAGGTAGGCATCTGGGTCACTCCTGCCTTTGAAATGGGGTACATTGAGTTTTACTCCCTCAATTTTGTCCTGCCCCTCTATTCGGTTTGGTCCATTATTGACCCTTCTGTTCCCACCAAAAGGTCTCCCAGCATTTGGGTTGATTTGGTTCTCTAGTCCTTCTATTCGTCTGTAGAGCTCTTTATTGTTACAGCTCAACAACTGTTGCATCTGTGTTGTCATTACGTTCAATGACAAATGCTGAGATTCTTCTAACTGATGATAATCACCACCACCATCACCAGATCTTGCCATAATAAACAGAGAAGAAAATCTTCTGCAATAATTTTTTTTAAAAAAAAAGTTTCATGACCTCACCACACTCTACTCACATGTTTCTCTCTTTGATGGTAGTTCACTCGTGTTTGATGCTCTCAATATAGGCTTTTGTGTGATGTTTTCACTCTTGCCTTTTACCACTCACTCCCTCTTAAGTTCCTGGATGAATCAAATTAGACACACAAAAGGTATATAACAGGGACCTATGACTAGGAGTAGGACCAAACAGTCAGTGAATACCCTCCAACAAATGGTAACAGGCATACTGAGCAAGGCCCAAGTGGAGAAGGATGAAGGCCTAAGTGGAGAAAGATGAAGGTCCAAGTGGAGAAGGATGAAGGCCCAAGTGGAGAAGGATGAAGGCCCAAGTGGAGAAAGACGAAAGGCTCAAGTGGAGAAGGATGAAGGCCCAAGTGGAAAAGGATGAAAGTAATGGAATTTTGATAAAATTTGGTGAAAGCTTCTCTCTGGGTTCCTTGTTGAACCAATATCAGACTTATCAAGGTAATCCTTGTGGCCTCTACACTGACTTATCTTCCTTCACCGGAAGTGGCGTCATCCAAACTCTGTAACCTGTATCAAGCGATCCGCTCCTAGTAAGAATCACATCAACTGAAACGTCTCAGCTCTCGCCTCTTCAGCGCTGACCTCGAGTAATTCAACCAACATCTCGACAGCATTGTCGACATGAAGTTGCTCAAAGTTGTGGAATGCTTCTACGATAGGCAAATGTAGCAACGATGCCACGTCATCCAAGATGATAGTCACCTCTCCTATAGAAGCAAGCTTCATGATGATGATTCAAGTATGAATTAAGTAGTTTTGATGATGATAAAAAGCCCAAAAGAATGATTTCAAGATTGAGTCAACAAGTTCAAGTTCAAAGATTAATTTCAAGTTTCATTAGAAGAAATCAAGAAGATTCAAGATTCAAGAGAAGTTTGATTTCAAGATTCAAGAGAAGATGAATTCAAGATTCAAGAGAAGGAATCAAGAAGACTTCACAAAGGAAGTATTGAAAAGATTTTTCAAAAAACAAACATAGCACAATTTTGTTTTTCAAAAGAGTTTTTCTCAAAATTTTCTAAGTTACCAGAGTATTTACTCTCTGGTAATCGATTACCAGTGGCAAAGTTTGATTTCAAAAGTTTTTAACTGAATTTGCAACGTTCCAATTGACTTTTAAATGGTGTAATCGATTACAATATATTGGTAATCGATTACGAGTGTATCTGAATGTTGAAATTCAAATTAAATTGTGAAGAGTCATATCTTTTCATAAAATGCTTTGTGTAATCGATTACATGGTTTTGGTAATCGATTACCAGTGACAAGTTTTGAATAAAAAGTCAAGAGATATAACTCTTCCAATGATTTTCAGGTTTTTCTCAAGTTTATAACTCTTCCAATGGTTTTCTTGACCAGACATGAAGAGTCTATAAAAGCAAGACCTTGACTTGCATTTCAATAAAAAAAATTCAAAACAACTTAGAATTTCTTGAACAACTTTTGAGAAATCTTAAAACCTTTGCTACTTATCTTTCTTCTTCTTCCTTTGCCAAAAAGAATTCGACAAGGACTAACCGCCTGAATTCTTTTTGTGTCTCTCTTCTCCCTTTTCCAAAAGAACGAAGGACTAACCACCTGAATTCTTTTGTGTCTCCCTTCTCCCTTTTCAAAGAATTCAAAAAGACATAGTCTGAGAATTCTTTTAATTCTTCCCTTTCCCTTAAACAAAAGATTTCAAAGGACTAACCGCCTGAGATATCTTTTGTTTCCCCTTCACAAAGATTCAAAGGACTAACCGCCTGAGAACTTTGTCTAAACACATTGGAGGGTACATCCTTTGTGGTACAAGTAGAGGGTACATCTACTTGGGTTGTTGTAACTGAGAACAAGAGAGGGTACATTTCTTGTGGATCAGTTCAAGTGGAGGATACATCCACTTGGTTGTTCAAAGAGAACAAGGGAGGGTACATCCCTTGTGGATCTTTGCTTGTAAAGGTTTTTACAAGGTTGAAAAGAAATCTCAAGGACCGTAGGTTGCTTGGGGACTGGATGTAGGCACAGGTTGTTGTCGATCCAGTATAAATTCTTGTGTTTGTCTTCTTCTTTCCTACATTCTTTAATTTCCGTTGTGCACTTTAATTATCGCTTTTACTTTTGGTTAAGTTTCTATTTCTGTTCTTTACTTTCTTAACATTATAGTAAAAGCCTAATTGAATCTAGTAACATTAAGAAGGATGTATTTTTAATTAGTAAAGGTTCATTAATAATTAATTCAACCCCCCTCCCTTCTTAATTATTTCGAGGCCACTTGATCCAACATTTTCGACGGGCAAATGGAAACTACTAGTTTCCTTATGCCAACATTCCACAAAAGCGGACATTAGTCCTCGATCGCCCGTATCTAGGGAATATACGATCAGCGGACTTAGTCTGCTAGCATTCACAAGGCCTTCAGTCTTTGGAGCCGGCCTCCTGAACTTAGCCATCTTCCTTCCATGGGAAGATAGCTTCAACTCAGGACGTTCCTACAAATATTAATATTGACCATGTAAAAATATTATTAAGTTGTAAATTATGTGTTTTTTGTTTTTAAAAAAAATACAAACCTCTCCATTCCAGATTCTGAGAGCAATGTGAATTTCATAATCTCTCATCAGTAGGAGGATCCTCAACAGGTGCTTCTTGCTGCTCTTTGTGCAATTCCTTTGCAGCCTTAGAAGGATCCTCAACAACACGCTCTTGATGTCGTTGCATGCGGCCAAATGCGGTAGGTCTTCACCGTTGGGGGCATCATTATCATCATCACTCGCTTGTCTCCTCCCCAATTGTTCGGCCTAAAGCACAACCAAGACCTTTAGTTCTAACCATTATCTGTACAATTTTTGTTTCAATGTTAAACTATTTTCAATTTTTGTTTCAATCTTTTTTTAAAACTAACAATGTTAAAATATTTTAAATTTTTGTTTCCATCGTTTTTAAAAATATTTAACAATTTTAAAATCTTTTACATTTTCATTTTAAATCATTTTTGAAAACAAACAATTTTATTATATTTTAAATTTTGGGTTCAACAATTGTTTTAAAATAACTAACAATTTCAGCAATTGTTTTAAACTAACTAACAATTCTTAATTACTTAAAATATTTGTCTTAAGTTTTTGTAAAACTAACAAAATTAAATTAACTTATTTACAAAAATTTTAAATTTTATTTTCACTATTTTAAAATTTTTGTTCCAGTATTTTATTATTACCAAATTTAATTTATTTAAAAATTTACTTTCAATCATTTTAAATTTTGGTTTCAATATTTTTTTATTACTAATAATTTTAATATATTCTAAAATTTTATTTCAATCGTATTTTAAATTAAAATTTTGGTTTCATCAAAATTTTCGTATACATTTTTGTTTCAATCAATTTTTAAAAACTAACTAACAATTTTTAAATCTTTTAAATTTTTGTGTCAATATTTGTTATACATTTCAAATATTTGGTTGAATAGTTTGTATAACAAATTAAAATTTTTTAACTACCAAATTTTATATTTGTTTCAATTATTTTTATAACTAGCAAATTTAAATTACTTTAAATATTTTTTATCATTTCAATTTTTTTCATAACTAGCGAATTCAATTATTTGTTTCAATTTTTTTAAACGTTAAACAAATATAATCCGTATTTTGGCCAAACTAATCTAATCTTACTTTTGGAAATCTAATCTAATGTAATTTATCTTACTCTTAGTTTTCAAAATCTAATATACTCTAATCTTATATTAATATACTTAACAATTAAATCACAAATACTAATACAACATAATAATAATAATAATAATAATAATAATAATAATAATAATAATAATAATAATATTTTAAAAATAACACAAAACAAATAAGAATATACATAATAAAAAAACAATACATTATCAAATTTCACAAAATATTACAAAATTAACCACACTACAAAATAATATAAAAAAATTAAAAACTTTTATTTTCAATTTTTTTTTAAAATTAAAAAAAAAACTCATACTAATCCGTATGATTCATAAAAATTGTTTATCCGTATGAACCATACAAATCAGTGATCCATATGGTTCATACGGAATTCGTATGAACCATACGGATCATCAATCCGTATGGATATTTTTTTGAAAAAAAAAAAATAGCTTCCGCCATTGATGCACTTCAAACATTACATGAATACAAACCATTGATGCACAACAAACCAACATATTCATTGAATACAAAGCAATAAATGTCCCATAAATGGAAAACCATTACATGAATCCATATGGGTATTTTTTTTCGAAGAAAAAATAGCTTCCGCCATTGATGCACTTCAAACATTACATGAATATAAACCATTGATGCACAACAAACCAACACGTTCATTCAATACAAAGCAATAAATCTCCCATAAATGGAAAAGCATTACATGAATACAAAGCAATGAATTAAACAACACATTCATACGAAAAGGATAACTTACCTGGAAGAAGATGAAGCCAACAAGAACAACCAGCAACCAACATTGAGCAGCAACGAAGAAGATGAAGCATAAGGGAGCGCGACGGAGGAACCAACAATGTGCATGACAAGAAGCAAACAAAAACGAAGAAGAAATAAGAAGCAAAGGAACAATGAGGAAGAAGAAGAGGTAGAAGACAAAGCGCGGTGTGGAGGAGTAAGAAAGTGATTCGTACGGACAAGTCATTGTGCCTTTAAATATTAACTTACCGAAGGACAATTTGATCATTTCACACAGGCTGCTGGGTGCCAAAGCAGTTGCCCTAGCACAATCAATGTTGTTGTTATGATACCCACTTTTGATAAGTGTGTTTTTGACGTAAATATCTCTGATCTATAACACCCATCATAATGCAAAGGGAACTTATTTTCGATGTGTATTCAATTGAGATACAAAGCGAAAACAAGTTACCTTATTGCTTTTTTTTTTTTTTGAAAAAAATCATATAACGTAAACTTATTTTCATTATGTAATTAATTATATATGTATGCTATTTTTTTTTTAAAAGAAGTTACCTAGGTAATTTTGAATTTTGAAAATTGTTTGATTACGAGTCAATCAAGGTAACAAAGAATATTTTTTATCTCATAATTAATTTGATTAATTTTTTTAAGTATAATATTTATTCAAGTGAATCAAATTAATTATTTAAATAGAATAAATCCTAACATTTTAAATTATTTTTTAAAAAAAGTAACAACTAATTACACAACGAAAGTAAGTTTTTATTATGTTATTTTTTGATAGAAAAAAAATGCAACAGAAAGTTGTTTTTGCTGTGTATCTCGATCAGATACCCAATGAATGCAAGTTTTCGTTGGGTGTGAAAGGTTAAATGTATTCTCATAAAAAGAAAAACATGTTTATGAGAATAGGAGGTCTTGATAGGAATGCAGGGGTGCCAATAGTATCCCCCTTGCCACTTTCTTCCCGATTAACTCCCCAATATTGAAGAGGCCAGTATATCAACATTGATTTATTAGCACTTGGAAAAGTTACCACTTTATGGTTAAATTAAATCAAGCAATTGTTTTATGCACCTCTGTTTTTTCCCTTCCGGCTGAGTAATAAGGACATTATTTGGAAAAAAAAATACAAAACAAATTGAATGGAGGTGTGAATTAAAAGAAAAGGAAGATGCACGTCCGTAAATCAATAAACTCATGGATGAAAGAGGTGGACTGACAGTCACAAATCTACCTCGTCCAAGTTAGTTGGGCCTTATGGTGGCGTAACGTGGCCCTTCTAAACATTTTTAGCTTTTTTTTTTTGGCATAAATACATTTTCCATTTATGCTATCTAGCGTTTTTCTATTTTTGTTTTTGTATAAAAAAATTCGCTTTAGTTCTTATAAGATATGTTTGTTTTTTTTTTGTTCTTAAAGTGTTTTCACTTTAGATAACGCTTTAAACACTAAAAAAGTATTTTGAATGATGAAAAACATGTTTTAAGAATGAAAAACGTATGTTAAGGATAAAAAATAAAATAAACAGGTTTTGTAAGGACAAAACAAAAACAAATAAAAAAATTATAAGGAAAAAAACTAAAAATAACACTAAATTATAGGGACAAAAAATGGATTTAAATTTATTTTTTCTTTATAATCACTTTCTAATTACATATTTATGGTCATGCATTGAAAGTGTAAAGTGAATTTTCATTGTCAACCAATATCATAAATCATGATTAGTATAACTTTTAAGATAAACATTACAAATGTCAACAAATATATCATATATAATAATTTGTGATTAGATGATAATGTAATATTTTACATTATTGATGCACAACCTATTTTCTCTAGGTATTTTCTGTATGAAGCACACTACCAAATTGCTCTATATAATGTTTCTCTAGTTGCTATAATTCCAAACTGTGAAATATACCATCCATACCTCTTTAATTTATTACAAATTTAATTACAATTTATCCTATGAGCCATGAACCATTGTGTCCCCTTTTTTATGATGTAAGATCCAATTTTCTTAAGGCTTTGTTTGGTATTAAAAATGTGATAGAATGTGAGAGTGAGATAAGAACATGGTATAAATTTTAATTCTAATCCAAGCAAGTAATTTGGCAAAAGTGGTTAATTTTTTGTAGTTAAGGTTGAATAGTTAAAATATTATTCGAGTTTGATTCTCGGGCGAAAATAATTATTGACTAAGCTTTACTTATCTTTTAGTCGAACTTCATATTAGTCAAAATTTTTTTTCTCAAATAAACCATGGTTAAGACAAAAAACTTTAATTAATTCAATTTGGTGCAAACCGGATATAAAACAAAATAATCATAAGATATAATATAAAAATGACAGAATTACTATTTCGTTGAAATTACATATAATTTCCTAAAATTCATTTTTTAAAAAATTATGAAAATTATAAAATATTATGAGTTTAACAAAATTATAGAAAACTATATTTTATTTACGTAGTTAGTTGTCTTGAAATTTTAAAGAAAGTTATATAGGATTTTTAAAATTATATTACTATTCAATTATTTATCTTTAAAAAATATTTGAATAATAATTATTTAAATTAATATTTTAACTATAATATAATTTAAATTTACATGTTAAAAATATTATATATATATATTATGTTATATGTTATATAAATTAAAATATTGCTGTATATTATATCAGTTATAAATTAATCTTATAAATTTTTTGCATAGTAATATTATATTTTATAATAATAATAATAATAATAATAATAATAATAATAATAATAATAATTATTATTATTATTATTATTATTATTATTATTATTATTATTATTAAATTTAGCATATTACATATAATATAGAGAGAGATAATTAGGGGACACAAAGATTAAAGACAACTTATTCTATCATGGTGCTTCCTAATCTGGTTCCTCCCTCAAGATAAAAAAATATGTGAAACTAATAGGATAAGATGAACAATAAGATAATATTATTATATTGTATTAATGTAGCGTAAAATGAATTATAACATGATAGAATAAGTAGGATACATAATTAATTTATCATATTCTGATCACGTGAAAAAAAAAAAACCTGATTCGTAAATGTGCCCTAAAAGATTAAAATGTTAGATTGAAGTCTATGAATTTTCACACAAGCTTTCTATGACTGAACCATGGCCACATACAAGCGTATTTGCCTCATGCTGGATTTTAACTTCTTATCTAAAGAAAAAAGGTGACAAAAACAAACTCGGGGACCACATCATCATATAAGCTTTTTAGTTGCATGTTAATAATTAATTATCCCAAAGTTTAGGTGGAGATATGAATGATTGTATCTAACATTTCTAACCTTCTTTATACTTAGCTAGAACCACTAGCAAAGATATAGATACAATTCAATAACACGCTATATAATTGCTTTTCCTCAAACTCACCCAGGATAGGAACTTCATCATCATAATTACTTTAATCAAGCTGTAATTAACTATCTTAAAAAATTGATAGTTCTTCTGTCTGCCATTTCTGATTTCCTCCGAATATGGATGAAAATCCTTCACAAAGGGAAACTTACACTCATCGTTCATTCGACTTGGAGTAACATGAATTGATTACTAGTGTAGTTGTCCAACTGTTTTAATCCGTAATTGGTTATTTAAAGTGTTAGAACCTAGAATATTCCAACGAATTATAAAACCCAAATTTGAGCAATTTTATTATAACCTATATATATTTGGATAATCACAGGTAAATATTGCCTGAAAACGCTATATATGAACTAACGGGTGAAATTATATAATGATATTGGAATTGCCCAAAATTCATATTGGCCACTCTTACATTATAGCACAACGTGATTCACAGGCATAAGCATAACGGTCTAGAAGTAGTAGATGAGAACATTATGAAAATGAAGGTTTGCAATAAGTTGCCACCTGGTCATAGATATCCCCACCTTTTTTATTGAAGCAAACAAGAATACGCGCATATATTTCATACAAGTGTTTGTCAACAAATGAAAAAGAGAAAAAATTTAAAAGAAAGGGTTACTACACATATATGAAGACAGAATATATGTTTAGTCTTCCATAACTAGTTATGATTGCTTTTTTCCCGGTTTGTCCTCTCCTTAGCTTTACAGTTTTGGACTATGCGTGTGTGGTGCATGTTATCCTTTTGCGGAGGTTAGCATGATGGAAGCTTTTGGTTTCACCGATTTCACATCAAAGGGGGTGCCCCACATGATTAAACATTCAAGAAAAGGTCAAGTAGGTTAATATGTGGAGGAAAGCAATGGAAGAGAAGATAAAAGCACAAGGGGTCGTTGGAGATGACAAATTATTATTAATTAGGTTGTCCTGGATCATACCTGTTCATGATCGGTCTCGACTAATTTTTATTTGGCATATGTTTAAGTTTTTTAATTTTTGAGAAAATAATTGATAACACTTGATTACATATCATTAAAGTTAGTCAGATAGGTTAATGTGTAGAGGAAAGCAATAGAAATGAAGATAAAAGCACAAGGCGTGAGACTGATTGTTTTGTTTGAGATAGGACCACTTTGAGAATGCCAGAAGAGAGCTGTGAAAGAGCACTGGTTTTCTATTAAGCCTATTGTACTGCATTTGCCCTACCAAGTACATCTCTCTAGCTTTCATCTCAGTCACATTATATTATATTATACGCATATATATACAAATACGTACACTTATATATTGATACATACATGGTTCTACTACAAGGAGAAAGAAAAATTCAGGTGGACAACTGTTAATCATGTTAGAGGAAAGAAATTGAAAACATCACATGCAGTTGGTTTGGACAACACATGCAGTTCTCTGATCTGCTAGATTCTTGCTCAGAAGGGAAATGGCCAGGTTAAACCTGCAAAGAAGTTGACACTTATTGTCATTACACAGTTGACATGAGTTTTGTTTTTTGTTTTTGGTGGGCATTAAAGTTCAAATACGGTGTAAAATGAGCTAGCTAGAGTTGCTGCATCGGTGGTGCTCAGGTGTATTGTTAAATGAGCTAGGATTCTCACAATTTTGTGGACATCATGTAGATAAAACCCAAGAAATTGGAAGAAGTTGTTAAGAGGATTTTTATATAATGAATAATAATTTCTCTAAAGATTTAGTCTTTTACTCAACAAAAAGACTTCATGTAACCAATCTCATTTAGTGAAATAAGACTGATGTTATTCAATTACAGTTAAATGAGTTAAAGCGGTTGCATTAATACTTCAATGGTGTCCATATGTAATGTTAAAAGAGCAGGATTTCACATTTCTCTTACTAGATGTACATTAAAAAAAATCATTAGAGGAAGTTGTTGAAAGGAATTGAATATTATATAGTGAATAATATCTTCAAAGATTTTATCTTTATAATATTATATAATTCATGTAATTGATCGATCTTACGTAGTAAAATAAAGAGATTAAACTTTTTGAGATGTAAAGATCATTGAAATGACCGTTACAACTTTTTACCACTTCAAAAAATCAAATTCTCGTATCATGCTTAAGAGATCCATCTTA
This sequence comes from Glycine soja, assembly GCF_004193775.1. Lineage (NCBI taxonomy): Eukaryota > Viridiplantae > Streptophyta > Magnoliopsida > Fabales > Fabaceae > Glycine > Glycine soja. The sequence goes on along the minus strand of NC_041010.1, from coordinate 19,301,979 downwards.
TGAGATGGACTTTGATGGTATGGTTGACATGAGAGTGTATTGTATGATCTTATCTCAATTAATTAATTAAGACTATGGTGTTTCGGAAGAACGAGTTAAATAGAATCATAATGCCAAGATATAAAAAGAAAAAAATAGATAAAGAATGACAACTACATGAGATAGCTATTTTTTATAATATTGTTGATAAAAAATAGAAATAAAATTAATAATGATTACCAATGAGATTCAAGTATTTTGGTAATAATGCATAAATCCGCTGAAGAATGAGTTTAAACGCACTTTATGGTATTATAGAGAGCAGTCTCAAGTGTCAACATCTTGATTTATGGATGTGGACCAATGTTCAGTGATTGAAGTAAATGAAGGGAACATTATTCATGTGAACGTCGTTAACTTACAACTACCAAATTCAGATACTATACTGTACTGCTTTTAATGTCAAACTCAAAACAACATACTAATGTGAATGAATTTTCTATCCCTCCGTGTCTCTTCCTCTCCCTCACATGATTGTTGTCAGCAACAGTGACAAGTAAATGAAATTAAAGTTACTACTACTTTGGGAAGTCTGTAAAAATTTTCATAGAAAAAACTACATAAGAGGAACTCGTCTGAGAATTAGTATAATTAATTTTGATATTTTAATTAGGGGTTGCCTAATTTACTTCAAATAAAAATGAGGTAAAATAATTCCATCACACCTGGTTGGTACAATACTTTTTACGTACTTTAGATGAATGGTTGCAGGTATTAATTGTACCAATCAACTTTGATCAATATAATTATTTTATTTTATTTTTACTTAGGATAAATTAGAAATTTTCTTTTAATTAATTAAAAATTTACTTCTCATTGTATGTTGCTTTTAAATATCAAATCATAACATTAATGGAAGACAAAGATATAATTAATGATTTGTAGCTTGTCCGACCCACTTCTTTTCATATTGTAATCATGTGTAAAATTATGTATCGGGAACCACGAATCTGTATTGATGGACTTTGGAGATGATCAACCACTCGTTATCTATCACTACGAATCAATTAAGATCCAGAGAAAATGATAAGATGATAGGAACATCTGTGGAAGATTAACAAATGGTGGTCAACCAGACAATACAAAAGAGTGACGATATTTATTTTTTATTTTTAACCTAACAAACCAAAATTTCCTACACAAATTTGTTAATTGCAATAGGGGAAATACATTTGAGCAACATAACATGTCCCTCATGCTTTATTTCTTGTTTGTCATAATTTTTTAAGATCAAAATAGTTTTGATATACGGTTGTAAATAACCTTAATTTTCATGCCGTTATTTTTCTTACTCAAAATAATTATTCGCTCTGCAGCATATATATACTTGCAACCACATGAAGGTCGTAAATTGAATGCTATTCTTTGTGGTCCATATATTTAATTTACTATTTTCCCAAAGAATACTTTTTGTGTTTCATAGTGCAAAGAGAATTAAGATTTATTTATGTAAAATAATGATGATGAGATTAAATAAAAACAAAAGAAACCATGAATATCACGCAGATAGCCCCCACAATGCTAATTCAACACTTGAAAAGATGCCCCATTTGTGGTCCAATCCCTCTAGTTTCAGAAAACAATGATATCATACCCATCAAGCTTTTAAGTTGAGGAATTCAAAGAACTATCCGTTTGTTTGACAGTTAAGGGTCTTGCTTGTAGAAAAAGCCCACAATCGATCATGGTCATTATGTTAGGTCCATGCATATATGTTGTTACCTTGTTTTTGTGCTTGATCGTGCTATCTATCTATAGCTTTTATCCTCCAAGTCCCGAAATGGTGGGTTCACATGTTTTCTCTGCCACTCGCATCAGTTTTCTATCATCCACATCCTTGCTTTCTGTTTTCTTCTTATACAATATCCATTCCTTTTATTTATTTGTTTGTTTATTTTTTAATTTCCAAAGTCCAAATTTTTATTTTGTTTATAACCAAAGAATACAAACCAAATGTACATCACCTCGGATTGAAGTTAAAATATTATTTTTAAAAGAAAAGATCAGATCTCAATCAGAGAGTATTTCTAGATTGTAACATAATTTTTTCAATAAACAATGATAGAAAAAAAAACGCAAGAAAATATAATATTTTTTTATAAATTACAATTCGCTCATACTTAAACTAATTTATAGAAATTCTTTGATTTAATTTCTTCAAAATCTAATTTTAATTAACTTTTGCATAAGTTAATTTCTTACTAAAAATATCCAACACTGACCGAGGTATACAGTACAGTTTCTAGCAGATTATACACGAGTTAATTTGGAACAAAATTCGGCAGAACAATTTCTGGTGCACCAATCCACCGAAAACACATTACGGATGACAATAATAAGGATATTTAGTACTCAAACCCTTAATTAATAGGTATCTATAAATCTATTTGTCCATACCCAAACCCATTAGTCACATTTTATTTCATTTGAATATAGTTTTTGTTGGAATTTTGTGACTCCAACAGCATGTGGTTGAAGGAGTCAAATCAGTTAAATAAAGACATGTTCCTATGCTATATTTTAGGAGGATTTTATGCATGGTTTAGTTAATTAGCTTAGCAAATATTTCTCAAGTTTGTTTACATTTCTGTTTTTAATTTGTAGTGTAAATATTTGTTGTTTATGCTCAATAAAATTATGAGTTCCCTTTCATCTTCTTGTCTCTTATACTTTAAATCCTACAAATTGGTATCAGAGCAATAAAGTATCTTACGAGATCTGTGATATAACCCACAAACACCTACAACCACCAAATAGCCACCACACATAAGATGGAATCTGAAACCTCCTTTACTACCATTTCTGTACCCGTATTTGATGGACTAAACTATCAAATATAGGCTGTCAAAATGGAAGCATATCTTGATGCTAACGATGTATGGGAAACAGTAGAAGAGGACTACGAAGTTCCTCCTTTGCCAAATAATCCCACTGTTGCCCAAATGAAAAGTCACAAAGAAAGGAGGCTTCGAAAGTCCAAAGCTAAATCAATTTTGTTCATAGTTGTATCTCCAGTCATTTTCAACAGAATAATGATGATGAAAACAACACACAAAATCTGGAATTTTTTGAAGGAAGAGTATGAAGGCAGTGAGAAAATCAAAGGAATGCAAGCTTTGAATCTGATTCGAGAACTTGAGATGCAGAGGATGAAAGATTCGGAGACAATCAAAGATTATGCGGACAAGCTTCTTGGCATTGCAAACAAAATACGTCTTCTTGGCACTGAAATTCCTGACTCTTGAATTGTTCAAAAAATACTTGTAACAATTCCAGAAAAATATGAAGCCACATTGACTTCCTTGGAGAACTCAAAAGATCTTTCTACTATCACCTTGGCAGAGCTTTTGACCGCACTTCAGGCTCCGGAACAAAGAAGACTCATGAGACAAGAAGGTACTACTGAAGGGGCTTTGGTAGCTAAATCACTTGAAAAAAAAAGAAGGGCAAGTCAGGAAGTTTCAACCACAAAAATGGTAGCAAATCCTCTCATGATTTTCCATCATGTCCTTTTTGTAAAAAAAAACAATCATCCACAGACGAAGTGTTGGTGGAGGCCAAATGTGAAAGGCCATAAATGTGGACAATTAGGGCATGTGGAGAAAATCTGCAAGTCATCACAAAAACAAGAGAATGTACAAGCTGTTGTTGAAGAGGTGGATGAAGAATAACTTTTTGTTGTTTCTTGCTTTGCTACCGCAAGATCAACAGAAAGTTGGCTAATTGACAGTGGGTGCACGAACCACATGACTTACGATCAAGAATTATTCAAAGATCTTGATGCAACCTACAACACAAATGTCAGAATTGGAAACGGAGAAAAAATAGCAGTGAAGGGCAAAGGAACCATCATGATCGAGGGTTGCACAGGTCTGAAATTAATTCCTGATGTTCTATACGTTCCTGAAATTAACCAAAACTTGTTAAGTGTCGGCCAACTTCTAGAGAAAGGCTATAAAGTTCTATTTGAAGATAAAAGTTGCATGAATAAAGATTCAGATAATAAAGAATTATTCAGAGTTCAAATGAAAGGCAAAAGCTTTGCCTTGAATTTGATTGATGAAGAGCAGCTTGTTGTGCACAAGGTTATAGACAACACGCTGGTTTGGCATAAAAGGATGGGTCATTTTCATCAAGGCGCTTTGCTCTATTTGAGGAAGAATGATCTTGTACAAGGGTTGCCTGAATTGGAAGACAAATCACCCGTATGTGTTGCTTGTCAATATGGAAAACAAACGAGGTTGTCTTTTCCAAAAGGCAAATCTTGGAGAGCAACAAGCAAGCTACAGTTAGTACATACGGATGTCGAAGGACCACAGAAAACCCCATCTCTGAATGGTAGTAAGTACTATATTGCTTTTATTGATGATTTTTCAAGAATGTGTTGGATTTATTTCATGAAAAACAAAACTGAGGTTGCCAGCATATTTTACAAGTTTAAAGCATGGGTTGAAAATCAAAATGAAAGAAAAATGCAGATATTAAGATCTGATAATGGTACAGAATATACTTATGATAAGTTCAGCAAGTTTTGTGAAGATGCGGGGATAGAACATCAATTGACAACACCATATACCCCACAGCAAAATGGGGTTGTGGAGCGCAAAAAACAGAACGATCTTGGAAATGGCAAGATGTTTACTTCATGACAAAGATCTTCCAAAAAAATTTTGGGCAGAGGCTGCAAGCACTTCTGTTTTTTTGCTAAACAGATTGCCAACAAAAGCTCTTTCAAAATCGACCCCATTTGAAGCTTGGTATGGTTTCAAACCAAAATTGATGAACTTGAAAGTCTTTGGCTGCTTGTGTTTCTCTTATATTCCACAGGTTAAGAGAGACAAACTTGATAAAAAGGCGGAAGCGGGAATCTTTGTAGGCTATAGCTCAACATCAAAAGCCTATAGAATATTCTTGCCTCAAAGTAATAAAGTTATTGTTAGCAGAGATGTGCTATTCTTTGAAGAAGAAAAATGGAGCAAGGAAAGTGAGAAGCTTCAAGTTCAGGAGGAGAGCGAAGAAGATGTGGATGACCAGCCAGTTAGAGGAACTAGATCTCTCTCTGATATTTATCAAAGATGTAATGTTGCTGTAATGGAGCCTGTAGACTACAATGAAGCTGCAACTGATTCGAAGTGGGTAAGTGCAATGAAGGAGGAGCTTGATATGATTGAAAAACATCAAACATGGGAGCTCACGGAGAAACCTAAAGATAAAAATGTCATTGGAGTGAAATGGGTTTATAGAACCAAGCTTAATGCTGATGGTTCTATAAACAAACATAAGGCGAGGCTTGTTGTGAAAGGATATGCGCAGATGTTCGGGGTAGACTTCTCAGAAACTTTTTCTCCGGTTGCCAGGTTGGATACCATAAGGCTGTTGTTAGCTCTTGCTGCACAAAAAGGTTGGATTATACATCACATGGATGTTAAATCAGCCTTTTTGAATGGGCACTTGGAAGAAGAAATTTTTGTAGAGCAGCCTGAAGGATTTGTAGTTCATGGACAAGAGGAGAAAGTCTATCGGCTGAAAAAGGCCTTGTATGGCTTAAAGCAGGCCCCAAGGTCTTGGTATGGCAGAATTGATGCACATTTGATAAGCTTAGGCTTTGAAAAATGTCTAAGTGAGTTTACCTTGTATGTCAAGAAGACGGATGTTGGAATAGTCATTGTTTCCTTGTATGTTGATGACTTACTTATGACAGGAAGTTCAAAGGAGCTGATTGAAGAGTTTAAAGGAGGAATGAAAGAAGCCTTTGAAATGATTGATCTTGGAAAAATGTCATTTTTCCTAGGTATGCAGGTGCAACAAGATAGAGGTGAAGTCTTTGTAAATCAAGAAAAATATGCAAAGGAAATTCTTAGAAAGTTCAAGATGGAGGAATGCAAGCCAATTGCAACGCCAATGAATCAAAAGGAGAAATTCAGCAATGAAGACGGAGCTGAAAAGGTTGATGAAAAACTGTACAGAAGCTTAATAGGATGTCTGATGTATTTGATTGCAACCAGGCCAGACATTACCTATGCAGTAAGTAAGCTTACTGTCACGATATATGCACTGTGCTAGTGAGATTCATTTTAAGGCAGCTAAAAGAATCCTGAGATATATCAAGGGTACTATTGGTTATGGAGTGAAGTTTCAACCAGTAAAAGATTTCAGTCTTTATGGATATTCAGATAGTGATTGGGCTGGGAGTAATGATGACATGAAAAGCACTTCAGGCTACTGTTTCACATTTGGTTCTGGAGTTTTTTCATTGCGTTCAAAGAAGCAAGATGTCATAGCACAATCTACCGTTGAAGCCGAATATGTAGCAGCTGTTGCAGCTACAAATCAAGCAATTTGGCTTAGAAAACTTATGGCTGATCTACACATGGAGCAAAAGGAGAGTACACAGGTTCTTGTTGATAATCAAGCTGCAATTTCAATTTCTAAGAACCCTGTGTTTCATGGGAAAACAAAACATTTTAAGATAAAGTTGTATTTCCTAAGGGAGGTGCAAAAGCAAGGTGACGTGCAGCTGCTATATTGCAAAACTGAAAATCAACTTGCTGATTTTTTAACAAAATCACTTCCTCAAGCAAGATTTGAGTATCTTCGACAAAAACTTGGTGTATGCTACCATTGAGTCAAGGAGGAGATTGTTGGGATTTTGTGACTCCAACAACATGTGGTTGAAGGAGTCAAACCAGTTAAATAAAGACATGTTCCAATGCTATATTTTAGGAGGATTTTATGCATGGTTTAGTTAATTAGCTTTGCAGATATCTCTCAAGTTTGTTTACATTTCTGTTTTTAATTTGTAGTATAAATATTTGTTGTTTATGCTCAATAAAATTATCAGTTCCCTTTCCTCTTCTTGTCTCTTATACTTTAAATCCTACAGTTTTTATATTGTATCTGTTTTCTTTGGTGAATATTGTTTAATAAAATAATAAATAAGAATTCTAATATTATAATGTTAACATTAAAAATCAATAACAAGAACATTAATTTAAAAATAAACAAGTAACTCAATTGAAAAAATATATATATTCAAAGATAATCCAATTCCTATTTAAAAAATATTACAAATAGAATTAATTAACAAGATAAAAGAAATACAAAATAAAATAAATATATTTTGTGTGTATGGATGGAGTTGAACACTGAAATTTTATTCTTGTAAACTGAATAAAGATGATAAATTGTTATTTGATTGTGTTTGAGTCTCAATTTTTGTTATGTTTTGACATATTTTGGTCATTGTTGGCAAAACTAAGATTTTTATAAAGTGTTTAAAAGTTGGTCAAAGCCAAGAAAATGGGGGGAAAACACAAAAAGAGATTGAAAAATACTACTTTGATGAAAAGCACAACCAAGCTCTTTGGGAGAACTGTCGTGCTCATTCCAGCAACCCATTCTCAATTCAGAAAGGTCATTCTCTGATTTTCACAAAAAAAAAAAAAAAAAACTCAAATTTCCAAGAACGATTGTGCTGCCCCAAAATTTGAATGTTGAAGTTGTTTGCTCCATGAGAACCGTTGTGCTCCCCAACAACATGACCATGATCCTCCCCATGTTTGTTATGATTTTTTTTTATAAAAATGGAAATTGGGTAAGGGTTTTGTTGGATCATTTTGTCTTGTTCCAAATTAGAAAATGAAGAATGAGTTAGTGACTGAGGGTGATCTTCATTTAGTAGGACAGAACATAGAGATCATCAAGGGGACTCTTTCTTGTAAAGTTTGCTTATTTGCTTGTATGTGTCCATGGCTGGCTAATACCCACAAAATATCATTTTTAACAAAAAAAAAAAAAGGTTCTACAATTCCTTCATTAGCCGCAAGACCATTTCTTCATGGACCCACCACCTCCATTTTGAGAAGGTTCTACGTTTTTGGTTTCTTTGCTTTCCATATTTCATTTTTTCTAGGCTTAGTTTCTTTCAATACTTTTTCCCTTCCTGACTACTTTTGTTTTTCATCTCTGCTTTGATGATGCACTAGGCACACTATAACTCTTGAGTGTTGGGAAGGGGTTCATGTTATGTCATTTCACCCACAACTTGATGATATTGTAGAATTTATGCTTATGACTTCAGTGTGATTTTATGTTCTTGACATTGCTTTAATTCTCTGTTAATTTGTAGGAATTCATTTTTATAGAGCCCTTTAAAAAATGTAAAATAAAAATAACATTTTTTTTAACCCACAGCTTCACGATGAGACCTCTTCATAGAGGCAAAACATGAGCTTAACATTCTTGGATGATCAATTTCCCTTGAGCTTAGCCACTTAAATGAATTTTGAGCTTGATATTGATGTTATGTTTGATGTTTTGTCCAGTTGAGTCATTATAAATTTGGTTTATTTTGAAATACATATCCAGTGATTTTCTTTTGTGCATTGAACTGATTGAGACAATTTTTAGGCTTTCTTATTAAACCTATAAATTCTACTGAAATAAATCCCTTAGTTGCCCCTTTTGAGCCAATTTGAAATTTTCTTTGAGACCCTGTTGTGCTGAATGTTTGATACTACTTTGCTTGGTGACTTGAAAGATAAGGGAGCAATTAAATGCTAGTATATGGTTAAAGAAATAAATTATCCCATGATGTTTCTTCTTCTGTGATGAAATAAAAGCGAGGCAGTCAAGAAGCCATCCAAAAATTAAAAGAAATAGAAAAATAAAAAAAAAAGAAAATGAAAAGTTGTTGTATAAGTAGTAAAATAAGAAAGTTTTCAAAAGAATATGTTTTTGGATGTGATCCATAGTAGAGGAAATTTGCTCCCCCATGTGTAGTAAGTCACTCAGTACAAGTTAATGTCTAGACCCATTTGTTATCCTACTACATCTTGTGATGCCTCACTATTGTGAATGCTATAATTTTTTATAGGTTGAGTTGATTGATAAATAAATTAGGTGTGTGCTTCTTGAGTAGTGATCTGAGTGGCTTTCCTTTGTCCTATGAAAGATTGAGAATGGTAAGATGAGTGATCTCCTACTCATTGTGGAACTTAACATTTGGATGAAAATTAAAAGCCTAATGGAAATATGTGGAGTTGCATCATGTGTCTGTGGTTATTTGTTCATTCTTGTTTCTTTACCTTATATATGCTCTTAATAAATTGACGAGTTCTCTAAAACGGTTTCTTGATTCCATGGGAAACTATTCTTGTCTTTAATCTAGAATAATCACTTGAGGACAAACAATGCTCAAGTGTGGGGTGGTTTGGTAAACTGTTATTTGACTGTGTTTGAGCCCTAGTTTTTGTTATATTTTGACATATTTTAATCATAATTTGTTGGCAAGACTCATGAATTTTATAAAGTGTTTAACAGTTGTCGAAATGCAGGAAAATGTGAAAAAAAACATAAAGAGATTGAAAAATAGTACTCTAATGAAGAACACAACCATGCTCTTTGGGAGAACGATCATGCTCATCCTAGCACACCCATGCTAAAGTATGAAAGCTCATTGGTTTTGGCAAAATAAAAAACAACATCAGATTTCTAAGAACGATTGTGCTGCTTGGAGAATGATCGTGTTGCCCTAAAATTTGAATGTTGAAGTTGCTCACTCTATGCGAACAACTATGCTCCTCTCCGCATTTGTTATGAGTTTATTTTATAAAAGGGAAAATTGGGTGAGGGTTTTTCTTTTTATCTTTTTGTCTTGTTCAAAATTAGAAAACGAAGAGTTATTGACTGAGGGTGAGCTTCATTGGGTAGGACAGAATATAGAGATCTTCACGTGAACTCTTTCTTGTAAAGTTTTCATTCCTATATTTATCTTTATGTCTCTGGAGTTGATTATTTGCGTGTCTGTGCCCATGACTGGCTAATTTTCTCCTTTTCTAGGGTTATGATGTAATATGCTTGTGAACCTCCAATTTCTATTCTTTTTGTTGATTAGTCAATTAATTTGTTGTATTGCTTTTAATTTCATTTTAGACTTTGTTCAACCTATTATTTTAATTTGTTATGTATTAGTGACCATCTTCGTGTAATCGGTAGAGTTGTAGAACAAATGAATTCACCAAGTAGTGAATGATCAAACATATTTGTGAATGTTTAACAGATTGATAACCTTTAATCTTTCTCCTTACGTTTATGATATTCCCCAATTTTAAGCTTAATTGACCAAATAAGAATTGAATTAAGGGAAAGGTTGTTAATAATGTTTAACCAATACCTATTAACAAATTTCTAGAGAAGTCGGTGATTTGAAATCAGTAAAGGAATCCATTGGCATAATAATTTAGGAAAACAGTTGAATGATTGGAATTATAACCCCAGGCTTTCTTATACATTAATCTCATTTTGTGTTTATGGCTTGTTGTTTGAATTACAAATCAAAGAAAAAACATCTAATTGTTTAGTTTTATGCAAATTGAATTATTTAGGAACACAGCTAGTCTCTAGGATACAATATCCATACTTTTAAAGTTCAAAATACCATTGCATAGGGTATACTTGTCCTTGTGTAACCTTTTTTTTGCATTAAAAGGCTAATTAGAATATTGAACATATCAATTATTTTGTGTAAGTTTATTTGGAGGGTATCAACACATTGATTGATGCATTATGGTGGCCGCGAGCCAAGTTGGTTTGAGTTTAGGAGATATTTTGATCCAAGACAACCAATTTAATTGGTTTGAATTGGTTCGATTTTAAAAAAAATTACAACCTGAACCAAACCAACCCGACAACATTTGGGTTTGTTTGAATCGGGTAATTGGATCACCTAATAAAATAATAAAAATAGAAAATAATAAATAATAAATTCTTAAAAAGTGAAGAAAAACTAATGGATGATATTAAAAGAGGAAGTTACAAAATTACACAACATAAGAATTATAGAATAATAAAATTACACAACATAAAAAACCATCTTTTTTCTAAACTAGTATGAATTTTGGTTGGTTTGGATTTTACATGCTTAAATTTGATACCAAAACGTATGTCATCGCATTCATAATTATAAAATCTAAATTGATCCGATGATCCAAACTAACGTGAATTTTTCTTTGGTTTGGTTTGGATTCATTGAGTCATTGGATCGAGTTGGATATGTGACTACCCCAATCATATAATGAAATTTAACATATGCTTGTGTGTTGATTAATTGTAGAGAAGTTAAATCACACTAGTAAGTAATTCTTGTTATAAAGGATAATATTTTATTATCAGTGAGACATCATTATATCTTTGTTAAGTTACAAATGTTGTATTAGGTCCTTCTTGGAATGCAATACCATAAATGAACAAGATTTTTCTACAAATATACATTGATTTTCAAAGATAGTCATCCTTATTTTTAGCATGTCAATATACTATATTTGTTTTGAAATGATTATAGGATGTTAGTGAAGAGAACCAAGACTTAAAGCTGGTCATATGGTCCTTTTTCAAAAGTTAACTATCAATATAAATTCATTGTCAACGGTTACAAATTTCACAGCTAAATAGGGAGTAGAGGTAAGGAAACTATAGATAGTGGAATCTTTGTTAAAGGTGTATAAAAAATATGTGATTTTTTTTGTAAATCAAATTAATGTTATATATTTATGGGAGATAAAAAGTGTTATTGTTTTACTGTCATTGGTTTAATTCATCTATGAGGGGCACAAAATCTCACTCATAATATAATATTCATAATGGGAAAAAATGTAAGACAAGTGTGTTATGTCCCACACCTTGATTTAAGAATAAACAAATGCAATAGATATGTAACAATCAAAATCAAACCTAGGATTTATGTTGAAATTGATGATATTGACAATGAAAAACCTTTTCAAGTAGATGAAACAACACATGTTGATAAAAGTGTTGGAGTTGAAGTCATAACTACAATATGTGATTCCACACAAAGAGTGGATCTTTCTAATCTTCCTATCTTAAATGAAAATATGGATGAATATTTTGAAGGAGATTCTAGTAAAAATCTAGATGAATTGGATGTTGAAGATGAGAAATATGATTTTAATGATGATAACAATGATAAATAAATTTCATATTGTAGTATGATTCTATGCTTTGTGTATAATAATCATCTTATAGTTTACATATATTTTATCACATGTTCACCTCAAACTTCTTACAACTTTATCTTAAATAATTTTTCATTAGATAAACATGGATAGGAGGTTAGTGCTTCCATGCAACAATGATAAAGGGAAGGGTAAGGTTGCAGCAAGCAATGTAGGGAAAAAGGCTCCATGCACACACAATTTCAAATGTGCATATTGTCCCTTTCATTTACATAGGTTTTGGCATCATATGTTGAGGTTCATCATCCTCAATACCTAAATAAGAATTACCATTTAACCATGCTTTTAGCTACAACATCACCTTCACCTACACTAGACACAAGGTGTTGAGCTATTCCCCAAATGTTATCGTCATCACCACTGCATCATGACATCTTATCACCCTCACTTTCATTAGAAGAATGATTAGCACTCGATAAAGGATCAAAATTAATAAAAGATTCAAATTGCTAAAATGTTCAGCTTATAATATTACTTGGCTACTTGCTAGTATATATGTAAGAATTGTTACATTATTTTTATTATTGTTTTAGTGAATTGAATAATTTGATATTATTAACTATATTTGATCATTAATCAGGTTTACACCATGCAATAATGTGTCTTAGTCCATTACAACAATTAATTATATGGTCCTAATTTTTAAAATCATACATATTAGGGATGATGTTCTCAAATGAGATGCTAGAAAATTAGTTCAATACCTTCTAGGTAAATTCAATATATTTATATTATTTTTTATTTAATTTTTAACTGCTAAATTAAAATGGTAAAAAACACACAAAAAGATTAGTTGAATCGGGTGTATGTGTGTCTTATAAAACTCTTTTGCAAAACATACTTTTAAACAAAATATACACTTGTCTAATGAAAAACGGGTGAGGAAAATGAAAAGAGAGAAGGCACAAAATGTTTATATTGATTCGTTCAACCTAAGCTACAAGTTCCTCGAAGGTGTTACAGTTTGGGGTGGGAATAGGCCAGACCGGCCTACAGGGGCCTACGACCTGGTCTACATAAAGCCAGGTCTGAACTGACCTATTTAATTAAAAGGTTAGGCTCAGACTTTTTTAAAAGCCTATTAAATTAAATAGACCAGGCTTAGGCTTATTAAAAAGCCTTATAAGCCTGATAGGCCGGCCTATATATATATATATATATATATATATATATACTTATATTATTTTTTGGGTACAATTAATTTTTTTTAAACTATCAGACTTTGATTACACATTACTGTTCCATAACTTCTATTCCTATAATCAGGTAAGACTTTAATTACAATTTAGGTGTGAGTCATATGCCCCTTTATACATTAAGAGCAAAGGGATATTAAAGATTTAATGTAAAGAAGACTTTTAAAAAGACTATCAGGCCAGACTAGGCTTTTAAAAAGACCAGACCGAGCAAAAATAAAAGCCTTTGATAGGCTATAGGCCAGGCTCAAGCCTCAAAAATTCATCTTAGGCTAGGCTCAGGCCTTTCAAAGCCTGGTCTGGCCTAACCTATTCCCACCCATAGTTACAGTAACTACACAATGATCACAACAACTATTCTTTGAACCACTTATGGCTTCACAACCATAATCTTATACACAAGATAAAAATACAAGAAGAAAAAAATTTCTCGAATATAAGAAAATTTTAACTAACTTTACCTTATTTAATGTTACTATATCTAAAATACCCTTCAATTAATTGAGGTGTTAATTTGAGTGACTCTTTATTATCCTTGAAATCAAGTTCCAATGAAAGGCAAGTTGGGAAAAATTACTTTTTAATTGAAATTGATGCAATTAAATGTGCTTAACTAACTTTCTTAGTTAGTGTGTCATGTTTTTTCTTCTTCTTATATTTGAGACCAAATGAAGTATTATATAACACTCCTTCAATTCCTATATATAAGACCTAATTACTTAATTAGTCAAGATTGAATAAAATGATTAGTTTAGTTAATAGTAATAAATTTGCCTTAAATTTGTAACTTTTTCCAAAATTATCTTTGTCGTTAATATTTCTCTCTCTTCTAATGATTTGTAAATACATTCTCTTTCTTCTTTTATTGAGGATTATTTTTATTATAACAATAATTAATGCAAGAAACATTATAGATTGGATCTTATAAAAATGAATAAACACCATTCCAAACTTGGGTCTTATAAATAGGAACAGAGGGAGTACTAAGTCTCTCCAGGCTTTCACAAAAAGAAAAGGTTGAAGGTTACAGACCAAATATGCTTACAATGAGAATATATGAATGTTAAACACATTTACAATGTAAGAAACATTATAGATTGGATCTTATAAAAATGAATAAACACCATTCCAAACTTGGGTCTTATAAATAGGAACAGAGGGAGTACTAAGTCTCTCCAGGCTTTCACAAAAAGAAAAGGTTGAAGGTTACAGACCAAATATGCTTACAATGAGAATATATGAATGTTAAACACATTTACAATGTAACTTTACAATGTAAAAAATAAACTATTTAAGCTAGTGAAGTAGTCATCCAAGAATTTAAAGCTTAGAGTTCAAAGAAAAAGTTCATTTAGAAAGTCAAATAGATCTTCTAACTTCGAGTCTCCCTTTTATATATGGATCTCTTCATGAAATATTTGTTGCAAGAGAGAGAGTTTCTCAAATACACTACAACAAAAAATGATTCCTTGAGTGTTATTTAAGGTCTTTCATGAAAGCTTTTAATTGTCATGGAATCCACCATCGTAGAATGCTCACGCTTTCCATGATGGTTTAAAAACTATCATAGAACATGCCTTTCTATGATGATTATTTAAAATCGATGTGAAATTTGTTACGTTTTTACAAAAGAAGACTCATTTACATCTATTTTTATGACGGTTTTTTTGGAAAACTAATTTTGAAAGTGTATCTTCTATGACTGTCATATATATATATATATATATATATATATATATATATATATATATATATATATATATATATATATATATATATATATATACACACACCATAATAAAAAAGTATATAGTGGCTGAAAACCCTATCTTAAAATACAATTGTTTCATACATATGAAGACCGTAAGCCCTAAGCTGTCAGAAAGGTTAGTTTCTATACACCATATATGAACATATGTTTATAAAGTAGAATGATGATAATAGACATCACTTGAAATAATTGCCAAACAAATTTTATGAAAGTTCACCTTCAAGATTGACACCACTTCAAATAATTGCAGTATTTCCTTAATTGCACAAACATTTTGGTGTGTTTTATCATGATCTATAGAAGGGTTAAGCTTTGATGTGTACTCTCCAACTTATAACCAGAAAAGGCTCTCATTTCTTAGCTTCACTAAACAACCCACTCAAGCCTTCAACAACAATTAGAAATGAGAAATGGGAAATGCATATTGAATTCATTTGTTTGGTTGTCATTCACCAAAATTGACACGACTACTATAGATAAACATTCATGAATCCAAGACCTACACTTTAATGAAAACCCTATCCTCATCATCATGTAGTCTAAAAACTCCCAACACACTAACTCATATGTCCTTTTAAAGTCCACTTTAAAAAAAAGTACCTCTTTATTATCATATTTAGATTTATCTACCAAATCATTTGTAATAAGCACACCATCAAGGATTTGGTATTCTCTTACAAAAGTTGTTTGAAAATCAAATATGACTTTTGAAACCACTCGTCTCAACCTATTAGTTAATAACATAGCCAACAACTTATACAAACACACCAATAAAGCACTACTAGAAAATAGGTTTTTTACATAAGTTATTAAGGACTTCAACATCAGTTATTAACCGATGTTGAAACTGTTGACATTAAAAGTATCAACGTTAACATTGGTTTTTTAAAAACCAACATTGGTTTTAGAAAAACCGATGTTGTTTTTTGGATTTTATTAATATCCTATCTATTTTTTTTATTACCAACCTATAATTATTCATATCACAACTTATCATTCAAAGTTGTAAAATACTCATAAAATAAGCCACACACCAAGAGTTATAAACAAAATATACCATGCACCAAAAGTACTTATAACATTTATGAACAAAATATGCCACAAATGTGTTCAGGATGTTCAAATTCCCACAAAATATACCACCAAGACTTATAAACAAAAATTTACAGATTGATAATAGTATAATGTAATGTACTTTAATTACAAAAAAAAATCCAAAATAAAACAAAGTTAGAAGTTGCATCTGAGAACTCAAATATAATTTGAGTTCCAGTTTGCAAATTTTATGATTGTGCAAAAGTCCTCCATCTATTTCCAATTTTACAGTCTTCCTCCAATGATTATAAATAGTCTTGCACTCCGTAATCCCTACCGAATTTAGATGGGTGAATCCTGTAGCTTTCATAAATGAGTACATGGTACTCAACACATCCTAAAATTAACATTAAGTTCATATTAGATATGAAGATGATTTTAAAATTTGCAGAGAAAGGAGTACTTAATTACTCACCAAACTGCTACAAGTCACTTTCTGCTCGCTCAGTAGGACTTTAAAAGTGACTGAGTTAGGAACTTGGTGGTACAAGGAGTGTCATTTAGGATAAGCTTTTGGTTTAGAGCTCCTTTTGAGATGGTGAGGAAGAAAACACTCTGTCCAAAATGGGTCATGGTCACTAGATGATTTCTAGTGAGTCCATAGAAATATTTGAGTTCTACCCATCCAACCAGTAGAGTTGGGTTCACCAGATCTTGGTTGTATGTAATAGAGTGCATGTTGTCATTACTTTGTAACAGATGCCAAGTGTGTTCTAGTTCATCCTTCGATCTTACAACAAAGGACCAACTGATTTCACCATAAAGCTACATTTAACAATCAAACTAATATAAGCAAATGTGTTATATCATGTCATGTTTATTTGAGACTAATCTTGAAATTTTTAACATGATCCATAATATGAACTGTGTTGAACATTTCCTCTGGTTTTTTGTTAAATCTTCATAATTGTCCTAACCATTTCCTTCTAGTTATGTTGATATTCATTCATTGTTTCTAAACTCCAATTACAATATTAAAGTTACTATTAAAAATAAATATGCATGCCATCTACTAGTAGTAAATCAAGACATATGAGTTTGGTCGAGTACATGCCACGGAGTTGAAAGACACAATGCATATACCCATTTTTTAAAACCAAGAATGATATTCCTATTTTGAAAAAAAATTGGGGGCCTAAGGCTGTGGCAGAATTTTACACCAGCACAAAGTTCAATTAACAAGCATCTTCATGTTAGTAATACGCACAAAGTCCCATTATCAATATTTGTATATCTAGAAAATAACACATGTTTTCAGCAACATACACAAAAACATGCATTTTCATGTTAGTAATACACACATTAACAAGAAGCAATACGCACATCAAAATGAGAACTAGAAATCATCAAAACCAAGAACGAGCCCTAGCTTCTCACTTACCATCACCATCAAAACCAAACACAGAAACAAGCATTTATAGAAGACTAACCTTTCGTGACCGAGAATGAAAGTGAGTAGAGCTGTGAGGGAGAGCGAGAACGAGAGTCAGAGATGATAGGGAGAGCGAGAGAGAACAATGTCGCCGCACCACCACAGAGAGTGCGTGAGAATGAAACTAAGAATGAAAGCGTGAGAGATGAGCGAGAATGAGAGTGCGAAAGATGAGTGATGTGAGAACAAGAGCACGAAAGTGAGAGATGGTTCAGAATGAGCACGAGAAGAGGAAGAAACAAATTTAATTTAGCTAACACAACATAGGTTTTCCAAAAAATCAACATTAACATATTTTTGTTACGTCGTTTTTTTTAAAAAATCAATGTTAACTCGAGTTTGTTAACATCAGTTTTGAAAGATCAATGTTAATGAACTCATGTTAACATCAATTTTTAAAAAACCGATGTTAACAAACTTATGTTAACATTGGTTTTTTCAAAAACCAACATTAACGAACTAGCGTTATTTATGAATATGCCATCATGTTTTTTGTTAACATAAGTTTTTTTTAAAAAAAAAATCAATGTTAACATAGTGATGTTATATCCATTCTTTCTATTATTGAAGAGTTATTAGTCAAAACTCCCCCACTTCTTGCGAAAAAAATTTCTTTGGCATTAGAAAAGACCTATTTTACCATTTCACATTCTTTCCATTTTCATGAACTTCCTCCAAGAAAGCCACAAGAATGGATCCTATGGTGTCACAAAATTCCTTAAGAAAGGAAAAAAGTTTTCCATCAAGTCCTGGGCTATTTGAACTCTCACAACTCCATAATGTCACCTTAATCTCTTCTTTAGAAAAGGATCCACCAAAAAACTTAAAATCACAACATCTTTTGATAACTGAGCAAGCTACATAGTTCCTAACCTCGATCTGCATTGATTCGAACCACTAAAAATGCTCCTTATTTAGTCTTCACTACTACATAAAAGGGCTTTAACATTGATTCTAGAGAAGTTTCCACATTGATTCTAGAACCGATGTTGAAATGGCCATCATTGAAAGTAGGCATTTTCAACATCGGTTTTAAAAAATCGACGTTGAAAATCATTGTTTATATCGATTCTAGCTGAAAACGATGTAGAAATATGACCAAAATTGTGTATTTTGAAACACTTTCTACATCGGTTCTAAAAAAATGATGTTGAAAGTTGTATACAACATCAATTTTTGGCAAAATTGATATTGAATGTGTTTACCACATCAGTTTTGGCCAATATCGATGTAAAAAGTATCTTTGCAACATCGGTTTTGGCCATAATCAATGTTGTAAAAATACTTTTTACATCGGTTTTAAACCAACCGATGTTTTTTGCAAAAAAATTAATAATAATTAACAATTAATTTTATCGCTAAAATGACTTATTTCACTATTGCTCATTTTAGTTGACTCAAATCCGAAAAATAAAAGTATTTACAACCTAATAACAAAATTATAAAGAAATTCTATAGCATCTAGCAAGCTAGAAGAACAAATGCATAGATATATTTACCACTAAGAGAAACCATAACTTTTCTATCATGATTAAAAATAGAGGTCATGAGTGACTCTATCAAGCATTTATGTAACTTAATCATATATACAACCCGTTTTTCACTTTGAGATAAAAGAATAAAAAATCTATTAATTTACCAAGATTCTATCAAGGTTTTTCGCATGGATCAAACAACTCTATGATGTTCCATGGTGAATCAAGGATTCAAGATTCTATCTATGAACCAAAATTTTATTACATAATCTTCGCTCATGAAATTTTTAAAATTACATAAGTTAATCCACTATCCATTGGTCGATAATGTCCACTATAAGCTGAGATAGATTGAAAAATCAAAGCCATTGTGCCATTGATAATCAAACATTTGCAATTCACATAAATTAGGCATGTCACATTTGCAATCCACTATCTCCTTGTCACTATAAAAGCTAGCAGACAAATATCATAAGAAGTTCCATTAGCACAATAGTTTAGTCATGCAACCTATGAAGTTAATTCACCTTAAGAATTCCATTCTCTTCCACCAGCCTTCTAGCAGCTAATGTAGCTCCTCCAGCCAAAACACTAGAATGATGAAATAATGTTTCTTTTTCTACAAGATTAATGCAATGTAATAGTGGTACAAGAAAGACATGGTAATTGTCTTTAAAGAAAATAAGTAACTTTAAAATGTAACTACCCTTGAATTGTTACCTTGACAACATAAAGTTTCTTGCTCATTACAAATATCCATTTTGCATCTTCAGAATCTTCATTTGTGTGAAGCAAATCTCCATATTGCTAGTCGATAATTTTGCCCACACGCTCAATGTATTCATACCGTTCTCTCTCTTGCTAATTTAAGAAAATAATAACCAGTAGAAAAAAGAATATAAAAATAGAGCAACATGTCAAACAACCTCATGCATTTAAAAAATATATATAATATTCACACACAATCAAATCGAAGATGCACATATAGGTCCCAAATACTTGATGCACTGTTTTTGAAGCTTTGATCAAGAGCATTGTTCAAGATCAAGATTCTTCCCATTTCCTAAACCCAACCTGCAGGAGAAGAAATAAAAAATTTTCAGTGTCACAAACCAAACTAAGTCCTCTATTTCTCCCCCTTTTCAATCATACTCAGCACCTTAATGCCACTATGATATAAGCTATGTGTTAAGATGAGAGACAAACAAGAAGTAAAGTTACAATTCCTTGTTTTTTATTAATCATAAACTAGATATAAATATCCATTTCAATTTTCCAATTCTATACAAATAATTTGTAAATCATGAATCATACTTGAATGCAAAAGCATAATTAGTGATAGTATATGGTATGGAGAAACTCGAGGTGATTAATTTGACGTTGATCCATACAAGTGTATGATAACAACAAGATTCCCAAGTTCCCACAATGAAAATATCAAATAATAACATCATTATGAGTTTTGAAATTTCTAGTTTATGACGTTTATCTATATAAAGCTTCTAATTACAAAGAAATGGACCAGGCAGTTCAACTTATTGTATTGAAACAACATACATAGGTGAAAAAATCTATGCACATAAAAACACATGACCAATTATAGAACAAACACGGTTCCTGAATGATTGCTTCAATTTACAACTCAAATCACAACAAAATTGGTTAAATCTTAACCCAAGATTAGAAAGAGTAACAACCTTTCTTTTAGTTTCAGTCAAGTAAAATAATCTTGCCAATAAAAAACAGTTGACTAACATCTGTTTTACACCATCAAAGTTAGTTGGTGAAGGCATGATTCCACCCAACCTTTCCAATTGTGCAAGTCATCAGCATCAACTTGCAAGTAGTTTTTATAGCTTTCAAAGACACTGTACTTTTCAAACAGAGCCTTCCAACAAGCTTTACTCAATTATATTTCCTGTAATTTTTAGACAAAGGATTAATTACCAAATATTTAAATAGATAAGTATTATTATTTAAAATCAATAAGTATTAATAATATCTAAAATGATTCAACAAGTAATGATTACCCCACAAATTTTGTTGCCATATTGAAACTGCTACATCATTACACGAAGTGTGCTCATAGAATCATTAAAACTAGAATTCATATAGGGATAGGCAGGGGTAATGATTGACATATGATGGGATCTGTCACAAGGATTTTTTTCCAGGATGCCAAACAGGAAACCCAAGATCATTCTCCTCTATTGGACATAACATGACAGAAGTTGGCCATTGCCACTGTGTATATACCCTGAAGAATCTAGAAGCAAGCATACTTGGAATTGGTTTTAGATAAAACTGGCACACTCAAGCTACAAGAAGTGCCAAGTTAACACCACCAAGAAAACCTGTCACATGAAAATAAACATTAAAAAACGTAACACAAATATTTATGAACAAACCAATAACCATATTAGTGGATACTGGAAGCAAACAAATGAATTAACATAATTAGAAAGAATGATGTAAAAAAAATTAAAATATCACTCACATTAGAATAAATGCCTCGCCCTTTGGCCCAAAATTTCAAGCAACAAAGTGTTGTGAGAAAGTGCTATAAGCCATAAAAAATAAAGTGTAGAAGTATTAGGTGAACAGTAAATATTATGAAATGGAAGGGTTAATGCAATCAGAAGAAACATCCTAAAAATACCTCAACATTAGGAACAAGCTTCAGAATTTGATCTACAACCTTACAACCATTCAAACTTCACACGGTAGGCTCATCAACATTGTGTAGAACAAAGACATCAGATATATCCAAGTTCTATTCATGAATGGAAAAGGAAAAGGTTCCAAAATATGACACAAAAACTACAAAACTTGCATGATACAAATCACTGAGTTTGGAATATAAAAATATTTAATTTTTTAACTTCTTTGACCTCATGATAACATCAAGCACAACTCAATCTGAATATAATAAACTTAGTAAGACATTTAGGTAGTAAAGATTCATCAAATATTACAACTTACAAGCTTAGGGTGAGTGGTAGTTTCTTTAAAATCAGTGCTTAATTGTTAATTTCCTAGCCTCTCACTCTTTTTTCCTCATGTATTGTTGGCAAAGATGTGATTCATATTTTACTAAAATCAATTCCCAAGATTCATAATATGGTCAGAGGTGACTTTGGCTCCTTGCATGGTTTTGATTTCCAGGATAAGAAATCCCGCTAGGATATAAATCAACGGAGAAATTTTCAAAGTTTTACCAATCCTTTGCCTTACAAGAACTCTTCCTTGGATTTGAATGCATACTTTATTGGGGAAGCATTTGCTTATAATAACACTAAAAATCATAGAAAGGGTACTAAGCATGGTTTTGATGGGATGAGATATGACTCTGCTTCTAACTCTAGTGATCACTATGAAGAGAATAACCTTGTGGTTAAGCAGACAGATTCTCTGCTACATGGCTATGAAAAATGCAACCTAAAGAATGTACAAAGGGGTGAATATGTGAAATCTAAACCTTTAAATTTAGTACATAAGTCAATCCAATCAACTGCTTCTTTATCATGAAAATAAGCTAATCCAATCAATTAAACCAAACATAGAAAATATCACCAACTATCCACCAATAATCCATAACCAGATTCAATCAACGAATAATGAACACCAGAAAGAGAAAAAGAGAGAGAGAAAAAAACTCACAGGAAAATAAGAGAGATCCAATGTTGTGAGCTCCTTACACTTAATTGCAACCAAATCCCCAATTCCCACACACCACTTCAAGAAAATTAGCTTAAGCTTCTTGCACCCCATCACAATACATCCAATCCCCATATTCGTCACCATCTTGCACCTCGCTAGCCACAACTTCCGCAGGTTCTGCGCATGCGCCATCGCAGCAACGCCGAGGATGCTCAGCTCCACCAAGTGCTCGCACCGTGCGTTGAGGCTTAGCAGCCCAATCCCCGTGAACCACCATGATAGGTCCAGTCGTGATCGATGGGTCATTTTCACACAAACCCTAACATTCAAGTTTCTTGAACTGTACTATGCACACAAAGGAATGATTTATATCTCTTGAAGGAGAAACCCTAGCATCGGTCTTAAGGCGTTTGTCGGGGCGGTCATCAGCAGCGACGGGCGGGTCGAATTGAGGGAGGGAAATTTTGGTGTGTGGCGAGAGGAAAAGAAGAGGAGAATGAGTTGTATTTTGGGAGGATGAGAAGAAGAATAAAGAAGAAAAATGGAGAGAGAAGTAGGGTGATAGTGATTTTAATATAGAAATACACAACATCAGTTTTAAAAAATCGATGTTCGTGAACAATGAATAAAAAGTGTAACATTGGCTTTTAAATAACCAATGTTAAAATCGCCCTGTTCACATCAATTTTTTTTTAAAAAAAAATCAATGATGTAAGTAGTTAGACAACATCAGTTTTTAAATAACCGATGTTAAAATCACCTCAATTCAAAAAGAAAGTGAGAGAATTTTAAAAGAGAACTTAATTGTCAAATGCTCTATCAACAACTATTGGTCAAACACTTGCAAATCTATTGAGAATTCTCTAGGATCTTCAATTTGTATCATCTACTCTAAAGGAGAGAAATCTTTCTATTCATCTCTTGAACTCAGTTGTAATCAAGAGACGAAGTGTCTCTTGGAGTGTGAGAATCTTGAACACAAGGGTGAGGGATCCCAAGGTGTGTTCAAAGTCTATAAAGGATTTATAGAGATAGTGAAAAATCTCAAGTGGATTACTTGAGGACTGGACGTAGGCACGGGAAGTGGTCGAACCAGTATAAAATCTCAAGTGGGTTGCCAGAGAATTGCAAACTCGATTTATATTGGTTCGATCACTTCCCGTGCCTACGTCCAGTTCTCAAGCAACCCACTTGAGATTTTCCACTATCTCTATAAATCCTTTACAGACTTTGAACACACATTGGGATCCCTCACCCTTGTGTTCAAGATTCTCACACTCCAAAAGACACACCGTCTCTTGATTACAACTGAGTTCAAGAGATGAACAGAAAGATTTCTCTCCTTTAGAGTAGATGATACAAATTGAAGATCCTAGAGAATTCTTAATAGATTTGCAAGTGTTTGGCCAATAGTTGTTGAGAGAGCATTTGACAATTAAGTTCTCTTTTAAAACTCTCTCACTTTCTTTTATAAGTCAGATACACACATATATATAGACCCATCATGCCTTTTTAAAATGGTTTGAAGAGATGTGTTTTTTCAAAAAAAAATCTGAAGTTTTCTCACTTGGTAATCGATTACACAGTTATATTTTGAAGGGTCATGACTTTTCAATTTGAATTTCAAGAGTTCTATTACTGGTAATCGATTACAAACATCTAATAATCGATTACAAGATTCAAAATTCAAATTTTAAAACCCTTTTGAAAAGCTGATTTGCAAACTTGTCTTCTGGTAATCAATTACACTGTCTGGTAATCGATTACTAGTGCCTTTGATCTCTTGGAAACAATTTGTTTTGAGGCAAAAACCAATCAACCAATGAGATTGTTTGAGGCCTTATCTTTTTCTTGATCTTGTATGCTTGACCTTGAATCAATCTTGAAGCAATGCTTAACCTTTGAATGTTTGTTGAAGCAACCTTGTTTGATTCTACTTTGGCATCATCAAAACCTTGTATTCATACATTCACATTCTCCCCTTTTTTTATGATGACAATCATTATCAAGTGAATTCTTTTCGGCATCATCAAAACCTACATGATTCACACTGTTAACATCAATTTTTCTAAAACTAATGTTAGCGATGACATTTTATTTACAAAAATGCCACCGCGTAATTTGTAACATCGATTTTCATCATAACCGATGTTAACAGGGCCATCCTATTACTTTAGTAGTGCTTGCTCTTAAGCTCAACTACCCCTTCCACTTTGATCCCATCAAACTCTAAACATAAGATGTTATCTCGCATTTTCTTCTTCACCATAGAAGAATGGAAATGCTTTGAATTTGCATCCCCCTCCTATAACCATCTGAATTTTGATTTTTCCATAAGATTACTCTTCATATTTGAGAATTTAAAAATGTTAGCCATACACTTTATCCTTAGCACAACCATGTTATCCATGTAACATACTGTTGTTGATTGATTGGCTTTCTAGCTAGGCTTATTTACCATCTATTATTTGTGATTTATGTAGTAACCATTATGTTTAGAGTGAAACAAAATGATAAAAGAACTTGACAAGTGATTTGGTATTCTCTTAGTATTTGGATTATAAATCTTAACAATATCATTTTTTTTGTCATCATTAGTTTGTGTGGAATACCTATCAATTTTCCCGATGACTAATTTTTGCTAAGAAATATGACTGATTACTTTTAGTCGGATTTCTCCTTCAATCATATTTTTTTTTTCATTCACAAGACTCAAACTCAAGTTTAATCATCAGTTTTTTATGTTTTGTTAATTAGAAATTATTAAGAATGGGTCTTGGGCAAAAATTTATGCTAAGTTAGTGTGGTTTTCTCTCTCCTTTTCAAACGTTTGGTGTATATGTTGCTCCTTTGGTTTGTATGCATCAAACCTTTTCTTAAGTCTTCTATGTTTTTTTTTTTTTGTCTGTAATATGCAATTTTTTTTTTACCTGGTTCGTTTTGTACACTGCTTGAAATTGAAATATCTATTTTAGTTTCCAAATTAATTATTATCATCTTATTATAGAAAAGGTAAAAAAAGGTTGTTATTTTTTAAGGAGGTAAGAAATAATTTATCCTATTTTAAAACAAATCCAAGGATAGATGTGCCCTCATTTAAACTTTCGCATCAGTCATATGAGCATTTATCAACCCATTTCATACGAAAAAGACACCTGAAAATGCATGAACCTATACTTCAATGTTATGGTGAGAACCTTGTTTTTTAAAACCCAAGACAAAAATATTCTGAACATGTATCTAGCTAGCCTTATCATAATAATAATTATATAAAAAAACAATATAGATCTTCATCGCCGTCGGATAGAAGCATTTAAATCTATTTACGTATTCGTGTAGCACAAGGCTTTATTGCAAAATGGTTGACATCCATTCTTCAAACCTAACTCAATTTGCTCCACACAAGTAAAATCTTCCAGACACAAATTTCATATATAATATACATATATATATATATATATATATATATATATATATATATATATATATATATATATATTAATATGAAAGATGAAACAAGCAGATTGGGAGGTGCGAAGCTCTAGTTCTGGGAAGCAATGTCATACTCATGAGGGAAAGAGATACGAAGGAACAAATGGAAAGTGACCCTTGCTTTTTGCCTTGTGTATGTACACCTAAGAAGAAACAATTAACCCAAAGACTAGTGGATGTTAGCTAGAAAATAGAGAATTAAGGTATGTGTATATATATATAACGACGAAGAATACGCCAAAATTTGAGCCAAGCCAGACCGACATGCCCAGAGCAAGGGTTTATTTACTTACCATCTGAAAGAGAACTAAATGGACGTATATACCTAGGGTTTTGGTTTATTCTTTAGGAAATAGTAAAAATACGATTTTCTTATTTCTATTGTAATATTTATATTATAATAGTTACTAAAAATATTATATTATTTTCACTTGTCTATTTTAAAGAATTGTAAACAGTTTAATTTTTATTATAGAAATAAAATACTAACAAAAGCATATCAATATATCATTAATAAATAATAATTTTCTTAGTGATTATTACCAAAATATAGACAAGAAATACATGAAGCAACATGTAGGTAGGTTCATTTTCTTCTTGATTATTCTGTGCCCTGACCCTTTCGCTGGTTTGTACGTAGGTGAATGAGCACCAAAAAATTTGGACATATACATGGTCACAGCTCACATGTCTTGGAGTAATTATTCCCAATAAAGACGTCAAGTATTTATGAGACTTGGCTGACAGGTGGGTACTATTCCTTTCAAGTAAAGCTACCCATTACGATCAAGAGGATGAACTGTTAAGTATTTGTCATTTTGTTTAAAAACTACAATACCTGTGGGGTGCAGCGCTATTTCAAACACTGGCCAACTTACATTATTTGAAATTTAAAATAAAAAAGTTTCAGATTAATGGCATGTACGTGTTTGGGAGGTTTGTAGATGATGAGAGATTGACACTTAGTAAAAATATCTATAGATGTGAATTGCAAATGTATATAAAATAAAGATAGATGTATGGGATTTCTTATCATATATCTATTTGTTTTTAGAATAACTATTTTAATAAATTATATTTTTCATATACATCAAGAAAATCAAAGTTCTGTCAAGAAAAAAAAATGAAATTTATAATTTTTAAGCTTAATCGTAAATTTTATCACTTAACTTTTTATTATTTTAACATCTAAGTTTTATTTTTGTTAATTTTAGCACCCAAGTTTTCAATGTTTGCGTATTTTACCATTACTGGCAGACTTACTTACCAAACTATGTGGTTTTGTAAAATTGTATACCAAACTAAGTGGGTTAGAAAATTATTTAACAAATATGGATGATTTTAACTTTTAACATCGGTCATAATCAAAACCGATATAGAAAAATGATTTTTTACATAGGTTATAACTACAATTAATGTAGAAAGTCATTTTTCTACATTGATTATAACTATAATGGATGTACAAAAATCTTAAAAAGAAATTTTTTACATCATTTTGTTACTAATGTGATGCTAAAATATACAAAAATAAAAAAATTGAATGGTAAAATTTGTAAAATATTAAAAGATGAATGATAAAATTCGTGAAAAAAAACAACTTGAATTGTATAATCCCCGAAACTATGGAAGTTGAATGGTAAAATTCACAAAAATAAAATTTGAATGATAAAATTCATAAAATAATAAAAACTTGATGGTAAAATTTACAATTAAGTCAACTTTTTAACATAATTAAGCCAAGTTTGGTGGTAAAACTTTTTATGTGATGTGAATGAGTCAAATTTAGGGAATATCACTGAATTCTCACTAGGCAAATGAAAGTACAACCTTTCAATAGCAGGTGATTTCTTGTGAACCTGGAATGAAAATATTCTCCAATAAGCTTCATCAAGATAGTGCTTAATCTCATCAACGGTTGTTCCATCTTCATTTTCGATAGGCACAAGAGCTGCGGTTATGCGATCATAATCTTTATTAATATACTTGATGAGAATCTTAAAACTGGCCAAATACAGAGACCTATTGACCAGGAGTAGGACCAAACAGTCAGTGGATACCCTCCAACAAATTATAGCAGACATATTTAACAAGACCCAAGTGGAGAAGGACGAAGGTCCAGAGGCTGAGGCACTACTAAGAATATTAATTGTTGCTGAAAGCCCAAACTAAGAATATTAATTGTTGCTAAAGGTCCAGACTAATTTGAAGGCCCATGCCAAATATGTTCTTTTTTATTTATATTTTTTTCGTTGTAATTTTGGCCCAAACTATTTTGAAGGCCCATGTCTATTTCTATTTTTTCAGATACACTATATGTATGTATTTCATTTTCAATAGAAGCACTTTTGACATTTGATAAAATTTTGTGAGAACTTTGTTGGATCAAGTGGCCTCAGAGTAATCAAGAAGGGGGGTTGAATTAATTATGAACGTGTCTTGACTAATTAAAAATTTATCCTTCTTAATGTTACTAGATTCAATTAGGCTTTACTACTAAGTTATGAGAAAGTAAAGAACAGAAATAATAACTTAGACAAAAGTAAAGCAGAAATAAAAAGTGCACATCGGAAAAGTAAAGAGTGTAGGGAAGAAGAAAACAAACACAAGATTTATACTGATTCGGTCACAACCCGTGCCTACATCCAGTCCCCAAGCAACCATCGGTTCTTGAGATTTCTAATAACCTTGTAAAATCCTTTACAAGAAAAGATCCACAAGGGATGTACCCTCCCTTGTTCTCTTTGAACAACCAAGTGGATCTACCCTCCACTTGAACTGATCTACAAGAGATGTACTCTCTCTTGTTCTCAGTATTACAACCCAAGTAGATGTACGCTCTACTTGTACCACAAAGGATGTACCCTCCAATGTGTTAAGACAAAGAATTCTCAAGCGGTTAGTCCCTTGAATCTTTGTAAAGAGAAACAAAAGATATCTCAGGCGGTTAGTCCTTTGAAATCTTTTGTTTAAAGGGAAGAGGAAGAATCAAAAGAATTCTCTGGCGGTTAGTCCTTTGAATCTTTTGGCAAGAGGGAGAAGGAAGAATCAAAAGAATTCTCGGACGGTTAGTCCTTTGAATCTTTTGGCAAGAGAGAGAAGAAATGAAGAAGAAGAATAGCACAAGTTTTTGGCCAATGAACTTTTCTTGAATAAAGAAAGTTTTGAACAAAAAACTCTTAGAAGAATGCTTTGAATGAATGAAAGAAATCTGAAAGTTGTCTATTTAAAATTCATGCCATGATCACATATTTATAGTCATTTGATGACTCAAGTTAAAATTTTATGACTCTTGGCAATTTCTTCAAAACTAGTCACTTTTTAAAAGTTGTGACTCTTTTGAAAACTAGTCACTTTAAAAGTTGTGACTCTTTTGAAAACTAGTCACTTTAAAGGTTGTGACTTTTGAAAAATCTTCAGAAACTAGTCACTTTTAGAATTGTGACTTTTGGTAATTTAATTTTCAAGATAAGTCACTGGTAATTGATTACCCTTGTAGTGTAATCAATTACACATCAACAGATGTGACTCTTCATGTTTAAATTTGAAAACCAACATTTAGAAACACTGGTAATCGATTACAAGCATTGTGTAATCGATTACACAAGTTTGAAATGATTTAAAAAAGTGTTATCACAAGTTGTGACTCTTGAAATTTGAAATCTAACGTTTTAAAACATTGGTAATCGATTACATGATTATGGTAATCGATTATAGCTTTGTAAATCAGTTTGAAAAAAAATGTTGGCTACTAGTAATCGATTACTGCCTTCTGGTAATCATTACCAGAGAGTAAAACTCTTGGTAAAAGATTTTTCTTTGAAAAATTCTCTTGAACAAAATTGTGTTATTCAATATTTTGAAAAACTCTTTTAATACTTATCTTAATTGAGTCTTCTCTTGAATCTTCACTTTAATATTGAATCTTGATTGAACGACTCTTTGATTCTTGAAACTTGCTTTGATTGAACGACTCTTTGATTCTTGAAACTTGCTTTGATTGAACGATTCTTTGATTCTTGAAACTTGCTTGACTCTTGATTCTTGACTTGAGTCTTTGGCATCATCAAAATAATCTTGGAAAGCATTGCTTCCACAAACTTCTCTCTGGGTTCCTCGCTGAACCAATCTTAGACTTATCAAGGTAATCCTTATGGCGTCTACCCTGACTTATCTTCCTTCGCAGGAAGTGGCATCATCCAAAACTCTTTAACCTGTATCAAGTGATCCGCTCCTAGTAAGGTTCACATCATTAGGTATCAGAGCTTCGACTCTTGATACAGGTTCTATCCTATCCAATTCTTTTTCTTCGTAATTTGTCTCGGGTTTGTATTTTGTTCTTGTTCTGTTATTTGTGTCTTGTTGTGTTCTTCTTTATGTTCTTGTTATGTTCTTGTTCTTGCTCTTTTTCTTGTGTCTTTCAGATTCTGTGTCAAAAAAAATATTATGTTTGAATTCTGTTACAAATTCAGTTTGGGGACAATTTGGCTTAGAGGTTTAGGGTTTAGTACACTCTTGAATCTATTTTCCTATTTGCCTATAGAACGAATTTCCTAAATTATCCTAGACAAATTTGGAAAGAAAGCATTATAAAAAAAAGGTTGCAAAAAGTTTGAAAAAAAACTTGCATAATGTTAAAAAAAAGAAAAAAAAATGGGTGTTTGATCTTTGAACACGGATTTGAGGCAATTAGAGACATTTTTTGGCAAAAATCGTAAACCAAATCCCCTTCGGATATTAACTTAGACATTCTTCTCTGAATTCTGAGCGTTTTGACATATAGTGGGCCTCAAACGAACAACCGTACAAAAGTTATGACCATTTGAAGTTTACATGTCATCTTCGTTAATTCTGTTCTCTTCTTCTCTGTGATTAAGTAGCTTCTTTGTTTCTTCTATTTGTTATCCAAATCTGTTGTTAAATCTGTTATTAAATTTGTTATCAAATCTGTTATCAAATTTGTTATCCAATCTGTCATCCAAATCTGTTATTCAAATTTGTTATTCAATTTGTTATCCAATCTGTTATCCAAATCTGTTATCCAAATCTGTTATCCAATCTGTTATCCAAATCTGTTACTGAGTCTATGATAATTAAACTCTCTTTCCTATTATATTACCTTGTGCATCTAATTTGTTTCATCCAGGAACTTAAGAGGGAGTGAGTGGTAAAAGGCAAGAGTGAAAAACATCACACAAAAGCCTATATTGAGAGCATCAAACACAAGTGTACTACCATCAAAGAGAGAAACACGTGAGTAGAGTATGGTGAGGTCCTGAAACCTTTGTTTAAAATTACTGCAAATTTTCTTCTCTGTTAATTATGGCAAGAGCTGGTGATGGTGGTGGTGATTATCATGAACTAGATGGATCTCGACGTTTGTTATTGGACGTAATGACTACACAAATGCAACGATTGTTGAACCATAACAATGAAGATCTCTATGGACAAATTGAGGGTCTGGAGAACCAACTGAATCAGAATACTGGAAGACATTATGGTGGGAATAGAGTGGGCAATGTTAGACCCAGGAAAAACAGAATGGAGGGGTAGAACAAAATTGAGGGAGTAAAACTCAATGTACCCCCTTTCAAAGGCAGAAGTGACCCATACGCCTACCTTGATTGGGAGATGAAGATTGAGCATGTATTCTCCTGCAATGATTATACCGAAGAACAGAATGTGAAGTTAGCAGCAACTAATTCTTATATTATGCCCTTGTTTGGTGAAATAAAAATCAAAGAGAGATGATGAGAGAGGAAGGGCGGGAGATAGATACAAGGACTGAGATGAGAAGGATTATGCGGAAAAGGTATGTTCCAACATGTATAGCAGAACCATGCAACAGAAACTCCAGAGGCTGTCCCAGGGAAGTTTGACTGTGGAGGAGTACTACAAGGAGATGGATATGGCACTAATGAGGGCCAACATTGAAGAGGAAACTGAGGACACAATGACTCGTTTTCTGAGTGGCCTAAATCCTGACATTAGAGATGTTGTTGAATTAGAGGAGTATGTAGAATTGGATGACTTGTTGCATAAGGAAGTCCAGGTTGAATAGCAGCTGAAGAGGAAAATTGCAGCGAGAAGGAACTCATCCAACAATTTTAACCAGAACTGGACCAACAAATTCAAGAAGGAGGAAGGCAACTCGTCCAACCCACATGCAAAGTCAGCAGTGTCCAGTGCAGAAAAGAAGCATAATTCTGCCTCATCATCCAACATCGATACCAGAAACATAAAATGCTTTAAATGCATAGGCAGAGGACATATTGCTTCTGACTCTCTAACCAGGAGGACCATGATCATGAAGGCAGATGGAGAAATCACCAATGAATCTAAAATTAGTGAAGAAGAAGAAGTGGAAGAAGAGCTTAAGGAGGAAGCTATGCAGGGTGGTATGTTAATGGTGAGGAGGCTCTTGGGAAGTCAGACATAGCCACTGGACAACACCCAAAGAGAAAATATTTTCCACACCAGATGCATAATTAATGGTAAGCTTTGCTCTTTAATTGTTGATGAAGGAAGTTGTACCAATGTTACAAGTTCCAAGTTAGTGTCCAAATTGAATTTGGATACTAAGCCCCATCCTAGGCCATACAGACTTTAGCGGCTTAGTGAAGATGAAGAGGTAAAAGTGACTCAGCAGGTTGAGGTGTGTCTCACCATTGGAAGATACAATAATAGGGTGTTGTGTGACGTGGTTCCAATGGAGGCGACTCATATACTGTTGGGAAGACCATGGTAGTATGGCACCAAAGCAGTGCATGATGGCTTCACCAACAAGATTTCTTTCTAGCACCATGAGCAGAAGATTATTATTAAACCTCTATCCCCTAGAGAAATGTGTGATGACCAAATCAGAATGAGAGAAAATAAAGAACAAGAGAAAGAAATGAGTGAAACACCAAAGACGAATAGGAAAAAGAAGAGTGATACACATGAGAGAAAATTTACTTGTTTAGCAAAGGCGAGTGAAGTAACGAAAGTGTTACTTGCTCGTGAACCACTTTATCTACTGTATTGCAAAGACAGTAAAATTTCTACTGATAATTCTAATGAGTTAATTATTTATGTTTCTCCTAGTGTTGAACTCTTATTGCAATAATTTAAGGATGTTTTTCCCAAGGAGATTTCTCATGGACTGCCACCCTCAAGAGGCATAGAACATCAAATTGACCTCCTTCCAGGAGCTTCACTGCCTAATAGACTAGCTTACAAAAGCAATCCCTAAGAGACTGAGGCGATTAAGAAGCAAGTGCAAGACCTCATGCAAAGTGGGTGGGTGCAAGAAAGCTTGAGTCCGTGTGTCATCCCAGTTATTCTAGTGCCAAAGAAAGACAGAACTTGGAGGATATGCACAGACTGCAGGGCCATCAAAAACATCACGGCAAAGTATAGGCATCCTATTCCTAGGCTAGACGATATGTTGGATGAATTGCATGGAGCTTGTGTTTTCTATAAAATTGATTTTAAAAGTGGGTACCATCAAATTAGGATTAGAGAGAGGGATGAATGGAAAATAACTTTCAGGACTAAGCATGGGTTGTATGAATGGCTAGTTATGCCCTTTGGGCTGACCAATGCTCCTAGCACTTTCATGAGATTAATGAACCATGTGTTAAGGGAATTTCCAGGAAAATTTGTTATGGTTTATTTTGATGATATCTTGATTTATAGCAAATTCCATGATGAACATCTTGTACATTTAAGGAGAGTTTTAGAGGCCCTTAGGTGTGAGAGCTTGTATGCTAACATGGATAAATGTGTGTTCTGTATGGACCATGTAGTTTTCCTTGGTTTTGTTGTTAGTTCACAGGGAGTACAGATTGATCAAGAAAAGGTGAAAATCATTCAAGAATGGACAACCCCCAAAACTGTTGGTGAGGTAAGAAGCTTTAATGGTTTAGCAAGTTTCTATAGGAGATTTTAGTACTGTGGCAGCACCTCTTACTAAGATTTCCAAGAAAAATATAGCATTTAAATGAGGGGAAAACAAGATCATGCATTCACTACACTTAAGGAAAAATTGATGCATGCACCAATTCTTGCGTTACCTTATTTTGACAAATCCTTTGAAATTGAGTGTGATGCGTCTGGGGTTGCTTTAATTCAAGAGGGACATCCCATTGCCTACTTTAGTGAAAAACTAAATGGGGAAGTCCTTAATCATTCCACATATGATAAGGAGTTGTACGCGTTGGTAAGGGCATTACAAAATTGCCAGCATTAACTTCTACCCAAACAATTTGTCATACATAATGACCATGAATCCTTGAAGCATCTTAACGGTCAAGGAAAACTGAGTAAGAGACATGCCAGATGGGTGGACTTGAATAATTCTAATATGTCATCAAGTACAAGAAAGGTAAGTCCAATGTAGTTGCTGATGCACTTTCAAGAAGGTGTGCCTTATTCTCTACTCTTGAAACTAAATTCATTGGGTTTAAGCACATTAAAGAATTGTATGACCATGATCCAGATTTTGCTTCTCAATATTCTGTGTGTTTACATACTGCTCAAAATGGGTTCTTTCGGCATAATGACTATTTGTTCAAAGAAAAAAAAATTATGTGTGCCTAAAGGATCCATGAGGAGATTGCTTGTGAAAGAAGCCCATGCAGGGGGATTAATGGGGCATTTTGGGGTTCAAAAGACTTTAGATATGTTGCAGGAGCATTTCTATTGGCCGCATATGAAACATGATGTGCATAAGTTTTGTGAACATTGCATTGTTTGTAGGCACTCAAAGTCTAGGGTCATGCCTCACGGTCTTTATTCTCCTTTGTCTGTTCTTGAATATCCTTGGACTGACTTATCTATGGATTTTGTTTTAGGTTTTCCTCGGACAAGGAATGGTAAGGACTCTATTTTTGTGGTGGTTGACAGGAACTCAAAAATGGCACATTTCATAACCTGTAAGAAGAATGATGATGTTTGCCATGTTGCTAATTTATTTTTCAAGGAAGTGGTGCGTCTCCACGGACTACCAAGAAGCATCATTTTAGACCGAGACACCAAGTTCCTAAGTCACTTTTGGAGAACATTGTGGGGTAAGGTTGGAACAAATCTTCTCTTTTCCACCACATGCCATCCTCAAACCAATGGCCAAATTGAGGTAGTAAACCGAACTTTGTCTTCTCTTCTTAGAGCTATGATTAAAAAGAATATAAAGAGTTGGGAAGAATGTCTGTCTCATGTTGAATTTGCATATAATAGGGTTGTACATAGCACTACACAACACTCGCCATTCGAAGTAGTGTATGGTTTTAATCCCTTGACTCCTCTTGATTTGTTACCATTGCCTAACATTTCTGATTTTAAGCATAAGGATGCATAGGCTAAAGTTGAGTATGTGAAAAGATTGCATGAGCAGGTGAAGGCTATGCCTAGCAAGCCAACAAGAACAGGAAGGAAGTAGTACTTGAACCAGGTGATTGGGTTTGGGTACACATGAGGAAGGAGAGGTTCCCTAAACAATGGAAGTCCAAACTTCAACCTAGAGGAGACGGACCTTTCCAAGTACTAGAGAGGATCAATGACAATGCTTACAAGATTGATATTCCTGGTGAGTATGGAGTAAGTTCTTCATTTAATGTTGCTGACTTGAATCCATTTGTTACAGGTGATGATTCTGAATATTTGAGGGAAAATGCTTTCCAAGAAGGAGGGAATGATGAGAATCCTAAAACTGCCCAAATACAGGGACCTATGACTAGGAGTAGGACCAAACAGTCAGTGGATACCCTCCAACAAATGGTAGCAAGCATACTTAACAAGGCCCAAGTGGATAAGGATGAAGGCCCAGATACAGAGGCACTACTAAGAATATTAATTGTTACTGAAGGTCCAGACTAATTTGAAGGCCCATGCCAAATATGTTCTTTTTTTATTTATATTTTTTTCGTTGTGATTTTGGGCCAAACTGTTTTGAAAGCCCATGTCTATTTCTATTTTTTCATATACACTATATGTATGGATTTCGTTTTCAATATAAGCACTTTTGGCATTTGATAAAATTTTGTGAGAACTTCTCTCTGGGTTCCTCGCTGAACCAATCTCAGACTTATCAAGGTAATCCTTATGGCGTCTACCATGACTTATCTTCCTTCACTGGAAGTGGCGTCATCCAAAACTCTTTAACCTATATCAAGCGATCCGCTCCTAGTAAGGTTCACATCAGTACTTGAATAAATACTTGATGGACATTGATTGATTGCACCATTCTATGTTAAGGTGAACCTGATATTTCAACAATAGGTATGGATTGTATGGTACCACGTATCTATTTTCTAATGCTACACCATTTCTGTCAATATATTTACCATCGTTACGCCTTTTATAAACAGGATAGCCCTCTTGGTCAACAACAGTTTCAACTTACCGTATTTTTGGGGAAATATCTAGAACACTTTCCATCTTTCATGCATGGTGATTGCCTATTTGCATGACCACATGGACCATGCATCATATGTTTCTTGACACACTCATAGAGTTGTGGTTGTTCAATAGAATCTAGTACCTCAGCTGATATGATGCCTTCAATATTTGCAGGAGATGGATACTTGTTGGTAGCATCCAAAAACAACAAGATATGAGCATGTGGCAAACCTCTCTTTTGGAATTCGATTATGTAAATATCTATAATTGGAAGATGGATAGGTTAATCACAACTATACATGCAATGGTCAGTTTAGCACTAAGAGCATCAGGAATGGACAACTTACATGCAAGCACATTTCGTAAAACTTTTCTATCTTTTAAGTCAGACATTAATTGTTCTAGCTTAAGTTTAAAAACTCTTGTTACAATGTCTGGCCAATCCTATGCAGCTAATTTAAGAGTTGATAGAGGACTATCCAAGGAGGAAGAGTTTGGCTTAGCTGGGCTCAACATGGATGGACCAATCACTTGAGCAAGGAGTAAGAGATTTTAAGAAGAGCTTAGCAAGAGACTAAATTATCTCATGGAGGAAAGAGAAGAAGTGAAGTTTGTGACACCCTCTACCCCGACATATAAATAAATAAAATATATAAAAAATATCGGTAACCAAATTCACACGGGTAAAAGGTTCACATTCACTTCGCTATTATCAATTAAAACTTATTAAAATATATAATAAATTCACTTCGGCTCAAACAAGGCCGTCTATAAAACCCTATACCCCAATGCCACATCCTATCAGAGCGTTGTGTCCCGACGTCCTTCAGCACATGGTTCCTTAAAGCAATTCACCTAGTCATCTGCTCCCCCGAACACAAAGTTCAAGATCATCACAGGATCCAAACACAAACAACACACGGGAGTGAGTTATTACATTCCTAACTAATAGAGAAACAAGACAACTAGATATACATATCATATAAACCAAATAAAACTTAGTTACACGAAATTCATGTAATTCCACCACTTTGTCATTCAAAGTTCACTTTTCAATCATCAATCACATTACACAAGAATCACACGCTCTGATCAAGACATAATAACACATCAATTTCATAATAAACAATTAGCAAGCGCATGAGACAATTATGCTAAGACTCAAGCCTATATGCAATGCGGTACCATGTCAGTGAAAAACCACCCTGGGGCGCTTAGGAGTACATAACAAGACACACCACACAATGGGTTTGTCAGGTCACTCTCACTAAGTAAGATCATAGGGAGACCAGTCAGGGTCACGATGTTTTGCGAGAATGCTCCAACCATATGGGATCAGCATAGGCTTAAAGGAGCACTCAAACCCGGTGACCCCCAAGGCCTACACTCCGAAGAGTCCGTCAGGGCCTCTCCCTCCTGATTCAGGTCCAACCCCTAAAATCATTTTAGCACACAGACACTGCTAGTGAATTATACAATACCCACGACCTCACACTCGTGTCTTAAACACGTACAACATATTGCGCTACAATTTAACACTGGTTCCTAAACAGGAACCTACACTTTCTCTTTAACACTGGTTTCCTAAATAGGAAACCTACACTTTCTCTTTAACACTGCGCATTTACACTTTTCTCAAGATAACACTGGTCGGGTTATTGTACAATTCACAGCTTACAACATAAATAATGTCACATCAAGAGTTAATCACACACTTATTCACAACCAAAACTCATTCACAATTTCACATCTCATAATGTCACAATTTACCATCACATGTTTTCACGTATCTCACAATTCAACACTCATTCTACTTTACACTTTTACTCAATCTCAAGGCAACATATTATTCCACAATTCATCACATATTTCATTTATAAGCACTGCTCATGAATTATACAATACCACGACCTCACACTCCTATTTCACACACGTTTAACACAATTGCGCTACAATTTAACATTGGTTCCTAAACTAGGAACCTACACTTTCTCTTTAACACTGCGCATAAACACTGGTCGGGTTATTGTATAATTCATAGCTCACGATATAATTAATGTAGCATCAAGTGTTAAGCACATCCACTTATTCACAGTCGAATATCATGTCCACACTTTAACATCTCATAACATTACATCAACCATCTCATAACATTCCCAATGATATTCATAAGGTACAACATACACATGTTCATGAAATTTAACCATAACATTCTCAAACCCCAACACTTAATAATTTTTGGAATCATACTATAACATTCTACAATATTATTTACATAAATTATTAATATAAATAACTACCTCTATATATATAAACTAGCATACATCATATTAAATCACAAATTTCAAAGTAAGCTTTTAATGCACAAATTCTAAATAATTATATGAACACTTTGGTCAATTTCAATTATGATATTAATTTTTTAAAATTATATATAAAAACCTAACAGCAAGAAAAAGAGAAAATACAAAATCAATATCTTTCTCTAAATTTCTCCTTACTTTATTTCATCAATTCATATTAATTAGAAAAAATACTCAATTTATAGGGTTCACACTCAACACAATAGCATATCAATTTCACAACAATTGGTCTGTCAAACATATATAATTCACTGTAACAATTATAAGGATAAAATGAAATTGCAAAAACACCCCAAAACTCATTCCAATTGATATCTCTAAGGATCCCTACACATGTTCTCACTAGTTCCCAATTGTGAATAACTCTTCCCTTACCTCTAAGCGGGCTCAAGTGTCTTCAGCCAGCGATAGCAGCATCTCTAGCAGTTCCCTGAGATTCCCCCAATCTTTTTCCTCTAATTGCTTCGATAGAGTTCCCAAATGTCAAAGAGACAGAGAAGGGATTGAAGCCTCCACTTATACTGTCATCATGCGATTTATTTTTCTCCCTCCACAAATATTATCTCGCAAATCCCAACGTTGAAAGCGTGCTAAACTGAATTTCGAACAACATATCCAAATTTCATGAAAATCCAACGGTTAACGAAACCGGGATCGTAGTTTTTCCGAGACAGCTCTGGGTTTCTGCGGGAAAGGAAAATGCTATAATGTGAGGGGTATTTCTCTTAGCTCAGACATAATATCGAAATTCCCAACGGTGAGAATGCTCGGAATCGGGTTGTGAACGTGGTGCTCAAATTTCACCACGATCCAACGGTGAATGATTCTGAGATCGACATTTTTCTGAGACAGCTTAGGTGGCCTACGGGAAAAAGAGAGGATTTTGGAAGAAGAGAGAAAAAAAAAACGAAATTGTGAGGCATAGGAGGTTGAGGAGTCAGTCTGAAAACTGACCTATCATGTTGCTATTTATAGCTAGGGGCATTTCCGACCTATTATTTACTCTATTTATTTATTTATTATTTATTATTTTATAAAAACAAATTTTATTTTATTCTCTATCAAACAAATAAATAAAATACCCTTTTTATTTTCTCTCAAATCATTATTTTAATTAATAATTATATCTCCTTATTTATTTATTTATAAAATCTCATCATTATTTTTAAAATTCTATTTATTTATAAATAACAATTCTTTTTAATCTAGTTTACGAAAATTAGGATGTTACAAAGTTCATTTATTTTTGCCAACTTTTAGAATAATATTAATTTTTGTTTTTAATTATATTTTTGGGCTTATTTTTGGACTTGTAATGGGCTACTACCTTTTTATTGTTATTTCTAAGTCTTTTGATTATTAGATTAGTTATTGAGCCTTGGCCTAATTTAGGATTATTAGTAGGAGTTATAAATAGACTCCTTAAACACTTTGTTGGCAGTTTTTATGAAATTTCATATATTAGACACACCGTTAAGAGAGTGTCTCTCTTGGTTCTTGTGTGAAACCTTAGGTTCTTGCCAAAGAATTCTACTCTTTGTGGCGAATCATCCTTAATTTATCAATCTCTTAAGATTATGGCATTGTTCTTTCCATCTCCTTCTCTAATTCCACTTTTTCCTTGTTATTTTCCGCAATTTCATAGAGCCCAAATTGGTTCCCCAATTTGCTAATGTTAAAAATTGGATCCGCAAATCAGGGTTCCATCAAGAGCTGAAATAGATCGTTGAATCTCAGGCCAGTATAGATTGCAAGTGAATGTTAAGAATAAATCCGAAAATCCAACAGTGCTACAAATGGTCATTCCACCAAAGTACAATTGATCCATATATCTACGACTACCAACAAAAGATGAAGGTAAGATAATACGCTTTCCACAACTGGCATGTTGATTTTCAACTCGATGTTGTGAGTTTTTTAAAGTATTATATTTAACACAATGCAACTGCTTCTGATGAGTTTTGATAAACAATAATTATTATACCTCCATCATTGTGTAACCATTAACAATGAATTGCTGAAATAATCATCTGGACCTCAGTAAAGTTTGTGCTTCACTTTTTCTAGATTGCAGCCTAAAACACAAGAACTCTGATAGTTAGTTTGTTTCTCTTCCTTTCATGAGAATCATCCATATCTCTATGTTTGATATCACTGCGGTACCCATCTTCACCATAAGGAAACAACAGAGGATATTGCAATCCAAGATAACCTGGATAAAACTCATTGATTCTTTGTAATCGTCCATTTTTCTTTTCAAGTATTATGTCTCGATTGATAGGTTGACTTGCATCACCAACAATAACTACAACCACCTTTAAAACTATGGGCAAATTATAAATCCTTCCATCCTTCTTTTTGTCTACAATTAATTGTAGGTTAAGATTCTCTTTCTAATAGTTATCATATTTGTCTTTCGTCTTCCTAAAAGACTTAGCAAAGACATTGTATTCATCAAGCATATCTT
Organism: Glycine soja; assembly: GCF_004193775.1. Taxonomy (NCBI): domain Eukaryota; kingdom Viridiplantae; phylum Streptophyta; class Magnoliopsida; order Fabales; family Fabaceae; genus Glycine; species Glycine soja. The sequence goes on along the minus strand of NC_041010.1, from coordinate 19,260,580 downwards.
TTATCTTCGACATAAGTTTTGAATCAAGTAGATTTGACCTTGCACAAATACAAAAAATGCCATCAGTGATATAAACTAAATAATTGGGTCCATCATTTACCTGTGTGACAACTGAATAAAAATAGGCATGTAGTCATTCAAAGCAAACAAAATAAAAAAACACAGTTTACCTAATTGCACCAATTTTGTTTTCAATTTCATTTTTTGTATATATATATATATATATATATATATATATATATATATATATATATATATATATATATATATATATATATATATATATATATATATATATATAGTTGGGCAAATTTTGGTGGTTTCCAGGCATTGGTAGCAGGCTTCCAATCAAATGGCATGATTGTCCATGAATTTTGTAAATTGCTAGACCTTTTCCTTTGAGCAGACTTGTATCTATCTTGGCCCCAGGAGAGTTGAATGCAAACATCATATTATAAGCCCTGATATTTTGTTGGTAATTTTTGCTTTCACATGATTCTTCTTCACATAGTAGTTGTTGGAAAAGCATTGGAGGATTCTTGAGAAAAGGAAGGTGTATCCTTCCCATGCTGCAACAAAGACTATATTTGGGATTAGCTTGGTTTCTATTTTTCCTCGTACTTTCTTGATACCACATAGCAGCTTGGCAATATGCACATATTTGAGACAGGTCGCCAAGACCAACATATCCTACAAAATAAATGTTATTTAGGTTGACACAGATGACATTATGGTTAAACTTTACTAAACCATGTTGTCAGTAAAACCAGTGCTAATGTCATGAGCGGTATCATCAACACTATCTGATAGTTCATTCTCATAATCTAGTACAATGCCATTTTTTTTTGTATAACCACAAATAGTTACACCAATATTCTTATTACTTTATGTGTAATTCATTTGATAAAGTATTTCAAATTATTCTCACCTGCATTTTCAGCATTGTTATCTGATAAGGCTTCATTAGTATGATGAAGTGAATCATTTGCGTGTTGAGGTACAAAGGAACGATCGAGGATTTCATTATCCAGTAGTCCAGTAGAAGCTGAAGATGCAGCCACAAAGTCACTGTACAAATTACTACGAAGGCTAAATATGTTATTGATAGTTTTCCTCTGTCTGGTTGGCATGTGTTGACTATTTGGCTGAGTATTAGTGATATCTGCTAATGCCATTTGAAAAGTTCTTTGGCTTTTGCCACTTTTTCCAGCTGCATTACCGGTTCCTATGACATTCATAACAGAAGCTCAGTGTTCACAGCATATGAAGAAATACACCTTATAACAACAATACAACTTGAGGATATTAGTGTACAGATAAAACCTATATTTTCATTGAATATGTGTACCTTTTTGGCTCTATCATTCTGACTTCTTCGTAAACGCTTTCCTTTTAATCTTGCAAATTTAGCAGAAACTCTTGTGTTAGAACCCTCTTCTTCCATGAATGATTAACTAGAAATGAAAGTGCTTTAATAATGACCTGAAGATATCTTAGCAGAATATGATAAAATGAAAATATTACTTCGTATTTAAAGATTGCCATTTTTTAAAAGTTATATTGCTTTAAGAATGAACTGAAGATATGATATTCAAAATCATTGTTTCATCAACTCTAACTCACCTACCAACTATGACACAGTGATTTAAAAAAAATTGTCAGGAAAAATGCTGCACAAACTCTACTAATTAGAAAATCTTGTGTTTTTCATTAGGATTTTAGATGGTACAATGGTTAGAATGGAAAAGGTGACTTAGTGGAAGACTTAGTACTCTTGATTGCTATGCTGTCGTTGGTAACAACACCTTTTTGGTAGCCAGTAGACTTAGTGTAGCTTATACCTACGTTGTAGCCACATGTTAGCAAGTTATGAATCTACTTTTTTATTTCCTACAAAATACTATAAATATGTATATAGCAAATTTTAGACATTTCTGCACCAAATGGTAGTAGGCTGCCAGCACACTTAAAAGCAAACCTTACAGTGTTTTTGATGATACCCTTCTACAAGTCAACTCCCAACTATTCTGTAATTCTGTTGGACACTTGTATGCTTTGTTGTGATTTGTTTAAGACCATTATGTTGAAATTGATTTGGTTTTGTCCATAAATTACTTCATACAACAGATGATTTTTTTTATGCTTCTGTAAGGTTTGAAATACATGTTTTACAACAAAGGCTAAAATGTACAGGCATATGCAATTGGAAAATCCTACTCTTTTATTTTTGTGGACCTTCCAAAGTTCAGTTTAAAGCCATGCTTTGTTGGCCTTAACTGTGTAGTATTCTTTTCAACTTCAATCTTTGTGGACTTGTCAAAGTTAAAAGCCATGCTTTGATGGCCTTAAAAACTATCATATCAGATGGAAATTATTTGACCGTGATCACATTTTCAACATACCAAATTTTCATGGATTTCGAATTTCATTTGTCATATTGTGTAGGAACATTGCATTACACTTGGTTTGAACAAAAAACAAAAGTAATATCCCAAAATTTAAAAAACAAAGCCCCAGTTTGAGCACAACATAATTTACAATACTTAAGAAGATGTTAATTCATCATAATAATTTTCTATAGCCTGAGGTGCACCACTCCTGCCTCCGCCAAAACCTTGATATCTTAGGTCTTCCTTTTGCTTTTTAATCCATTCAATTAACACTACATGTGGAGCAGGCTGTGCAATAATCATCTTAGCATTTTCAATTGATGATCTTTGTGCAACTGTCTTTGCACCTAGCTGGCAATACCAATGGGATTAATTATCAGTAATAAGACTCAGTTTTGACATAATAACATTATGATAACATAAGTTTTGCACACAAATCTCTTATGCCACAGTTAAGAACTCCTTGGCATGAAACATCCTTAGCACTTGCTTGTCTTGACAAATTTGATGCACCATATATCCAATTCGGATAATTAACAACATCTCGAACACATCTTCCTTCAGCACTTTCTCTGTCTATTAAAAATAATATATGTTTTTCAATAAGCGACATCACCTGTGGTGGATACACTCTTGGATCAACATGTTGAAAAAGTAAGAAAAACAGGTTATGCAACATTGGTTAAACTATTGAAACAATCAGAGCCCTATGAAAAATCTAAAAATACCTCAGTTGACAAAATAACATTATGGCAGTCCTCATTTAGTAACTTTGCTACATCAACATTTGGTAATTTAAACCATGCAGCTCCATAATCATCATAAACTTGAGCTATTAATGAGTAGTTGCAATGCCACAATAAACTTATTTTTTAATTGACTATCACACAAATGATTTGTGTGCAAAACAGAAGGTATGAATTAAGTATGTTTACCTAGGAATTAGTGGAACACTGACTTCAGTTTCGTAATGCCTTGCATCATTATATTCTACCAATCAATGGCCATTTTCTATTTCCCTCCAAGGCGTATTATCCATGAATCCAACGATTTTGGCCCAAACTACACACAAATCATCCTATACAATGAAAAGTACCATATGTATATATTAGTGAAGACCATATTAAATAACTTCAACAATCCAACTAAATGGTTATATATGAAAGATTAAAAACACTGACTCATACAAATAAGTGCAAATTTGCAATCCTTTTATGGGCATTAAGAATCAGGAATTTGAAATAAACATCTTTTGGAATTGGTCCAAGATTAATCACATACACTTTTTCAAGCTTGACTCTGTTATGGAACATGTAATGTTAATCTTAAACGAATGCACCTTTCACCAATGACAAAAGCAATACACATTTGGCGAAAATTGCAACTGCAGTAGATAGACATTAAACCAATGTATACCTTATTCTAGAATTAGACATGGTTGGTAAGTTTGGATTCAATATTATGTTGCTGACATTAGCCACCATTTCAATATACATTTCACCTGTTTCATTAGAACGACATTCAACATTAATATATTTACAAATGTATGTTGTATCATCAAGCGAGAATGACATTCAACATTAATATTAAGGCCTACCATGACTCAATGCACCACATACCTGCAGTCTGCTATGTTGAATTGCCAAAAAAAAAAGGAGCATCAACATTGTCATCTCTCACTAAGTCTATTATAACTTTGACATATTCATCACAAAAAACAGATTCAATAGTATGCTTGCACAATAATACAAAATTGAATATTAGACACTGTGTAGTATACAAAATATAATTTGAAGAAAAATGAATCATACTCTCCATCAGTGATGTGAGCAAATATCCTTTGAATAGTTGTGCCATTTTTTACAAAGTTTTGCACTGACGATATTGTTGAAATCCACCCAGCTATGTCTTCATTACATAAAATACCCAACAAATTAAATCACAAACTTGCTCATAACATTATAACTAAATCCTATTAGAATAAGACAACTACTATACCTATGCAATATGCAGGAATTTCAGATGATTCAGTAATGACTTCTAATGGAATTGGTTTCAGGCAACATAGTTGACTCAATGTTTCAGATCCCATTGATGTAACAATAGAGAATCTTGTTATTGCAAGCTTATATTCATGATTTGCCAAGTGCGAATTAGCACAGTTCCTCAATACACTAACATTGTGCAAGATATAGAGCTTTCCTTCTTCCATATTTAAACTCAGGAGATTCCAAATATCTTTTCTTACAAATGTTTTAATTTGATCACCCTTATTCCATATAAAAATTCAACTTAGTGTAAGGCACAAACATAGTTTTCCATAGGTGTTGTTCAAATAAGATATAAACAAAATAACTTGATACTTGGCTATAAACAAAACCAATTTGAACCTCCCAATTGCACTTCCATTAACATTGTCAATTGTTTTCCATATCTTATTGACTTGAGCCTTCACAGCCCAACAAGTAATAGAAGGAGCAATAACCTTCACTGGGATTAACACGTATCCTAAAATTGCCATCACCTTAGGACAACCGTATCACAAACACAGGTGTCCTAGGTTTGTAATGAAATCAGCTGCTATTACTGGCAGTGTATGAGAAAATCACCTTTGCTCTATTCTTTCTGCAATTGAATTTCCTTTGGCCAAACACTGTGTAATTCCTAGAGTGTTAACTTGTCATTTCATGTGCACAAAAATTAGTAGGCTCTACTATTAGCAATTGTGTGCGATCTACACACATCTGGATAAAAGATCTTTGTCTGCAACTATGTAGTGCATGAATCAATAAATTTGACTGCAACATGACTTAAACCATCATGTCTATCACTGTTAGCGCACAATTATTGTTGTAAAAAAAAGCTCTTGACATGTATGTCACTGTTAACCAATTGGTAAAATATTAACATATCAATTACCAATTCGAATAGAATTGGTTTGGTTACATTATTATATTCATGTTTGTACCGCGAACAAACACCTTGACCATAATCTATAAACTGTGAAAAAGAGTTTTATATGTCAAGAGGCTTCCACTTGTTATGTTTACCTTTTATTTCTCATGGTCTCATTGACTTTGTTATATTATATATGTCACAAGATACTGCCTAAACATTACTGAATTTGTAGCACTATTTTAATTTATAATCCTAGCAAGACTCGTAATAATGGTGTTTCGATTTGTTCATAAAAGAACTCTCGTATATGAGGAAGGCACCTCTGCTACATTAGAAAGTGGAATATAGGAGGAGAAATACATAAGCTCACATCCAATATGAAACATTTCATAGTCAAAAAAGCATATTTCATATCTTAATTAACACAAATGACTTTTTTTTTAATTTGATCATAACACAGCTCTGGTATATGAGGAAGGCACCTCTGCTACATTAGAAAGTGGAATACAAGATGAGAAATACATATGCTCACATCCAAAACTCAACATTTCATAGTCAACAAAATATATATATATATATATATATATATATATATATATATATATATATATATATATATATATATATATATATATATCTTAAAAATTAAGCATGCTACATAGAGCATAAGTGTTAACATATTACAACACACAAAAGGCAACATTAAACAACCTAGAAAATAGCAGGCTTCAAAATCCTTTTATCCAATCATGCTTTACTCAGACTTGATATGTTTAGATAATTTGGAACATGATAACTGAATTGATGACAAGTCTTCAAATGGTATTGATTCCAACTAAGATTCAGAGATCAAAAATCCTCTTTTTGCAGGAGTTACTGACTTAGATGATTCAGGATCAAAATCTCCATGGGCTAATAAGGATTGTTGTTGTGGTGATATATAAATACAACAAATGTTACCTTCACTGTAAGTTAAGTATTAATAAACATAGATTAAACCATAACTTATAGTGTAGGTTATATCATCTCTCTACTTCACAAACGAATCTGACATTTCGGGCTCAATTCCGGCAAGCTATATTAAAAAAAACAATAAAATTAGATTTGGAATTGTCATGTTACAAACCATAAAGATTATTAATTATATTGACCTCATATGTAGGAAGTCTCTTCAATAATAACATAATTAGATCTTCATCCTCTGAGATTTGTGACACAGAATACCGGGTATTGTTCCATATAGCCTTAAATCTAAAAGCTAATTTTTTGCCCAGTATCCTATCAATAGCCTCTACAATGTCCTTTGGATCAAATTCACCTTCTGCCAAGGGTTAACATCAAATTCAAATTCAAATATATAAACACCGCAAGCTGACTATGATGATTAACTAAAGCTATTAGATTATAGTTTACACCTCATCAATCATCTGTTGTTTAATCTCACTTGCACTTTCTTTAATGAGTGCATTACACTCACGATCCCATAAAGTAAAGTTAGCAGTTTCATTAGGTTGGCCAACTCTCACTTCCAATTGAAACCTATATAGTATAGCATGATTTAACTTAAGTTATCATAGATTATTTAATGACACATGAATTGGAAACATATACATACATGTCTAATATAAGAAACACAAGTTTAAATACATACCCTGGCCACAATTGTTGCACTTTCATTTCCACAACCTTGACAGGTGTATGGAAATTTCTCACATTCCACTTTCTTGTTACATTTTGGGCAACTTTCATATATCCAACCATTGCCAACTAAGAACTTGGTTATCATGGCAACAGCCACACAAACACATTCCTAGCAAACACAATATATAAAACTTTTAACATCACATTATTGTTAATCATGAAAGATATCAGCCATCAAAATCAATCCTAGCAACCTTTAACATGTACCTTTTTCAACTCACAAAGTTCACTTAATGATTTAACTTGAGCATTATAAAGAAATCTATCCTCTGAAGTAGGTTGGGCAGAATAAGAGACTTGACTCAACCTTTGACTGCAAGTCACAAGGCTTAGTTGACTTGGATCAAATCTGCAATAGAGTAAGAAAAAGGATAATCACTACTCATTTTTATTTATATTGAAGAAAGAAGTATGGTTTCATAATCACTACCTATTTTTATAATCTTCAATGTCCTTCAAATCTTCATTGATAAATAGCCTAAAACCATACATTAAATTTTGAATGGACACTGCATAAGCCCCTACATATGTAATATGATTATTAAGGCAATGACAATATAATCTAGAATTTATCTACATAAATCATAAGTGACATAATAACCTCGTGCTTCCTTAATTTTTGCCAAATGAAGCAGAAGTATAATTGGTCCATTTTGATGTTTGTCCAAATAATCTTTCAGCAAGAATGTAAAATCCTCCCACAAAGTACAATTGACAATGGTACCACTATTATTAAATTAAAAAACAAAACATAATTGTAGTCAATCATATGGATCATTATAAATATTTCTATTTAACATTAAAATAACAATGATAGAAAGTACCACTTATCCTTCATAGTGAGGACCACCTTTTTGTGTTTTCCATCCAGGCTCCATTGCAATACATCAACTAACTCCCCGATAACATTTGCCCATAAGCTCAGGTTTATTAACTTTTGAATCCATGACAACGAGCGGACTGAATAAGAAGTAAGTAATAAACATACCTATTAAGTAGTCAGGATTGGCACTGCCAGTAAGAACATCATCAAATAGTGTAAAACCATACACCATTTCTGGTATCATTGGAAAATCTTGCTCTTTTACTTTTGTAGAAGTGACAAAGTTCAGTTTAAAGGCATGCTTTGTTGGCCTAAACTGTCCAATATTCTTTTCAAATTCAAAATTTTGTATCATATATGTCTTACCCACTTTAACAACATCATTCCACTTATCAGGATCAACATCTTTAATTTGAGCAACAATCTTATCAGCCTATGCAAATATTAAAAACTGGGATATCAGATGGAAATTATTTGACAATATACATGAATAATTTATATGATACATTCTCATCCATCAAGATCATTCCAATGTTAATCCTTGCAGCCCTTCGAATAACCCACATATTAATCATACGCACACTTATTTTCCAAGTCTACTTTTGAGCAGTGATGTCCATAATGGAGTTGAGCTTACGCGTCATGATGAACTACTAACATAGATAACCATTAAAGCATCAAGCATGCAAATAAAATGAATTTTTTAAAAGGAACAAAGACATCAGCATGAACACTAAGATAGTGAGTAGGATACTGCAAATAGAAAGGCGGCAACACATAAAAAAGACAGAAACCAAAAAAGAATGTAGTGCATAGAGCATCAACAGATATATACAAAGAACCTTACCAAGTGAAGTCAGTTTCTTCAAGCAACACAGGTGGACAACCTTTGTACACCAGAGAATGAAAATGCAGGATTTTGGTTAGGTTGTGGAACATGCAACTGGAATGCAGAAATGAGAAAGAACCTTACCAAGTGAAGTGAGCTTCTTTAACCAACATAGGTGGAAGTGAGGTAAAATTGGAAGCTTGTGGTTTATGCAACTGGAATCCAGAAATGAGGTGAAATCGAAAGCTTGCGATTTATGCAAAAAATGGAATCTAGAAATGAAGTGAAATCGGAAGCTATTCACATTTGTCGCAAAACGAAAGATATTGCACAATGTTTCATAGCCTCTCTCTAACTGTCACAATAGCTCAGCAACGTGAATCAATCAACTAAGACTATAGAATCGGCATAGCCTGGAACCTAGCCGAATCGTGGCCTGCATTTTTGAATTTGAATTTAAATTTTTTTGAAATTTGGAAATGGAAAACGGTGGAACGAAGAAGCAGCGGAAGCAGAACGCGGGAACCTTGCGCGGGAGCTGATGAAAGATTGAGGAAACTAACACATGTCAGGAAAAAATAAAAAAATTGGAAGAAACGGATAGCGCTGACATGTGGAACAACCGGTCATTGTTTTATTACTAACATATAGATTTTTTCTTATAAATTTTTTCTTATAAAGATAACATTATAAGAAGTTCTTAGAAGGAAGAAATAAAAACCTTTCGGATTTAGATATAATTATTAGTGAGTTGATTTTACTTCATGTAACGATATGTTGACAATTTTCAAATTCGAGTAAATATATAATTTAATTAATGAAAAATGTTACTTTATTTTATGAGAAATTTTGTTTATATAAATTGTTGGTACCCGAAGTAATAGCTTGCCAGTTTTGTCCGATTAAATTGATTTTCTGACGCAATGCAACCTTTTGAATAAATTAATATAAAGTATAACCACCAAAAGACATTACTTGTATTAATTAAGGTATATAGAACTAACGCTGTCTTAATAATAAAAAGAAAAAAGAATTGACGCTGTAATGGCTATATCCAATTTGAGGACTCACTATATCTTTAATTAATTGTAGCCTACTTATTATATTAATATAAGAACCATCACTTCAATTACTAATATTGAATTTGAAGGAAAAATTTGTTTAACTTAATTGATTGAGGATGGTGTATGAGGATAAATTCTCGTGTGTATTTAATTTCTACAAATAAAAAAATATTGAATTTGGAGTACTTAATTAGGGATAGGGATTTTAGTTTATTATTTTCAGAACGTACCGCCAGTAACCAACTTGTTGCACGTAAATGATATTTTAAATGAATGTAACTCGATAAACTCTCTATTCTAATTAAAAAATTGTGAATATCTTTTTAATTAATATGCATGTACATAAGAAAATTAAAATAGATGAGCACATGTTTCTTCATGTGTTGGTTACTCATCTACTTACTAAATGCAAAACTACAATGTACACATAAATACATAATTTAATTAAAGTCGTGTCGTTTTCTAAGATTCATGAAACGTCGCTGATGATGTTGCCATATCAAGAGGCAAAGCAAATAGGCAACTGCTCATGTTCACATCTGATAATTTTCTACTTTATTAGGACATGAAAGTGGCGCAATTGCATTGAAACCCCATATGTGTTAACTATGGTCCCCCACTCTTAAAGCCTCTCATGAATGTGACCTTATTGGCAAAGATGTTTGCATGAACCAACGGTTCTTGTTGTTGGGATTAAGGGAGGGGATGATGTGAGTTTTCAAGGGCTTCTTGCTAAGGACTCATCAAACGGTCCACTTTGGATAAATGTTTTGTTCAAATAAAATAGGGCAATAAAAAGTTCTTATTTGACTATAATATATGCGGTGTATTTATTTAGACGGGTATATATAAACAAATTTAAAAATAAGAAATTGAGATAATGATATACTTTTAATATAGTAATGCAAATTAAATCTATAAATAATCACGCATAATAATTATTAAAAGAAAAAAAAACGTGGATAGATAGATTGATTTGATATCTTTAGTATCTCAACTTGATCATCAAGTATATACTTGAAAATAAAAAGGCTCATCATCAATTCATCATCATAATGAACACAACCTAGAGTGAGAAAATCAATATTAGAGAGAAAAAAAGTGTGGATAGTGACATGTCTTGGATGGCCAAGAAAGGTTTAGAATTATGTAAGAGTGAGAGAAAGTTGGGTTGGGGCTGCTAATATGTATGGCAAAGCAAGTCAAACATTCATGAATAAAGAGTGCTCTGATTTATGCACAAAGGAAAGGAAAGAAAGAAAAAAAGTGATGACAACAAATATATATTATCATTAAATTACCATTTCAGATAAACTCTGTGAAAAACTCATCACTGACAAATTAATAGAACCTCTCATTGCTCCTTATAACAAGAAGAGAGGTCACCTTCGCTCTCTTTTACAATGTGGCTGAATTAGGAGTAAATTTTAAGCTAAAAAAAGGATTAAAGTGACATGGGCACTGCAGTTGTTGAAAGAATTGAAAGAAAAACGGGTTGACATGTATATCTCCTCTCTTTTTCTATATGACGCAAGATATATTTATGGAAGAATTTGAAGTAGAGAAAAGTTGAGTACGACGAATCGATCCATTCCTATATATCCACTCTTATATGTTAAAATATAATTTATTCTTTTTAAGAGTTGAATCACAAAAGTGCTCAAGACAAGTCCCACATAACTTAGTTACAAGCATAAGATAACAAAACAAAGCCGATAATAAAGCAAGAACAATAATATATGCACACCTCTATATTGCAAACAAATATTTGACATTTATTATTTATTTATTTTTCACTTTTCTTATCACATTATATCACTTATTATATTTACAATTATCTTTTCTAATTTCTTTTTCTAGATGTCAAACAGTATATATCAAGGTGTCCACTAATCTCTTTTTCCACAAAACAATATGCCCTTGATACAAAGTAATAGTAACCTTCAAATACATAAAAGTGCCTAAACATAGTAAGAAACAATATAAAGATTGAAATTAATTAATTAATTTGACGTTGAAATTTTGTATGACATTTGTTATGGTATACATTTCTTTTAGGGTTTGAGGCAACCTAATTAGGACATTCAAGTATGTAATCTATCTTCGTTAGCTTCCTCTCGAGCTTTTATTTGAGAACAATTATGTCGATACCAGATTGCTTGGGATAAGAAGAAAGTTTCCACCATCGTGGATTTGGTGTGTTTCCTCCCAAGTATCTCGAGTGGTGTTAGCTGAGTTGGATTCACGGTGGGTCAATGCAAAGCAAATTAGCACTTGTGAACATGAGCTTGAGTACTAACCAGCCCGAGAGGATACATAACCCTCTAGCCTTGAGCGTGAAGAGGCTTAGGCACAGATCAATTTGTTGCCGACCTAGGAGGGTATACAACTCTCCAATCTCGAGCTTGAAGTGTGAAGAGGCTTGAACGTGGGTCGACACAATAGGGTACATGATTAAAATCATAATAATAATGCACAATTCCACAAAATTATTATTACTATTAAGTTAAAATTAACATTTTCTAGTTCTTAATTTATGGCTTCTAAATGGTTATTCTTCATCTCAGTTCATAATAGTGCACAAATGCTCTATGTTTTAATTAGTCTCATGATCATTACTATTATATTAATATTATTATTGTTGTCATCACTATCCCTATGTCATCATTATTATACTGATGTTGATGCTATTATTATCACTATTATTATTGTTTAATTATTTTATTATTATTATTGTTATAGTTATCATCACCATTAGTCTTATCATAGTCACTATCACCACTTATGAATAAGTTTTATTCAAATTTAATATAACTCCATCCTTAATTACCCAAATAGAAGTATAAAAAAAATTGAATTTTTTTTTAAATTAAAATTTTATATTCTTTTTTTATACATCTATAATTCTAATTATAATTTTACATTCTAATTCTTCATATGACCTAAACATGTGAATTTCATGTGTCAAATAAATCCTTATATGTAGATAGATGGTGTATTTTAAGGGAGTGCACTTTAATTTAGTACTAGCTAACATATATATTTTGTGTTTTGCATAACTATTTTTAAATTCAACTAAAATATAAAAAAAATAAAAATATTTATACAATGTACAGTTATATTTGTTAATATTAAATTAAATTACACTTCCTTAGAAGTGGTTTAATCGCTTAGTGTAAATATACTCTAAATAATAAAACATGTTTTTCTTAACTCTTCGTTTGATCAGTATATATTTAAATTTTAACTAATTATGCATATATTTATATAATTTTAAATATTTTAAACCTACATTTTTTAAAATTCTATCTGAGTCAATTATATAATCATATATTTCACTTTATAATTTATCAAATTTATAATATTAAGCATACAAATCATTTAATATTTATTCAATTTAATTGTATTATTTTATTATTTGATCTTAATTAGTACCTCTCTCAAATTCCCCCATCCCCTTATAGATTTATTTGTTTCTAGATAGTTATTAATTTTTCAGTTGAAAATATACTTTTTTTTTTATTGATTTTACCGGTCAATGTATGTTCAACTTCAATTTATTTCTTAACTCTCTCAACATAATATTCATCTTTATATATATATATATATATATATATATATATATATATGAAAATTGTTGTACAACGGACATTATGGCCAGCAGCTAATTATTAAGAAAGAGGGGAAAAAAGAAGAAAAAAAAACTTAAATATTGGAAGAGTATTTGTACTTAGTTACCGAGGGAGATTACATATGCTCTATCTAGCTCACTCACCCATTCGTGTCATCTGATAATTCAATTTGATGGTCGAGGACCACTCTTCTCACTCTGCAGACTCCTGCAATAGATATAAAAACAGCCAACAAAGAAATAAAGAACCGACACCAACTAGTAGTACCATACATGGTCCTAGAAAGAGAGAGGGAGAGAGAGAGAGAAGAAGAAGAAGAAGAGAGAGAGAGAGAGAGAGAGGGACTTTACCAAAGAAGTTGGGGTCATTTCTTAGTCATTCTAAAGTTAGAATTCATGAACTACGTTACTCGGTGGTGTCTGATGAATACACGTACGTTAAATAAGAGAAGCCGTGAGGAGGAATTGACGTGTGCAGAGAGAAACCAAGTACTACTATATAGCAAGTAGTGCACGAGTAGTAGTGGATGGTAAATCTTGATCTCTAGTCTCTACCTTATCATATGGCTATATTTCTATGCCATACGTACTAGAAAGTAAGAAAGAGCGGATCCAATGTGGAACATGATATGAATGGTTTTTTATAACGGTAAACAGAAATATTTTATTGAGGGGGGTACAAAGAATAATAATCCAATTCTTAATACTAGATTAATGCATGTTGAAGAATTTACATACAATAAGACTTCATGAGATGTACGTACGTAGAGCATTATATTAATACATAATTAGCAAAATAGAAAAATATGACCTAAATATTTTAGTGTCTAATTAATCTTAGTTATATGGTTCCATTAACATGTTCGGACCGTCCACAAGTGTCAACTCTCACATAAGCAATGTAAGCATTTATGTCACAAGCTCAATATTTAGTGTACTATGTGATGTAATCATATCCCCTAAGGGCATTGGATAAAAGACTCCAAAAAGATTGGGTTAGAGATGCAGGAGAAGGTCCTGGAATTTTCATAAGCTTTAGGGTAGATTTTAGATCCATGGACTAAGTATGAGTCTGCTTATCTTTGTACATATTAAATTGAGATTTTATTATTTTTTTGGGCCTTATATTCAGGGATTCACAGTGTAGGGAGGGTACCCTAGTAATATAGGATTTTTCAGCCTTTGTATTTTAGGGCACCTAGACTAGTTTTTGTATTATGGGTAGTTTTATAATTTCACATGCATTAAGTGTATTATTTGATGTGTGTGTTGGGAGAGAAATTTAATTGAATTGCAAGAAGCTCAATCCAATTAAATTTTAGACCAGCCTAAGGGGGAAGTGAGCATTTGTTTGTTACACCTCATTATCACATCATATAGTCACACTTTGTGTTTGTCCTTCATGCTTTACATGTCTCATGGCACCTAAGCACACTTAGTGGAGAATCTTGGATTTGATCTTAGATTAGTGCGTTGAATCATAGCTGAAATTCACTAATCATAATTAGTAAAATTTTGACTTCAAATTTGGCTCCACAAATTCAAATTTAAATTCAAGTGAAATTTGAATTGACCCTTTAATTTTGTGTGGCACTTAGGCTACAAATAGAGGTCTTGTGCGTGTATTTTTTTAACTTTGATCATTTGAGAAATTATACTTCAAAGTTTAAACCTCATTCTCCTTCTACCTTCAAGTTCTAATCCATGACTTCCTACGGTGGTGAGCTTGTTCTTGACTCATCTTCTCCTTTAAGTAGCATCTCCAATTACCTTTCCTCTTTCTCTATTTCGCCGCCATTGATCTTCAAGAAGCAAAGGACTCCATTGATGAAGAAGATCCAAGGCCTACAGCTCTACATGGAGCCACATCACTATGAACCATTCAACCAATTATATCCCTCAAGGACCGATCTACAATAAGGCAATGATCTATGATATTCCATTGATCTTTATAGTGTCGATCATATATACACTACTAGAAAATAAGGTTTTAACATCGGTTATTTAAGACTTTCAACATCGGTTATTAATTGATGTTGAAAGTACCGATGTGGAAAGTAATATCATTAACATCGGTTTTTCAAAACCGATGTTAACTAATAAATACAACATCGGTTATTTAAATAAGCGATGTTATATGATACGAATTATGAAAAAAAAAATTATAAATCTATAAATTAACATCGGTTTTTTAAAAAACTGATGTTGTAAGTGACATTTAACATCGGTTTTTTAAAAAACTGATGTTGTAAGTGACATTTAACATCGGTTTTTTAAATAACCAATGTTAAATGTGACATGTGACATCGGTTTTTTAAAAACTGATGTTGTAAGTAACATTTCACATCAGTTTTTTAAAAATCTGATGTTGTAAGTGATATTTAACATCAGTTATTTAAATAGGCGATGTTATATGATATGAATTATGAAGAAAAAAAAGTTATAAATCTATAAATCAACATCGATTTTTAAAAAACTGATGTTGTTAGTGACATGTAACATCGGTTTTTAAAATAACCGATGTTAAATGTGATATTTGACATCGGTTTTTAAAAAACTGATGTTGTAGGTGACATTTCACATCGGTTTTTAAAAAAACTGATGTGAAATGTTACTTACAACATCAGTTTTTTTAAAAACCGATGTTAAAAAATGTTGAGGTAAGTGACATTTAACATCAGTTTTTAAAAAAACTGATGTTGTAAGTAACATTTCACATCAGTTTTTTTAAAGACCGATGTTGTTTTAGAAATTTATTTTTAACATGATGTCTGTTTTTTCAATAAATCCCAAAAATAACCTGCAAATTTTAAAATCAGACCACACAACATATAATTTTCATTCTGTTTTGAAACAGTTTTTACCAGAAAATTCAATAAGAAATTTACTAATTACTATGAATTTAAAACATATTTAATGTTGAGACATGAATTGTAAATTAAGTAAGTAAATATAAACTACAATTACAAGATTGTCTAAACATCCTAAGTTTCATTTTTCACTTTCAAATAGTACTTTGCCCACTGGTTGCGAAACGCCTTCAATCTTTCTGGTTCCAATGGTCTAGGATCAGTGAAATACTGCATGATATAATAAAACATAAGTTAATAATATATTAGCAATCATAATAATATGAAATTTGGTGAATTAAAAATTACCATCAGAGTCAGTAGGCTAAGAAGTTTCTGAAAAGAGAGTAACGAGATAGGTAGAAGAGTCTCTAAAATGAAAATAAAATAAAATTAAAGTAATTATTATATAATATAATAATTTTAACACGTATAAAAATTAATAATTAGACAATATTATATAAATTTTATACACTATTAATTTTTAATTAAATTCTTAACATCAATGTCATAAAAATCACAAATATTAAATTGTATAATAATTCATAATTAGATAATAGTATAACTATGGACGAAATTCAATTAAAATATTACTTTATGGCGTCCATGAAAATAATGAATTCCTTTCTACATCATTATTTTATGTTAGTATTTCAAACACTTTTCTAGAGTGATTATCCTTCTAGATTTCTTTTAAAAATTGATTACTAAAATGGATTTATTTTAAAATATATTACTTGTATGGTTTGTTTATTTTTTTCCTTCTGCAAATCAAGTCAAACTGAAATTTTGACAATATAACAATACAAGTCAACTTTATCATTATTACAAACGGCATTATTTTGATATGACTTATATATTATTCAATAATAATATAATATCACGTTGACTCACATCATCATAAGATCATTTATCTAATCAAATTTCAATTAATAAGTTGTAATTAAATATTATCTAATAAATTTTAAATTTATCTAAAAAATAATATGATTTAATTATATCTAATAAATTGATATTATAATTATCTTTTATACAACATTAGAACAAATATATATTTTATCAAAATTAGAATAAATATATCTAATAAAATTTTGAAATATTTATTTATTTTATCTTTATCTTATTTTTTTATAATAAACAAGCTAAAGAGGAAAATATTATGTATTTATCTCGATTTAGTGCCACTAAGTACTGAGTAGTTAAAATCGCAGGAAAAAATAAAATCAGTTACAGGATACAAACCAAAAACTATATAAAGAACAAAAAAAAAGAGCTAGAAGTCCAACCAATCAACAAGGCTCATGTATAATTTCCCAGTAAGAAAAGCCCCTTCATCATCCGTGCAAATCCAATTTTAATAACATACACAATTTGCTTCATCGTGTACTTCTGACAAAGATTGACATAAACGAATGAAAAAAAATATGTTTTAGGTATCAAATCATGCATAATGTAATCTAATCTCACCAAAGATGAGGAATATTATAATTCGAGAAACTAAATTAATAAGCATGTAATTAATTTACTGGTGCACAAGACAAACAACACGAGTACTCTAACGAAGAAAAAAAGGTTTATGCAGCATGCGTTGTTTTCGCGAAATTAGAGAAAAACGGATACAATAATGACGCAGATGAAAAACAGCGACTAATCATTGTTGAGCCATTTCAAAGGTGTAGAGTGAGAGCGAGAAATGCATGATGATAATACTCAGTGGCACTAAATCGAGAGCGGTGATGAGAATGTTAAGCAAATAGGGTTAGGTTCTTATCAGATCCATGGAAATAGAGATCGAAACAAAGCACGAAAAAGGTTCAAACGAATCGTAGTGAGATCGATGTAGCTACTACATTTGAAATTGAAAGAGAAAAAGTGATGAGATCTGATTATTACCTAAGGAAACGATGATGGCGAGAGGAAGCAGAGACCCGCGAGAAAACGAGCAAGCCATGATGATGTCACCCGCGAGAAAACGATGATGGCGATCTGATTATAATATTCCTCATCTTTGCACACGGCTTGTCTCGTGTTTGTTGGGGGTGACTGGGTTTGCTTTGCGTGTTCTTTTGACATTAAATCACAAAAAATAAATCACAAAAATGCGGTGTGCATTAATACGGCTCTCTTTAACACCTTTTGAATAAAAAAATAAATAAGAGAGGAAAAATAAAAAGAGTTAAAAATAAATTATTTAGACAAATAAGATAATATAAATTGAAAAAATGCCTTCTTTTATTTGCATAAGTTTTAAAAAGGTAAAAATAATAAATTGTATTAATTGGATGTTTTATTTAATTAATAATTATTTAATTTTTCAAATTAAAAATATAGTTTATGAATTAATTTTACTATTTTTATACATAAAATATGATTTTCCTATTGTAATAATTTAAAATATTTAATATATATATATATATATATATATATGTTTTTATATTTTTAAAATAATTATTTTATATTTTTAATGTGATATTGAAAATCAATGGTTAGTATAGGATATAAAAAAAAAGTCGATTCAAACAATACACAACAATATCTCTTATTTATCTCTTCATATCTCAAATCTCATTACCTATAACATTTATACTTTTTTTTTTACTTTTCTTTCTCTCTCACTAGGTATTGTTAGCATATTAGGTATTTATCAATAATTTTTCTATTCTTTATGATATACTTCCTCATCTGTTCTTAAAAATATAAGATTATTTTTAAAAAAATCCTTAAATACAAGGCATAGTGCATTTTAATTATTAACAATTATTTTTTATATAATAAATTGTAAATTTTTTTCACTTTTAAATAATCATCATAATTAAAGTTTTTGACTCTATAAAGCTCAATATAATTTTAAAAATTTGGATTTTTTGAGCAAATCATTATAATGTTGATTAATTTTCATGGGATATAATCACATTTTTTAAAATATGCATCTTCTTAACGGCATGTATTTAGTATTATGCAAGAATCATATCTTAAATTAATTTTTATAATTTTTTATAAATAACTTTGTTTAGTCAAATGATAAAAAATATGACGAAGTCTGGTCAAATTTTGTTGATTAAATAATAATAAGATTAAAATTACGAAATTCATTTTAAAAATGTAGTTTAATTTTTAAATGTTTACCTTTTGAATTTATAATTGTTTCTTAATTATTATATTTTTTTAATTAAAATATAATTAATAACACAATATATGATTTTTTTAAAAATATTTAAATAATTAAAAAAAAAGTTTATATTAACATCGGTTTTTGGAAAACCGATGTTAACGTATGATACGTTAACATCGGTTTTTTAAAAACCGATGTTAACGTATATGAATTAACATCGGTTTTTTAAAAAACCGATGTTAACATATCATACGTTAACATCGGTTTTTGAAAAACCGATGTTAACATCGGTTTTGTAAAAACCGATGTTAACGTGTATGCATTAACATCGGTTTTCTAAAAAACCGATGTTAACATATTATACGTTAACATCGGTTTTTGAAAAACCGATGTTAACATCATTAGTTAACATCGGTTTTCCAAAAACCGATGTTAACGTGTATGCATTAACATCGGTTTTTTGGAAAACCGATGTTAAGAAGGATACTTTATTTACAAATATGCCACTGTGTTTAACTTAACATCGATTTTGTATAAAACCGATGTTAATAAGCCGATGTTAAAACTACTTTTTGTAGTAGTGATAGACACACATTAACATTGACTGACTATATTGATTGAGCACAACCATGACTCTTAGAAGGGTTCCACACGGGTCTAGCTAGTACTATCAAGTATGTGTTCTTTCAAATTATATGTTAGAATGTGATGACGACACTAACTAGGTAGTGTACCACGTTTTTGACATGTCAAAAACACACAACAACACATTTGTACTCACAAAAAGGGAACTAGATAGGGAAGAACAAGTCATTGTAAGAAATGGCTAAAACCTTGTTAAATGATAACTTCATTGCTAAACATTTATGGGTTGGAGCAATAAATACTATCTATAGCATTCAAAACAAAATCTATATATATGACCCATCTTGAACAAGACTTCATAGGAATTGTGGAACAGACAAAAACCTAATATCTTATTTTGACGATTGTTGGCATTAGCAAATGCTATGTTCAGTGAAAAAATGTCATATCATCCAAAGTGGTATGTTAGTTAAGATTAAAAAACTATAGAACTAAAAACAAAAAATAATAACTTACAGAGACTGAAAAGGAAAAAAATATAAGGACTAAAAGACAAATAGTAACTTATTTTCAAGACAAAAAATGATTTAAATTTTAAATTAAATATTAATATAAAATAAATACTAGACCTATCTAAAAACTTTATATGAAATAAGCATTTAGGGATGAAAACAACTTAGGCTTTGATAATCTTGAGTCTATCTTCATTTAAAATTATAAAAGTTCATCTTTGTTTGTTTTCTTGATACAAGAGCTAATTTTAAAGAATATGTCCTATTTGAAGGTTTGACATATTCTAAAAGATTTTACATAACCATACAATGGGACACATTTTGTATAGAATCACAATATTGAGTTACAATTGCATTGGTATAAAAAAGGGTGATGACTCTTGGGTAAAAAAGGGTGCTCAACCAAATGATGATGAAGGACAATTACCAGTCGAAGGGGACTCTTCTCTCCTTCAAAGTATTTTGGACAGGTTTGATGGACTCCAAACCTATGTTGGCGAAAGGTTTGATGCTTTGGAACAACAAATAGACATGCAATTTGATGCAATGGACTCAAGGATCACAAAGGTTGAAGAAGATGTCACCATCATTCGCGATTGCCTTGATTTACCTCCACCACCATCAGTTTAGACTTTATTATTATTATTATATTTTGTTTCTAAAGCCTTGTATTTGGTTATATATTTATGACATTTGAACACTTAGTATTTTTAATATTTGCTTAGTATGACTGAATATTTATGGATTGTGATATATGACTATGTGGTTTGCATTATAATTTGGTTTATGTCTTGCTTCATGAATGGTTTAGAATCTTTTATGATTATTTTACAAAATATGCTTTGTGTATGTTTTTAAAATATGTATGTTTTACGTACTTTGACCTTTTTTATGTTGCCAAAGGGGGAGAGAAAAATGGGTATTTTAAGAAATCAAGATGTTATAATTTCAAAAACTTTAAAATTAAGCATAAATTCAATAAGAAAGGGAGAGAAAGGGATGAGTGAACTGTAGAACAAAATTGTATGCATTCTCTTGATTTCAGGATTGTCATCATTAAAAAGGGAGAGATTGTGGAAGTAATGTCTTCCAAGGTTATTTTAATGATGTCAAAGAATCAAGAGTCAAGCAAATTCCAAAGATTCAAGAATCAAGATTCAAGAATAATCAAGATCAAGATTCAAGACTCAAGATTCAAGAATCAAGAGAAGACTCAATCAAGATAAGTACTAAAAAAGTTTTTCAAAATATTGAGTAGCACAAGAAGTTTTCACAAAATCATTACTAAAGAGTTTTTCTCTCTGGTAATCGATTATCAGAAGGCAGTAATCGATTACTAGTATTTTAAAACGTTAAGATTTCAAATTTCAAGAGTTACAACTTATGTTTAAACAGTTTTAAATTATTTTAAACTTGTGTAATCGATTACACAATATTTGTTATCGATTACCAGAGCTTCTAAACGTTTTAATTTTCAAAATTCAAAATGAAGAGTCACATCTGTTGATGTGTAATCGATTACACCTTAATGGTAATTGATTACCAGTGACTGATTTCGAAAAATATATTTTCAAAAGTCATAATTCTTCAAGTGACTTGTTTCTAAAGATTTTTTCAAAAGTCCCAACTTTTTAAGTGACTAGTTTTAAAGAAATTGCCAAGAGTCACAAGCTTTGACATGAGTCATCAAGAGATTATAAATATGTGACCATGGAATGAGTATCAATAATCAATTATCAATCATCAATCATCAATCATCTTTGAATTGTCTATCTTTCAATCTTTTTTCAACATCATCTCTCAAACATCTTTCAATCAATCTTTCAATATCTTTCTACAGAATTTTCTAATTCATTTCTCTTCATCTTTCTAAAAGTTTTTGATCAACACTTTCTCTTCCAAGAAAAGTTCTTTGTTCAAAAACTTGTGTTATTAATCTTTTTCATTATCTTCTCCCTTTACCAAAAGAACGAAGGACTAACCGCCTGAATTCTTTTGTGTCTCTCTTCTCCCTTACAAAAGATTTAAAGGACTAACCGCCTGAGAATTCTTTTGATTCTTCCCTTCCCCTTAAGCAAAAGATTTCAAAGGACTAACCGTCTGAGATATCTATTGTTTCCCCTTTACAAAGATTCAAAAGACTAACAGCCTGAGAATTCTTTGTCCCAACACATTAAAGGGTACATCTTTTGTGGTACAAGTAGAGGGTACATCTACTTGGAGATTGTTATACTGAGAACAAGAGAGGGTACATCTCTTGTGGATCAGTTCAAGTAGAGGATACATCCACTTGATTTTTCAAAGAGAATAAGGGAGGGTACATACCTTGTGAATCTTTGGCTTGTAAAGAATTTTCCAAGGTTAAAAGAAATCTCAAGAGCCGCAGGTTGCTTGGGGACTGGATGTAGGCACGATTTGTGGCCGAACCAGTATAAATCTTGTGTTTGTCTTCTTTTTCCCTACACTCTTTAATTTCCGCTGTGTACTTTTAGTTATCGCTTTTACTTTTGGTTAAATTTCTATTTCTGTTCTTTATTCTCTTAACTTAATAGTAAAAGTCTATTTGAATCTAGTAACATTAAGAATGATAGATTTTTTAATTAGTCAAGACACGTTCATAATTAATTCAACCCCCTTCTTAATTATTCCGATGTCACTTGATCCAACAGATTTTACATAACCATACAATGGGCCACATTTTGTATAGAATCACAATATTGAGTTACAATTTCATTGATAAAAAGAAAAAAGAAGAAGAAGTGATTTTGAAGGGCTGGCCTAGCCAATTTGAAGGTTTTCTAACGTCATCATAATTTTTTGTTTCTCCAAATTCTCACTTTAGAGTCAATTCATGGTGTCATCCTTAAACCACCATCACCAATGACTATTATCCAAAAATCATAGTGCCAAGGCCATCCTTCATCGAGTGACGCTTGACTTAAAAGCCTAGTTTGTTTAAAAATTCTAAGGCTAAAAATGCTTAGTACTATTCATAGATTACTTTTTAGGTTTGACATTTTCATTTTCAAAATCTAACTTAATTAGTCTACCAGATCAACGACCTGCTTAGAATCAAACCTTCAAATAGGATAAATAATATAAGAGTGCGTCAAACAGTACGTATTTATTAGTACTCCTTCAATCTCTAACACAAAATAATACTTGTTTAATTTTTATTTGGTGACGTGGGAATACAATGAATTGAAGGGAAGGAAAAAAAAAACATAAAATGACGCTAATTGTTCAATAAAGAGATAAACAAGACTTTTTTCATTGGAAGACATCAAAAAGTCATAATAAGATAAAGGGTCTTTGCAGGATTCAAGCTTAAAATATTTTATTGCTCTGAATACATTAATAATAGTTATTAGGTAAATACAAATTTTATTAGTTTTTTCTAAAAGTACTATTTATTAATAAGTAAAAATGCTTTTTGAATTCCTAACTAAAGGGTTTTGATGCCTATATAATCGGCTGTCTTTAAAAGCGTTAAGTTAACTTATTAAATAAGATTAATTGTTAAATTAGCTAATCAATATAGAATAATATAAAGTATCATGTTTATATGTTCTTTATATTTTTTGCATAAATAAAAATATTTTTTATGTAATTGTATCTATTTAAAATATTTTTAGTTACTTTTAAATTTTTATCATTTTTTTTTTGTAAAAAAATCAAATATATTTCATTAAAAAGGTAAAGATAAATATTGCGATAATTTCACAAAGTGGTGAAATATAAAGAAGGATTTTATTAAGTTAATTAGTTTAATGTTAAAGACGGAGTAAATGAGAAACTTTGTTAAAGTAATAATGATAAAAAAAAAAAGGAAAATAGAAATTCAAGCGTTATTCGAATTAGTAGTATTTGAAAGAAAAAAAATGCAAGTTAAATGTAAGTACATTAATTAGATGCCTTTATTTTAATTAAAATACATAAAATATTCAAATAAGTTACATGTTAATTATAATGGCTAACTAGTTAAATATACACTTAATCATATTGTACATGTAAACCTTTTACATTAAAATATCCTAAATTATGACTTAGGTCACACTTTCCTATAAAAAAAATATAATTAGAAATAAATAAATAAAACTGAAAAGGCTAGTTTGTTAAATTATAATTATTTTATAGAATTATCCGTTGAATTAGTTGGAAAATACAAAATGACAAAAATAAACATATTTATATGATAATTTTATAAAAAAATTATTTTATTTTATGGATTAAAATATATTTTGAGGTATTATAAATTTATTTATTTTTATTAATTTTAAACTCTTGTAATTTTTTATTGTAGGTAAATCATTTTCATTATATTTTTATTTCAAATATTACATTTTTATATTCTATGTTCTACTATTAATCTTATTTAAAGCCTTAAAATATTTTTAATTAAGTTAAATAAATTAAAAACAATACGCATAAGTAGATATTATATTTTTATTATGTTAATTAACATAATAGTTAAAATAGATCATATAATATAAAATTATTCAAAAAATAATCTAAAATAAAATAAATTTAATATTTATCATTGTCAATTTTGTGAAATATAATGTCCAAATAATAAATTAAATAATATAAATAGTACAATGGTTAAAATAAATAGTGTAATATAAAAATAGGTAGGAGGAATGAGTGAAAATAAATAAATCATAAATCCATGCTTTATTTAAAAAGGATAATAAGAAAACATAATAAATATTTTAAGAATAAAAATAAAATAAAATATAAAAAGTTAGAAGCTAGGAGTTAATATTTTTAAAAATGTTATTTTAAGTAACATTTCAAAAAATATTGAAAACTATTAAAAAGTTTATTTACTGAAAGATCGAACAAATTTCTTTAACTAGTAAAAGAAGCGAACTGGAATAACTTACCGAATATAGTCTGAATCTTCCAAAACATGCACATGCAAAGATGAGAAAAAACTATTTTTTAACTAAAATAAGAGTATGTCTAAAATAAGCAATGTAAAATAGAGAAATGCAGCACACTCTAATATATTATTTAATAAAATTTATTAGAAAATCTATATGGGTCTTATTCTCTATTTTGTAGGTTTGATTCCCAGATTAATATGAATTCCAACCAATAAAAAAAGAATTTAGTTTAATTACACTATAAATAAAATGCATTGCTATCCAATTATAATTTGCATGTATATGGTAAATTGTAAAGTTTTATAATAACTACTTTAAAAGTCATAAGATTATTTCTAATTGATAGGTAATAGAAGATATTTTACCTTAATTAATAGTGAATAAAAAATAAAAGTCTATAAAAATTTGGTACAAAAAGAGTATTAGAAAATATATTACTAATACTATTTATATGAAATTAATGATACACTTTTATATGTTAAGTCTGGTTGCGTCCAAGTCATATTAAACAATATCAAATAATTAAATTCTTAAGGTTTTGATGTTAATAAACTATAAATTTTACATGTTAATCTTTCATGCTTAAGTTGCAGGCTTATCTATCTCTATGAGATACAAGCAGAAAACATGAGCAGAAAGTCTCTGAACGATAACTAAAGTATTAGTCAATGAACGATACAGCCTCAACGTCAAGTTCTAAGAATACAAGTGCTTTAGCTCTTGGCTCATATTCCAAAAGCAATGAAACAATTACAAGATTCTCAACTACTGAAAGTAATCATATGAAAGTAACATCCATGGTTCAATAAGTAATTCGTGTCACAGCGCACAAGAGGGAAGTTTTAATTTGTCTAGTCTTTACATTCTTAATTCCTTTTGTCATATGCATTTAACGTTGTATTTGAATTGTACGCTAAAAGTCAGCTCTGAGCACAAGGTGACACTAGCAAATTGTACTTCTCTGAAGATACACTGCAAAAGATGTTTGTGGTCCCCACACTTTCTCTCTACAATGTAACGTGCCTCGTGTAAAGCATCCAAGCTATTAGACAACAGGTAGTTGGGATCTCTGAACGACTTGAAGCTCTAAAAGCTATATCAAACTTGAAAATGTTCGTGATAGAGGAGTCGAATCACTAGAGAATCATCTGAGTCAAAACGAACAAAGTACAGTAATGTTGTCATTTTAGTTTGACAAAGAAACTTGAGCGAATTGAATGAATTTTAGCTCTACTAAGCTAGCAATTTTCATTGTATTCAGGCTTATTGTGTAAATACTCTTTGAGTGATTAGAATACATTTTCTATCAAACACCTATTGTTTGTGAAGTCAAGAGTGGCTTCGTGACAAAAAATACTTGGGTCTTAATCTCGGAGGGAGATTAAGGGTAGTGTCAAGAGTGGCCTAGAGAGTATTCGTTATAGCTAGAAGTGGTATAGAAAATACTTGGTTGTAATCAAAGATTTAATTAGTGGAACCCTTCAAGTTTTAAAGGAAAACGAGACGTAGCCCAAGAGTTGGGGTGAACTAGTATAAATCCTGTGTGTTTTCTTTACTGCTTCTATATAACTAGTTCCTTTTTATAGTTTACTTCTATAGTATTGTATCCAAGTTTTGTGAATTTGTTTTTAAGTACAAAGTGATTTCGAACCCCTTGGATGAAACTTGTCATTCATTGATATCTGTTTGAGAAAAGCCTTCAAGTTTTCGAAAAACAAAATTTTTATCCATCACACTATTCAACCCCCCTTCCTCTTTTCTAGTGTATTTCTGATACGTCCTTATATACCATTATGACTTTGGAAAATGATTTTGGATAACCAATCAAACTATAGTATCTATATCTATTTGAAAAGGGACAAAAATAGAAGAGAAAAAATTATACATGTAATGGGCATTTCAATATGACATGAGATAGTGAAAAATATTAAGTGTCAATTAAGTGTTGGTACTACTGAAGTATCAAAATATACAATTCTATCATCATTGAGCGCGTGAATCAATTAGCGTAAGGATTGTTTGAGCTTAACTAGAGGTTTCGAGTATGAGTTTTGGATATATAATTGCATTAAATGCTTAAAAAAATTGTCATCTATAATAATTCTATCTAACTCAAAAATAACTATTTCATTGAGGGATGCTTGTTGTTTAAAAATAAAACATACACACATATCTACCTCTTTACCTATTTCTTAACTTTCATATAGTGTTAGTGTTAAATGAAAATATATGAAGAACCACACCTCAAAAAGAAAGGGAAAAAAATACATGAGATACCAGGCACTATTGGTATGTTAGTTCTTCTCCGAATATTTAATACAATTTCATATTCATGATTTTATTTAAATTAGTTGGAATTTATTAGTGAGTTTCACTCTTTATTTAATGAAATATGTTCATGATTTTATAATTTTCAATTTATAGTAAAATGTGTCTATAAGAAAATTGTTAAAGAGGATAATAGTATTAGAAATTCTCAATTTTTCTTTTACCAAAACCCTTAAATTATTCAAAGTATCATAATCATACTTCATAAACAACTCTCATTGTAGAGAGAGTTCTGAATTACAGACAACCCTGCACTAGAACCACCTCATGGGGATGTCTGTCCACAAAACATATTTTTCTTGTATAAAAGGAAAAGGTGGCTGTATGTATAGATGAAGTTACTACTACTCTTCCATGTGGATCCAAAATTAAGTGAAAGGGAGTGAAGGTGGTACTTTGAGAAGGCGAAGCCACTCTCAGACTTTGTGGCCTTGTCAGGCTTCACTCTGAGATGGATCAGACCCAATTGTCCATAGATCAGTCCCCACTCTCCCTCTGTTTATAGGACCCACCACACCACCCCTCTTCTCCCTCCATACTCATCACAACACTCACACACACACACACCTTCATACACTATACTCCCCTAGCTTTCTCTATATACACACCCTCACATCACAATTCACAAACCTCTCCCTAGCTCCCATTAGTCCCTCTCATGGACAAGACATCATCAACAACAACAACCTCCGAGAGAGAAACTCACGACTTCATGAACGTCGACTCGTTCTCCCAACTCCCCTTCATCCGCCCGGCTCCTCTTGTCAGAGAGAAGTCAGGCATTCGCCTCTTTGGCATCGAATTTGCCGGCGGAAACAACAACAGCAGCAATAACAATAACAATTTTGTTGTTGTCTCGGCCGAGGATTCTGAGTCGGCCGAAATAACAACAGCAGCCAACACCAACACCAACATCAATAACAACAAACTCAACTCATTGGACCTCGATCCTTCCAACAAGGAGGAAAACACCCCCACTGCCACCAGTACTGGCACCACCGACACGAATGGCGAGAGCAGCCGCCGCTTCGAGTGCCACTACTGCTGCCGCAACTTCCCCACCTCCCAAGCCCTCGGCGGCCACCAAAACGCGCACAAACGCGAACGCCAGCACGCCAAACGTGCGCACCTCCAGTCCACGATGGTTCATGGCAGCACCTTCTCCGACGCGCACCATGTCTACAATCTCATGAACTACCGCTACGGTTCTTCCATTCCAACACCACCACCACCAACAATGCCTTATCCAACATGGAACAACAACAACAACAACACGCGCTTCTACGGAACAACAACAACGACGTCGTTTTCTCACCACCACCAACACCAACAACAACCTATTAACGGAAGCCCCTTAGCATTTTGGCGAATTCCTAATGGCACCACCATTAATAATAATAACCCTAGTTTCAGCCACGAGCGTTCTTCGACGTTGCCGCCTTTGTTCGCGACTGAGGAAATAGCGAACGTGAGAGCCTCCTCGCAGGTTGTTGTCGGAGCCTCGGGGCCGATGACGACGCAAAACCGCTACGTGTATGACTCGAAACAACGCGACCATGTGAGTTTGGATCTTCATCTGTAATAGTAGTAACATGTTTCATGTTTTCGTACATAGTATTATCATGAGCCAGTAATAACAACTCTATTATGATGATGATGATGGCATGGCGCTACGAGAGAATCGAGGGATTTGCAGGCAGCGACTCTTTCTATAGAGCGACTTTGGGGACAAATTCCATAAAATATGAGAAATTTCTTGTTTCCATTTTCTAATTCTTTCTTTCTTTTTTTATTTTTTGTTATTTTACATTAACAGTACAATTTTAGATCATATATATCCTACATGTGGTTTAATTATCACAGTCTATTTAATCTTTAAATCAAACTTGATTAATTATCTGATCTCATACTTTTTAATATTTTTTTTTATTTTCTAACCGTGAATGAAATCTTTATTTTAAAATTAGCTAGACACTATAATTACTAATTTTACAAAACATGTATTTTGTTATGATTTAATTAAGGACATGGTATATGATATTATATGTTATAGGTTTCAATTGCAAGTAATAACCTATGTATGTATGTGTAAGGTTATGCACGTCGTCGTTTCATGGTGTGGACGGGGGGGGGGGGGGAGGTGGAGAACTGTTTCACACGTGTGGGGATAATGGAAAGGGTAAGAGACAGTTGTGTGCGCATGAACAATTTGTCGAGACACACGTGTGCCGAAATCCATCATATTGTCCAGGCAGGTGGGGTGATGAGAGAGGTGGGTTTCTGATTCAATGCAATTGTAATTGTGAAAGGTTATGATGATAAGGTTTGATGGGTCTGCTCAATTTCTTGCAGAAAGAAAGTGATATTTCGATGCCATTAGCAGGCACCAATATTGCTCTCCTAAAATTAATTAATTTCTTTCAAAGTTTACATATGTGGTGAATATATCTTCCTTTTTTTTTCACTCACTTATTTACACCAGTGCAAAATGTAGAGAGAGAATTATTAATGAATGACATGAAGAATTGAAGATTCATAGATATCTTTCTATATATGTGTGCTTATATGGATTTGTGTCTATGTATATGGGATCAGCTTAATATTATGTCTAAAATGCATGGTGGAACCTAGCTCTTACCTAGGGCTTACGAGACAAAGTGAGAGCAACATCAAGGGTAGTAGTATATCGTATTCTTAGTGCTCAATTCTCTAAGAATAATAAATAAAATGGGAAGGTAGAAGGAACATCTTCTTTAAGAGCATGTGCATGTTGGTTATGCAAGAACATGTTGGAGCTTTTTCTGTGTTGTTCATTGAAGTTGACCCCAGGATGACTCAACTGGGTGTAGATATTGAATCAAAAAAGTGGTACTGATGATGTTTGGAAAAATTGATAATGTTTTTTCTGGGAGGATCTAGAGGAGGGGTAGAATTAGAATTAGAGAGTTGATATGTGCATGTGTAATGATTCAAAATTGAAGTGACAAGGAGTCAATAATTATTACTAAGTTGATGATCGAGTACACTGTTGACCCACAAGGTAGGAACGCATGGGTCACACTTCGTTTATATATGCCCTTGTTAATTTTTTCCAAAACACAAAAACCCTCATCATCATCATCATTCATTCAAAGGAAGTGAGTGTGGTACCAACAACCAAGGGCTTTCATATGGGGGTTTAAAATAGAAAAACCAACCCCTTAGAAAAGGATGCGTCTCTTCTCCTCCCTTTTTTTTCCCTCTCATCAGGACTTTTAAGGAAAATATGAACATGGTAGTTACACTGCCATCTTTATTTTTCCATCCTCTGTACCAATTGCTTTTATGTCTGATATACATAGAGATATAGAGAGAGAAAGAGAAATAGATGTTAGGTGGGTTATTTTCGTGTGGTGAATAGAAATATGGGACTTTGGAGATTCTCCTTCTCTAGGGAAAGAGGGATAAGAGGAGAGGACATGTTTTCTCTCCTTAACAATAATAGAGACTGATAGTTAGTACTGATGCTTCTGTCTACTTTAATCATCTGTTATTTTGGCAGCACAAAGGGTCAGAGATTTATTTTGCAACAATGGCCACTACCTAATGTATTGCCTTACCTATAAAATTCAGAGGAAAAAGGCAATCAATCACACACATGTTAGAGGTCCATTCTCCTCAATATTCTGAACAAGCTAATCAGCACCGGTACAAATGGTCAACACTTAATTAGGTGGGATATACGATCCTTTGTCATGTCAACAAGTATTTCTTCCGATCCTTCTAACCATTTGTGCAATCTTCTAAGGGTGGTAAAAAAAATATTTGACTTGGCTACAGCTCTTATTGGCCATTTCATCTGTATCTCCAGGCAATTGTACAACACTTCAATGCAGTTGATCGATCTGATTTTTGAGGTACACATGCACACATCATGTCCTGCTGACAGAAGACTTCAGCAAAATACATATCATAAGTAATTATCATTAATTATAGCTAAATGTGCTGCTATATGGTGCTACGGTTTCTATAGGGATTCTTTTTAACATGCTAGATAAAACAAATAAATTATGTAAGTATGAAATTAAAGGCACAATTTAGTGCCAATCCATTCCCATAAAAATTATATATTAAACTAGCTATATGGGTTTTTTTTTATATTCAGATTAACTTATTTTGCATTATATTATAAATAACATGTAAACAATACTTTAGCAAAGTATTTTTAAAAAAAATCAAAGAACCAAAATAAATAATTTTGTTAATGAGACTCTCAAACTGCACGTTAATTGGATGGTTTAACATTGCCATTTTCTGAAAATTATACATACATGCATGTTGTATGGGCTTATATTTATTTATGAAATGATTTAAAACTTATGAAATTTTTATCTAAAAAACAACCTATGTTCTTTCTACATTAATTGCCTAGTAAACACAATCTTAGTACTAACCCATCTTAGAACATTCTTAAAATGATGATTACATTAATTTTAGGGTTGGTTCAACTTGAATTCTTAACCAAAATGTTTTGGGATTCAAAATTTGCCATTGATTTTTCAATTGGAAATTGCTAAGTCTTGTGCTATATCCTCCCTTAAACTCATGTGTATTGATTCACGTTCATTCATGTTTAATGTTTAAATAAAGTGATTTTATTCTTTATAAATATGTTTAAATTTAGTTTTAGCCTTGCAAAATAAATTGCTACTTTGATTCCATAAATTTTAACTTTTTTTTTTATGGATGATGGTATGACAACATTTAGATATACCATGTCACATATTAAAATAGTCACTGACATAACACACCTAAATGCGTATACCATGCTATCATTATGTGGTGATTGAAATCATTTTCAAAAACTTTAAAACTTATGAAGTCTTAACACCTAAATAATTGAAAGATTAAAATCAAATTCATATTTATAATGATTAAAAGCATATTTAAACCATAACTTTTCGTTTCACATACCTTTTCATGTGATTCTTTTTCGTTCAATACCCTTAATTAATATATATTTATTTTTATATACACCATAATCTCTTTTCAAACAATTGTTTTTTAGCAGAATTTGTATCGTTATTTTTGGAAATTTTAATTATTAAGCATGTTTTTATTAACAAAGTTCTCAAAATTTTATAGTTCATTTTTATAAAAGCGTGATATTGTGCATCAAATGTCGATGTATCAAATATAATAGTTTGGGACAATTATTACAGAGAAATTAAAAAGAAATCAAATTACCTATCTCCTTGTTGTATGTCTTAGTCCACGTCATGAGCCAAAATAACTTACAATTGAGATAATTTTACATTAGAGAGAGAGAGAGAGAGAGAGAGAGAGAGAGAGTATTATTTTTCTGTAAGGAAGAAAAAAAAACGCCAATATAATTTTTTATTTACACGTAGAATAATATAGTTTTCATCCTTAGTGCCCCTGCCTTTCACCAAAAAATGAGTTCTTTAAATGCGGAGACAAACTTAATATTCGCTTAAATTTCATTAATTATTTTGCATATATAAGTCAAAAGCCTATCACATTGCATAAGAACGCATAACATATACCTGCATTTAATCGAATGATCTATTGAACCTAGAATTAGCTAGGTATATGCTTCAAAGCAAAGCATTAAGGAAAGCAATTGCAATGGTTCAACATGTTTTATGGTAAGAATAAAAAATATAAGAAGGTGAATGAATCATTGATGAAGGCATTGTCGACAAACTTCAGTGGAGGTGGACTCATTTGTCGACTGTTTTCCACCGAACAAGTACATATGAACAAATGATCCCTTAAACCTAAATAATGGCTCAACCAACCATGCATTTACTTGTTCATAGGCTTATACGCATACTTTAATATATGAAAATAAAGATTTCATTTTAATTCATTAATTTACTAATATGAGTCAAGTTAAGTGGACTAATTTAGTGAACAAGATTCTACTAATTAAAGCCTATTTTTTTTTCGTCGTGGCTTAAATGCAAGACTTTGTTAAAGAAAATTGAACTCATTGTCAATTTAACTGTTATTGGGTATTCAATTTTATGTAATCATACATTACTAAATTTAGAAGAATTTTTACTATGATAATAATTAATAACTGACGAGTCTAACTAATTTTATGCCAAAAAGTATTTCTTGCACTACTAGTATTAAATAAACATTAAATTTTAAAAAGAATATGCAAAATCTTAAAAAGTAGTATATTTTTTTGTTGGATTAATATAATAAATACGCTTAAAAACCCTATTTATTAATTAATAATTATTTTTTGTTTTAAATTTAATTTA
This sequence comes from Glycine soja, assembly GCF_004193775.1. Lineage (NCBI taxonomy): Eukaryota > Viridiplantae > Streptophyta > Magnoliopsida > Fabales > Fabaceae > Glycine > Glycine soja. Next base: position 19,226,694 of record NC_041010.1, on the reverse strand, counting down.
AAAATTATAAAAAAGGAATTTATGAAATAGAAATAAAGGTTGCTTTCTAAAAACTTTTCAACATACATCCTTTTTTTTATTGATTTTCAATATACATCTTTAATTACGTAAAAGGTGATATCGCTAAATAAGATTTGTTTTTATAAAAAAAAAAAAAAAAGTCAGTGTCTTATGAAATAAAGGTTGTACAAGCAGTCCCGCAATTTAAAAAAAAAATTACAGTTAGTCTATATATATATGTGTGCGTGCGCGCGCAATTAATCGATAGAAGAGAGAAACTAATTAACATTGAGATGTAACGACAAACGACAACTGATGAAACATTTGACGGTGGACAAATGACAAAGCCTAGTGCAAAAGTTAAAGAGTGAAAAGTGTAGATTTGAATTTACAATGAAATATTTACTTTTATATATGCAATCCAAAAGGAAGAAAAATAAACCGTCAGCCAAATTAAGAAACTTACCAGTGCATGTGGTTAACTTAGCTTATTTTCTATAAAATAATTATTTGTTAACACTATCTCGTGAAGCCATAAAAATAAATAACTAGTATTTTTTAGAGTTTAATAGTTCTACAATATTAATGAAAAAAATTACATTATCCACCAATCTAAAATATCTGTTGATATAATTTTTTAACATATAATTATTATAAAAATTAATAATTTATTATACGGGTTAATTTGTGATTTAATGAAGATATAAAATTACGTTGAATATCAGTGTAACTTATTTTCTCTATTTTTTTTAACAGTTTATCATGGCATTTTGTAAAGCACAAAACTGAGAAGCAATTCATGGAAATTAAAAGCATTATATTATATGCTGTCATGACCTATGTTAAGTACTATGTGAGTCTTTCTGACTGCTACTACTATTTTTTTCCTTCTTTTAAAAAAAAAATGAAAAGAGATCTTTCCTCCCCTATAATTCTGGTCAGTCTCATCTCAACTAACAGGTGAAATAAAAGGGATGTGCAGAATTCTTTTGTAGTACAAAACACAGGTCACTTCCCATCTCATGATGACTTGGGAGATAATTAAGGACTCTTCTTTTTTCAGCAGTTAGATTCTGCAATCTGCATGAATGTATGAAAATGTGTTTTATTAGGTCCTGACTTCATGTTACTTACTTTGTAGAACGTATGCAGATCTTTAAATGTTCATAAAATTGAATGCCATGTATTACAGAAAAGCTTTTTTGTTTGATATCTGGCCTCGGGTTTTGTTTAATTAATCTGCTTCTTCATTGAACTTGGTCAATCTTCATGTATATATATATATATATATATATGTGGTAAGTTGCATGTGTACCATTACCATCAGTTTGTGACAAATTTGATTTTTTTTTACTCAGATTTTATTTGATTTTATGTAGTCAAACACCAATCACGGTTTGGATATCCAAAAATTGAAAAGAGTGGCAAAATCTGCAGCACCATAATTGTTATTTTATCATCTTCAAGAATTTGATATCCCACCACAAATTACTACCTCCTAACTCAATTAATTTCATCCATCCATACAATTTGGACATCATCAATTTTAGGTTAAATAATGTCAGACTTTGAATGTTTTTGCAAAACTTTGAAAAACAATTCCAGAATAACAACAAATTCCAGCATTTTTCCACTAGATGAAGTTGGCTTCAACGTATTTTGTATGTGAGAACGAGAAAATAGATATTAACTATTAAATATTATCATGAATGATCAACATTAAGAACACCAAAATTAAAACTAAGAAAATCTAATTTAGATGATTGAGTTAAATGTGTAAATTTTTGTAAATTCTCTTATATCTATTTCAATTCTTACATATCAAGAAAATTAAAACATACTAGTCTTGTGATTTTATTACAAAGATATAAAAATGACAACAAACAAACTTAGGCCTTTTCTTTATGCCCTAATAGTTTAATTACATTGAAATAAACAGTTTCATGTAGGATACCCACATAGAATTTGTAGAGTGCAATGAATACACCTTAATATTTGTCTAGATATTTGGTCCATATATAACATATACATTCTAGAGATTTATAGAAGTAGCTAGCTAGCTTTTGTTTGTGATTCAAAAAGAGATAAAATTGAGTTTGAACTCGTCAAAAAGCCCCACCAAAACTAATACTACTACAACAACAAGGGTATGGAAAGAAAAGAAAAGAGTGACACATAAATAAAGACAATCCCACAATACCGCCGTGGTGTTAACATCAGTCCAACTATCCAAGACCCCACAAGTAAATGCAACATATAAAAGCGCATGTGAGGGAGCAAAGGTGATAAAGGTCACAATGAAGACACACACAGAGAGAGAAAAATTAAGAGAGTACACATATTATTATTATGACTCACTAGGACCACTATACTATGCCCCCTTCTTCTCACTTTCAGAGAGAGAAAGAACAGTGGAATTTAAGAAACATCGGCCCACACCTCAATAAAGTTTGCAAACGAGGAAGATGACAGTTTCTACAGTAAGCTATTCTTATTATGCCAACCTAAGAGCTTGCAATAAGGCCCAGTTTTATTTTATTTTTTCCATCAGAAGAAGAACAACAACAATATCCCCTAACTTCGTTTCCTTCCTCAAGGGGGTGCCAGACCATGGTTAACTATGTCGCATTAAACGACAAACCCTCTTGTATGTATAGTATAGGCCATTTTTTTGTTGGATCCAAAGTTATATTGGTCATGTATACATGTACCTACCAACAACCCGTTGGTTTAAACGATATGATATTGTTGATTCTTATAAATGAAAATAACGTGATTAAAAGGAGAGATCATGTTAAAGGTGATAAATTAGATTATCTGATAGAAATTAATCATCAACAAATTAAAATTAGTAAATTTTTCACATCAATGTTATAAGTATTAAAAAATAATATTAGTAATGTATGTGATTTTAAGAGTCTAATAAGTATGTAATGTGTGGATGTACAAAAAATTAAATTATTAATTAATTTTTTAAAATAATTATTATAAATATTGATCACTATCATAAATAATAAAATAATTGAATAATAATACAAAATTATTTTACACATTACTTTATGTATAACTTAATTTTTCTTTTTAACCATTGTCAATATATATTGGTCATTTTTTGTGAATCCAAAGTCATGTTATAAAAATCAACAATTTTATCATATATGATGAAATATAATTAGACAATACTATAAATCCGGGTAAAATTGTTTTACTTGTACACTGTTCATTGTCTATTCTCTCTATCTGTAAGTGTGTATAGGTCATTTTCGTTGGATCCAAAGGGATGTAAGTGTTTTTAAAACCATCGTTGTTATTCTTTGGGTTCTGAGTGTTCCACTTGGTCTTGTTGTAGCAGATACGTCACACACCAAAGCTAGTAACAACAAATTGCACCGCCTAAAGGGATGGCAATTTTAGTCGTTATTCTCCGAAGGATGGCTTCATTCCAGGAATTTTTTTCTTTTCCCCAAGGAAATAGGAACAAAGACAAAAAAATATTTGAAATAGATTTGAAAATAGGAATGGGGATTAAAATTACTGCCCTACAAGGCCTCAATTATTGTAAATAATTAGGTTACTGTCAATTTTGCATTTACCTATATTATAACAATATATAAAGGATACCAAATTTAAATTTTATTGTCTATATATTTCTTCGTTCATTTTACCCTTCAATATGCTATTAATGTACTTCCCCAATTTCAATTTCTCTTGAGGTAGTGTTACATTATAAAGTAATTGCTCTCATTCTTCACGGAATAAATAAACTATTGACAACTTAAAATATTTTTATATTATCTTAAAAGTTAAATTAATAATATTTTTTTATTAATTGATCGTGTATGATTTTTTACATTAACAATACATAAAAATTAAACTTGTATCTTCTTAATTTTTCCTTAATAATTAATACGTACATGACTTTTCATTCTAAGACCTTGACTAGTATTTAGATACCATATTAGATATATGATTAATCCAATTTGAATCAAGTACACCAGTATGGATAATAAAGTCTTTTTCAATGAGGTTTTTTTTAATGATTAAAGGCATAACTTAAAAGAGCCTTAAATTTACAGAACAGTTTTATATTATTTTCTTAATAATCTTTTGATAATAATTTGTTGCTGCTATATTTTATTTTACAGTTTTGGATCTCCCCACAAAGAATGGGTACACGATAAAAAAATAACACTTCGAATTCAAAGCAAGGAATGACGGGATAATGGGAAGGGGACTCCGTATCCTAGTCCCCCCCCGCCCCCCATAGGATCATCCCTACAGGCTAGCATCTGAGTCTTAGGAGCTGCCTAAAGTTTTTATTCATTCATTTAATGGATCCAAATGTACACTATTGTAGGACCACCCTCTATGTGTAGGTTCAGTTGATCCTTTAATATAGAGTAGGCACACCCACACCCAACGCTATCATGCCTAATTGGTCAAATAAGGTTTGATCCAGAACAACATGTGATACCCACCTAAAGAAATCAATTTCATGTTCAGCTTCTGTGCACTTTGTCATAGGCTAGTATATGAGCCAGCAATGCAACAAGTTAGACTTAATAAAACAACTTCTTCAGTACAACCCTCTCCCACTGAGAGTCCTCATCTCATTATGACAACTGAACAAGGAAATTTTAATTATTCTTATTACTATTATTATTATTTGTGTCAAGGAATATTACTACTAGCTACTATCTTTGTTCACAATTATTGTGTTGCATTCGCACTCAGCACTCATGAGTAGTATGTTTGGTTTGCAGTTATAAAATTATATTTAAGATAAAAGTAATTTTATCAATAAATCAAAACTTTTATTTTTATGTTTATTTTACTTCTATCTATTATATGTATATTAAAATATACACTATAATATTTTTAACTACAAATCAAACATGTACCTACTTGTGTGACGTATAATTGGAGGAAACTAACATGATTTTCATCGCCCAAATATGCTTCTAATTAAACAATTTGTGCCCCACTATTGTTTCCAATTTCATCATCAATTTTTCATTCCTCTAAATGTAGAAATTTCCCTATTGACGCCCTTTTATCCTTCTGAGACAGAAATCAGAAATGGAATTTTGAATTGGCTTATACTTAAATTCATTGTTGTGAGTGTCCATTTTATATATAGGTCTCGATAAACGGCGAGACTCTCACGTCAGTTTTAATCATGACAGCCATGAATTTAAATACCAACTTAAAACATTTATAATTACTTAAATGAGTTATTTATCTAAAAATTTATGAATCCTATAATATCACATAAATTTAAAATTTTACACAAAAATTTACATCAATGCTAAAGTTGCTAGAATAAGTGTTTAATTTGAGTCATATTAAATTTTATAATTGAAAAATAATTCTTTAATTGATAAGAATGAATTAAGCAATGATTACTTCTATAAGCAACCCACTACAAGCCATCTATTTTGATGGTACAAGAATTTTAAACGTTACTTAATTTTAAGCAACTCCTAAAGCATCTCGCTGGAGATGTTGATAGACATACATACCCCTTTAACGACTTACATATATTGTAACAATTTATATTTTTGAATGAAGAATTTGTCAATTAAAGCATTTTGGACGATCAAATATGACTTTATTCTAAAAAATATCTATGTTATATATGTATGATATGTATAAATGAGTTTTATATATAGATAATTACAGCTTAGATTAATTCAATTGTTAAGAGATATAAGATTGGTTAGATGATTAAGAAAGAAGGAAAAAAAAAAAAAAGCCATATATTTAATCCCTTCTACTAATAAAAAATTAACAAATTAATAATTAATGTCGATAAAAAAAAAATCAATTGTTTTTTGCGAACAGCAAATCCAGTTAAATTTGAAAAGATTTTCAGTGAGTGAATGGGAAAAAAAATTGGCTCACTTTAACTTGCTTTAGCATGTTCTGATCTTAGTAAGTCCTACCCAAATAAATTCAAAAATTAAAACATAATGTTCATTCAAAGATTGGATTGGACAAAGTCTTTCAATGACTCCGACTAAGCTTCAAAAATCATAATTTTTAAAAACTAGTAAAGTTGATCCTAAATCAATCAACCTTTTGATTGAGCAAACCTATAGTTTTTATAAATTAAAAAGCATTACATTAATAATTTTGTTTTCAATTTATAACCGAAATTCAGCATTTTCTTAACTTTATAATGTGGAATAAATTAAAAATTTTAATGGAATAGGAGTTTGACTTCAATTTATAATAAGAATGATCACCTTATCTCCGTTTACTAATTATTTAATATTAGACTACTATAAGATGAGCAGTTTTATCCTCAATACGATCTTTAGTAATATTTGTGTCTTTAGTAAAAATATTATTAAAAGATTTTAGTAACATTAAAAAATTATCATTAAATATAAATAAATTTATTAATATGATATTTTATCAAATATTATATATAATCTATGTCACTGAAGATTTTATACATAATATTTAATAAAATATTATAAAAATATATTAGTAATATTAATTCTTATTTAATAATATATTTTAAATGTTGTAAAAAATTTAATAATATTTTTAGTAAGTGTTAAGTCAAAAAATATTATTAAAAATCACATGTATAATAATGATACTAAATTTAACAGAATTCGTTGAGAAGGTTAATAGGGTCAAATCAATTAACTAACAGAATTCGTCGAGAAGGTGACTAGCTTAACATTTCTTGTCACAATTATGAATATCATGTACCCTGTTTGACCCTTACAACAACAAAGAACTTGCTTCCAACACCCAAAGCTCATTCTTGAAGTTTGAAACTTGAAAGTGTCAGAAGGCTCTTTCTCCAATTTTCAGATTTTGTCTGGGGGAGGAGGGGCTTTTATTATTATGTCATGCAGTTCATATATAGGTACTTCTTGAATGTTGTTCAAAAGTGGCCAAAATGATTGCATACCCTCCTTTTTCAAGCTTACAAAGCAAATGATAGGGAAGACATATATTTTCTTTATTTTATTGTCCCCAAGTACCCTAAGATTTTACTATCACATGTGTCATATCAGCTCAATGGACTAGATCAGCATCTAACAACACCATAGGATGCTATTGCTAACCCAACATCTTAATTGCCACCGTTCACTTCGTTTTTCACTTATGGATTCAACAATGTTGGCTCCTAGACTTAATTGCTTCTAATTTATAAATGAAATGATTAAAATTATACATCTAAAATAAAGAGGTGAGTTTATTATAAATTTTAAAACAGAGGTTTGAATAAAAAAAAAAAAAGTCTTTTAGTTAAACCAAATCAACTAACCGAGTAATATGTTATGTTAGAAGGAAAATGTCCATTGTATGCATTCACAATCCTAATAGAGATTAGTCATTACTTCTGGGGTGAATACTTTATACAAAAATCATAATTAGTTTTAATTGGTTGGGACACATGTTTCTGCTAAACCCAAAATTAGCCCTGGTTGTGTTCATGTAATAAATCAATTTATAGTGTTTTGGTATTAAATTCATGGTGAGAAATAATTAGTTTTTTTTCATGCTGAAGGCAAAGTAATAAATAATTGCTTCTACTTTTTTTTATAGTATCACCGTGATATGCGGTAAAATTGATTCTGTGATGTTATCCGAACACACTATTAATTGTTAGCCTTCTAAAAATATTGAATTGTGCTAGAAATTCATTTAAATATTTTTTAAAAATATAAACTTAACTTCTATATTTTTTATTATATTCCCAGTTCAGCCCTATTTAAACTCCAAAAAATAGGAATTACAGTCAGCTTAGTAGTGGGGGAGGGTGAGTTGAGTACTACACAAAAAAACTTAGATTCGATTCCGTTAGTCATTGTACACTAAAAAAACTTCAAAAATTCAATTGGTTATCTTATGAAACTTTGACCCAATACCCTTAATAACACCTAGCTTTCAGGGAACAAATTCAGTTCTTAGGAGCGAAGAAAAATGAAATTATTTCTAAACATTTGAAAAAAGATTAAGAGAATAAAAAATTGATGTGATAACTGATAAGTGATGTAATAAAAAAAATATATGCAAATAGGAAAGAAATTGGGATAAAAGTGAGATGGCAGAAAGTAAATGAATGATTATAATTTCCCCTTTCCACCTACCAATTCATTCAGCAATAGAACAACCCAATGCCCTTCAACTATTTCATACGACTAGATTGGATGCTCTGTAAATTAATCTTACGAATAAAATAACCATAAAAATAAGATTGACTTGAATTTTTGCTAGTTTTCTTTCTTAGTCGCTTCCCCTAAAACACTACACATTACACTTCAATAAATGAGCTTATCACAGCTTAATAGTAAAATATAAACAAGCAATATTCACATTATAAGCATTTCCATATGGAGTAACAAATATTATGAATGAAAGTTTAAGACTCCTAACCATCCACAGGACGGTAATGTAAAACAAAATTGCCAGAAGGTAATGTATTTTCCTTGTCAGTACACCCGAAAGGAATCATCAGAGCCTCTTGAGGTGCTGCCTAGTTTTGGAACTGTAATTCTCTTCAATATGTCGGGTGAGAAGTGAGATTCCATAATGTGAGGCACTCGAGGAAGCATAGTAGGATGTTACAGTAAGTTGAGTGAACTTTGGAAGCACATAACCTAAAAGTTTCACATATATCCACATTACTAAAAGGTATTTAAAGCATATAGTATCATCACCACAATAAACTACTAGACTTGAACACCTAAGCGGTGTTTTCTTGTGAATACTATATAACATATCACATAGCAAGTAACATATTCTAATGTAAACATCAGTTCAACCTATAAGCAATGTTGATAACCGAGTCAGGAATTTCAAACGCCAATTCTCAAACATGTAAATAGTAGAATAGTCAACTGAACCAGATAAAGGTGCACTTGCAGCAAACTATGCATCATGGGAGTCTACTGCTGCAAAGCTCCATTCAAGTCACCTATTGGGTTTGCAGCTGTTATGGCATGAACTGCCATATGTCCTAAGCATCACAACTGGAGATATAAAGTTGGCTTCGTGATGAAGGGAGAAGGAAGGAGGGGAGAGGTCGTGGGTTCAAATCATCCCACTAACAAAAATTAACAACTACCGTTTGCCAATAAAAAAAAAACATCACAACTGCAATGCTTTTGTTGAATTGAAATCTGATTTGTTTTTTGCATACAAAATCTCTTTTTTATCCTTGCTGGAGCTAACAAGAATACTACTTTGCCCTTGCATAAGCTAAGGAAGTCTCTACTAAGTACTACGGTACCTCACTTAAAACTCATTTTCCACCAATGACCAATTTTAGGGTTTTAAGTAGCTCCTTCTATCTCTCCAAACAGTCAGGTACACATATAAGGTCACGCTGCTGGTGGCATGATGGCTGAACAGTAGTGAAATGAATTCCATTGGTCGCAACTGGCATGTGATCTATTCAGGAAAGCTGTACTTTCACTGTTATAATACATTCCACTTGGTGGCATGCTATGTTATTATTATCTATCAAATGATCTGTTTGAAAACTCCAAACCAGCTCTGGTTCAGGGTCACTGCAGGTCTGATTCAGTTTTTTAAACACTGTGTTAAAAGAATAATAATTATAGACAGACAAAGCAGTTCTACCTCTTTGAGATGGTGTTTCACTGTTTCACCTTTAATTCCAATCACCCAGTGAGTGAGACACAAATTTTAGCTTCAAAAACCAATAAATATGATGGCAACTATTTAATCATTTCAGCAATAATAACTACAGACCTGTCAGAGACCAAGTCTTCTGAAAATTTAAGCTATTATGTAGGTCATGAATGGTTTAATATCTCAAACGACTTCAAAGTTGATACCAAGACAGGTAGTTAATAGCCATGCAGGACAGTTCATCAATCTGTGGGTGATGGCCTATGGCTGAGGGCAGTGTGACTGGTGCAAACTTGTCAGTGGCTGATGGCATGGGCTGAACTTGATAGGAACTTAGGATACCAGAAGAAAAGAAAAATAGTAGGATAAACTTGCAAGAACTGATAGAAAACCCTCCAGTATTATATTTAGCTTCAGTGAAATAAATTTAAACCAGAAAAAAAAAGGCTCCTACAGACTATGGAGATGAAGCTCTGGCCCCCTCCTCACTGGAGCATTTCGAAAGCAACACACTACTCATGGACCTCTAACCCTAAAACCCACCTGACACTGCCCCTAATTTTTAGCATAACAAACTGTGTAAAATTCTCACTTTTGTCCCCAGAATTGTAGGGGTTTCTTACTTTAGTCCCTGAGATTTATATAGTAAGACATTAGTCCTTGAGTTTGCAGAACTCCAATAACTTTCCTCCCAGACATTAATTCACATCAATATCTAATGATGGAGCAATGGCCTAGCATGTTAAGTGGCACGCTGGAGTTCATGGTGAACCTTAAGACAATGTTTCATTTCTAAGTTTTGATAAATTCATTACTAGATCCTGCTTGCCATAAGTCAAACAACTCTTCAAGGTGATTTTTGAATCTCCTACTACTGTATCAAGCTATTAATGCTCTCTTGAATTTTTACCATGTAAGACAATAGAGATCTGAATAAGGATAAGGATGGCATCTTAATGATTAATAAGGAAATGTGCTACTAGAGGCCTTACAATCACGAGGAAAATATCCAAGGCCTAAGCTACTATAGGTAGACAACCTCCCTGCTCCAAGACTCCAACAGAAAATACTACTTACCTCAATTCCCTCATTATCCACACCTGCTCCCTATAATCCAACCAGTCCCTCACTCCTCACACTTTTGACATCACTAACTAACTCCCATCCTACTTAGCCCTTTTCGTTCTTAAAGAATACACTTTCCAATTGACTGGGTTTATTTAGGCTTATACCAAAAATTTGATCCACTTCCCAATTTATACTGATGGATTGTCGGCCCTTCCAGGCTTAGCTTAAGCAACACGACCTTAATGTCCTCCAGGTATTTTGGACTTCAAAATACACTTCAGCTCAGGTTATCAATCCAACAGGGTATTGGGCATCAAACATTGGGAGTTCCTCTTTTCTAATGGATATACAATACTCCTCCATGGTCTACCTCGCTTCCCGATTAAGAAGGACCACCACCACTGTTAATTTCTGCTGTGGATCCCGCCACCTGCTTCTCAGTCGTCTTAATGACTTCAAGCAAGATCGAACAGTGCCTTCAGCCATTGCAGCAGCCTTGATGGATTCCTGGAGTTCTACTAAGCAACTGTCAATAACTGCAACCTTAGCCTACTACAAGATATTCGAATCACAATGGCAATTTGGCAGGACAAAAAACTGTTAGGAAACCAGACAGAAAATTAAGCAAGATAGCAGGAAAAACTTCACAAGAACTGAATGAAAACTCTCCAGTGTTATTTAGTTTCAGTCAAATAGCTTTGAGCACTATAAAAATTTGAAGGCCCTAATATAAATCTGAGAAATAGGCTAGAACAAAAGTTACCTCCAAATGCAGCACTTAGGCCAGAGAATATCAACAATGGAGGAATCTGTGAACAAATTAGGAAAGAAATAAGTTAGCTCTAGAATATAACCGAGCTCTGTGGTACATAAAGAGGATGAATTAAGTTAGCACTAATCATTAATCTGCTAACTATAAAAGAAAAACATAAAGAGGATGAAACCCACTTCTATGATAGGTCTATTTAAGACATCAAACAAAGCATAAAGTAATGATAAATTGCAAAGGAAAATCAAAAGTCAATCAAGTTCCCATACCCCAACAACAAAAGGAAGCCACTTTGGTCCCTTCAAACCATTTTGAAGAAGAGGTAAACCTACAACCAAAGATTAATTAGCAATATCTTCAGCAAAGAAGGAACATGGATTTCAATTTCAATTCACTAACAACGCAAAGAGTTTAACACCATAACTAAATATTATAAAACAAATTGAAGCCTTATCTCGCTAGGTGAGGTGGTTACATGGATCAAACAACATCATTTGGCTCAAAAAAAATCCTAAGTTTCAGACATGTTATAACGCCTAATTAAAAAAATAGGCTTAAATATGTTTTTCATACCTAGAAAATAGGTCATTTTCAAATTACTACCTAAAATTCACTTTTGGTCAATTACGTATTTGAAAAAAAATTGTTTTAAAGTAGTATCTTCCATTAGTCTCATTCTGTTAAGTGATGATATGACAAACAAAGTGTCATATTATCAAGCCTAATCACTAACACATCAGTGCGACATCATTCTCCCTCCTCTCCTTCTCCTTCACCCACATCATTCTCCCTTCACACAGTCAGGCATTCCCTCCACACGCTCTCCTCTCTCGTGTCAACCTTGCTGGCTCCCACCACCATGCCCAACCTCCTTGCACTGCCATTGATTTTCCCGAAACCGGGGAACACTACCGTCAAACCACAGCGGTTTGTTTCTCTCCGCATTTTCTCCCACCCGCATCGGTGGCAACTCCAGCCACCACCACAACCTCCCCTCTACAACCGTCGTCTGGCCGCAAATCTAGTCAGGGAATTTGCAGATCTGGTCACGACATTGTTGTATGACGTGAGCTACTGTTCTTTGGCATTGTCGTTTTCAAAGGAGAATGTTTGGGTTCTCCAGTTGGGTTCTACCGATCTAACATTTTTCTTCTTTCTTTTCTATTTTTGTTTCATTTTATGTGAATTGCATGCATCAGACAAAGTGAAGATTTGAGTTGGGAGTAAGATTTGGAATTTGGGTTGAAACAGAATGGAAAGTGTGGAGGTCGTGGGCATTGTTGGCGGTGGCTGGAGTTGCCGGCAAGCGGAGAGTGCGGAGGGAGGGATTGTTGGTCCGGATCTGGAAAAAAAAAGCATATCCATCTGTTTAATCTTCTTGCTCTTATGAATAGCTAAAATGATTAATTCTCTCTTTTCTAATGAAGAAAATTTGGTTGAGTTTGCTGTAATATGATTTGAGACTAACTCAATGATACCCAGATCTAGAATCATAATGTTTTTGTTTTGAGATTAATATATAAATCTGTGTAATTTGTTGAAAAAAAGATGTTCCCAATTTTTCTGTTGTGACCAATTTGCTGCTGTGATGATATCTTAAAGAAGGGGAAAAGGAAGGAGAAGAGGCTGAAGGAGAAGAGGCTAAGGAGAAGAGGATGAAGGAGAGGGAGAGGAGGGAGAATGATGTGGCACTAATGTGTTAGTGATTAGACTTGATTACGTGACACTTTGTTTGTCACGTCATCACTTAATAGAATGAAACTAACTGCAGGAACTACATTGAAACATAAAAAGTTTTTAGGTATGTAATTGATCAAAAGTGAATTTTAAGTAATAATTAGAAAATGACTTATTTTTCAAGTATTAAACATATTTAAGCCTTAAAAATATCATAATGCCTAATTAAAAAAGAAAATGTTAAAAAAATTTATTACAACTCAATGGCCTGAATTTAATACTGAAAAGAAATTAGATACCAACGTCATATCAAACTTGATCTCATATGATACATCAAAAAGATAAACACAAGAAAATAAAGATACCTGTATTGAAACCATGAACAAAGCCAAGCATACCACCAATCCCGGAGCCAGCCTATTCAACAGCAAACACAGAAAATAAGCAACAACAACAACACTCATACATATTGTCAGAATTTAAGCTCAAAAAATTAGTTTGAACATTGAAGTAAAAAAAAAAAACTCGATTTCATTATTCTTAATTTCACGATAATATTAATATTTTAATATGGTAAAGATAAACTCAAACAGAAGCGAATTAGGAGGAGAGGAACTTACGACGGCAGTGGCATCGTGCAAGACGGGAGTGATGGTCCACTCGCCTCTTTCCTGGTCGCAAAACAGAGACAATTTCGTTGAGTCAATTCATCGAACACCTTATTCGCAACAACACACAATAAAGTTGTGAAGAAGAAGAGAGAGAGAGACTGACGGAATTAGGGTTGAGGAGAGAGAGACAACGAGGGCATCGAGCGGAACCGAGGCCAGGGTTGATGGTGGGATCGTGGTGGAGATTTCCGGTCCTTAGTTTCTCTTCGTACACCTCTCGAGTGCCCATTTTCTGTGTGCTGCTACTTAAGATCGGTGTCAACGACACGGAGATTTAGACGGGGTTTAGATTAGATGAGAAGGAATCTTTTTTTTTAATGAATAAATAATTATTTTTGTTCATACGTAAATTGTTGATAAATTTAGATTTTAAATTTTAAATTTTTTCCTGAAAATATAAAATTATATGACAAATTTATCCGTTTATTATCGTTAATAAAATAGGTGACCCACATAGAAGAATTTATTTATTATAAAATTGACTCTCAACATGATCATACTGAATAACAAAAATGTCAATAAATTATCATTATTTAATCTAAATGTCAATCATTTTTTATTAGATGAAAATGTCAATAATTTTCTTTTTGGACGAAAATATCAATACATTTATATTTGATAAAAATATTAGTAAGTTATAATTATTGGATCAAAATGTCAATAATTTTTCATTGGATCAAAATATCAGTAATTTTTTGTTGGACCTAAATATTTGTATGTTTCTTTTAGACTGGTTTATTAGACTCCAAATTTCATTTCATTTAAGAGTAAAATATAATTTTAAAATAATTTTTTTCCAAATTTTAAATTTTAATCTTTTGTGGACAAATTTGTCAATAATTTACACTTTCAAGTATCAAAATAATTATTTACCCTTTTTTATTGGTAACTCAAAAAGTGTGATTCATTCAACTTGAATTTGTAGAACTAATATGAATAAACAAACTTGGGAAGGAATAAAAAGTCTTAATTGTAACTATATTTTAAACAAGATTGTAAGGTTATTTTTTAAAGAATAAGATATACATGTGCATAAAAAAATTGTCTAAAAAAACAAATAGTTTTAACCAATTTATGTTTATTATCATTTAGAATGTAAACGTACTCATTTTATTTCAAATAAACTAAAATATTAGTTAAAAAATTGCAAAATTTAAAGATGAATTTAATATTCAATTACTTTATTAATTTATTTTATTTTAAGTCGGTTATACTTTCATTTGGGATAATATATATATTGCTTTATTAAAAAAGTGTTGTTTTTTTTAGATATTTAGTTTTAATATTTGCATATTTATTATTTAATTTGTTTCAAAATTTACAATAATATAAAATACCCAAAGAAAAGTATTCAACGACGTTAATTGGAATTTTATTAGAAGAACTATCTTATTTAATGTTTAATATTATGTCATATTCCAGTTTTGTGTTAATTTTTTGAAATTTTTATATAATCATATTAGTATATTTGTTTTACTAATAAACATTTGGGGTCTAATAAATTAGTCTAATAAAAACATACTAATATTTAGGTTCAAAAAAATTACTAATATTTACGTCCGATAAAAACTCTGATGAAAACGTACTGACATTTTGGTCCAAAATAAAAACTACTGGCATTTTGGTGCAAAAAAATTAGTGTCATTTTCACCAACAAAAAATTATTGACATATAGGTCCCATAATGGTAACTTACTGATATTTTCGTCTGATCTATTTAGTATGGTCATGTTGGCAATCAATTTTGTGACAATTTCATCTTCCTATGTCATATAAGCTATTTTATTAACAATAATGGACAGAAGTTAATGACTGAATAAATTTATCGCACTTTTTATACTTTCGAGGACTAAATTTTGTATTTTAATCTTTTTGGAATGAATTTGTCACTGATTTACACATTTAAAGATGAAAACGACTATTTACCCTTTTTTAAATTAAAAGAAAAAATAAATTGTGTTTATCTCTTTGATTCCTTTCTTTAAGGCTTAATTAATTATCAATTTAGTCCCAAATTATTCTAATGATACATAGTTATTTTGGTCCCTAAATGTGTAGAGCGCTAATAAATTTATCCTTGAAAGATGGAAATTCAAATTTTAGTCCCCGAAAGTGAAAAAAGTGCGACAAATTCATTCATTCGTTAACTTTTGTTTGTTACCGTTAATGAAAGAGCTTACATGACACAGAAGAACAAAAATGTCACAAAAATGATTGTCAGCATGGCGGCTGAATATATTAGACCAAAATATCAATAAGTTACCATTGGACTGAAATGTTAGTAAGTTACCATTGGACTAAAATATCAGTAATTTTCCATTGGACCAAAATGTCAGTACATTTCAATTGGACCAAAATCTAAGTAAGTTACCATTGGATCAAAATGCCAATAATTTTCCATTAGATCAAAATGTTAGTATTTTTTTTTTGGACCAAAATATCAGTACATTTCCATTGAACTAATTTGTCATACTCCAAATTTTATTTCATTTAAGGATAAAATATAATGTAATCTTCATCCCCTCCCCCTCATTTTTTATCGTTGCAAGCATAAACTCCAACTCCAACTACTAGTGCTCCAACTCCTAGTGTTGTGAGTGACTTTTACTATAAGTGATTAGTTATTGTTAAATTATGTTATGCATTACTAGTCACTATTTATAATTTTTGTAGGAAACAAGCTTCATGCCTCCACCACTGTCATTTGTGTTTAGAGCACCTCCAGTTAGGCCTTCAGCACCAATTCAAACTATATTCCCAGATGTACCATCTCATAGGATGAACCAACTGAATTTCATGAGCTTTATACTCATACTAGAGCTATCTCACCGCCAAAATTCGAAGAAGTGAAATATGATTATTTTTTTAATGATTGGTTCACTGTTACAATGTTTATTTTTGTACATTGGTAGAATGTTTATTTTGAAATTTTTCTATTGTGATAGCATTAAGTAGTGACAAAATCAAGTTGAGTCTCATTTTTTGTAAGAATTAATTTAATGATTGTGCATTTTTGTTTGAGTCTCATATTTTGGGTAAAGTACTATCACATTAGAAATTTCATAGTAACAGACAGATTATGCTTATTAATTAATATTATGCTTATTATTATGTTTGTTCTAACTTATGTTTGCTTCCCTATCTTTTTAAGTGTTTATTGTAATGTTATGCTTGCAATAATAAAAAAAGAGAAGATGAAGATTAAATTATATTTTACCCTTAAATGAAAAAAATTAGGGTTTGCCAAATTAGTCCAATGAAAGCGTACTGACATTTTGGTAAAAAAAAATGGAAATTTTGGTCAAATGGAAAATTAGTGACATTTTGGTCCAATGATAACTTACTGACATTTTGGTCTAATGGAAAATTATTGATATTTTGGTCCAACGGTAACTTACTAACATTTTGATTCAATCTATTCAGCAGTCATGTTGGTAATCATTTTTGTGACATTTTCATCCCTCTGTACCACGTAGGCTCTTTCATTAATGATAATGGATGGAAGTTAACTGATGGAAGGATTTGTCATACTTTTTTCACTTTCAAGGACTAAAATTTGAATTTTCATTTTTCGGGGATGAATTTATCAGTGTTCTACACATTCAAGGACGAAAATGACTATTTACCTTTATTCTAAAATATTAATATTGTTCCAAATTTTTAAAAGATTTAATTTGAACCTTGAATTTTTTTTAAATACATCAATTTAGTTGTTTCCATCCAATTAAACATTAAAATTGTGAATTCCAACAATTTTGTTTTGTGTACTAGTGATGACAATTTTTAACCACCATTATATTTATTATTATTTAAAAAAAACATAAAACTATTCTCATCAGAAAACTCAAACTCGTTGATAACGAATCCAAAACATAAAATCAAAAGGCAAAACAACATTCACCAATCCCCAATCACACTTGTAACAGATCTAAAACTCGATCAAAGTTATAAGACAAACAAAGAAACAAATACATGAACCTCTTATGGTGTTTACCCTTTTTGGGACCGAAGGGCTCGAGTTTGGCAACGGGACAACCATAGGGCGCCCAAAAGAGAAAAAGTGTGTGGTTGTTTGGGGGAACCATTTTCCTCAAGTAGAACCTGAGGCCCTCATAATCCTGGTTAGCCTCACTATCGTCCTCTCAAGGGAGCTTATCATCTTCGGCAGAAGTCTCGGAGCCACACCTTTGAATTTGCAAATCTATCTCCACGACCTTCATAAGGTCCTTGCAGCCCTGGCACTAGCAGTGGCTGGATCGAGCGCCATAGCAAAAGACAGGCGGTAGGATCGTCCCTCCATGTGTGGTTATGGCTGCTCGGAGGCATTGCAAATCAAATCAACATCGAAAAGTAACGAAGAACTAGTGACTCACTGTGACGCACGATTCTCCTTTGCAAAACCCTCCCAGGGATGAAGTGGTGTATGGACGAAGCCGAAGCAAAGTGTAGAGCAAATTGGTAAGTAAGCTTTTCTTATAGTCTACTGTCTATCTACTATCAATAAAAATAACAAGCAAAAGTCCTACAAACAATTTTTCGTGTGTCAAACACACAACAAACACAAAACAACCAATTTCAAATCTTACTACAAAAAGGAAATTCTTGCAAACCACATTGTAGGTTGCGGCTAATGGAACCCACAAGAGAAAAACAAAAGGGACAAGCCCAATAGAGGTGTTGCCAGATGCACCAACCATATTGCTTGTGCACCCAAAAATTAATGGGTCACTACTAGAAAATACACTTTCAACATCGATTATTTAGAACATTCTACATCGGTTCTAAAACCGATGTTGAAAGTGACGATGTTGAATGTATGAATGTTAACATCGGTTTTGGAGAACCGATGTTAACATACATATGACAACATCGGTTCTCCAAATACCCGATGTTAAACACAATGAACAACAACAAAAAAAGTGTAGGCATGATGAACGTTGACATCGGTTTTCCAGTAAAACCAATGTAAATATGTTAGTTTAACATCGATTTTCAAGAAAAACCGATGTTAATATATGCCCTTACCATCGGTTTTTCTAGAAAACCGATGTCAACGTTGATGATGCATACACTTATTTGGTGTAGTTCTTTGTGTATAACATCGGTTAATTATAAATAACCGATGTTAATATTCAAATATTCACATCGGTTATTGATAATTAACTGATGTTAATGTACACTAGTTAACATCGGTTTTCTACAGATAACCGATGTTAAATTACAAACGTTGACATCGGTTATACACAAAAAACCGATGTTAATATACAAACGTTAACATCGGTTTTCTATTATAACCGATGTTGGTTATGATATTAACATCAGTTTTTGTTAATAACCGATGTTGTTTTCAAATATTTTTTTTTATATATACTTTCTGTTTTTACAGTAAACCCAAAATTGTACCTGTCAAATGCAATTTCAGAAGGCCCAATTCACAGCAAATAAACATTTTATTCTGCTTTCAAGCAGTTTTAATGATAATAAACATCAAATAATTGATTTATATATTATAAAGAACTATCAACAAATGAATTGAATGTTCATGTTACATAGAAAATGTAAAAAATGTCAAAAATGTTAAAAAATGTCCCTAAATCCTAGGCCTGATCTCTAATTCGGAGATAAAACTGTGCCCACTGGATCCGCAATGCTTTTAATCTCTCAAGCTCCAATGGTCTAGGGTCGTTAAAATACTGCATGATTAAATAAATCATATTAAATTAATAATGTAATACAAATTATAAATAAATCGATTTTCTTTGAAATAAACTTACCGCTTCCCAATTATTTGTAAAAGTTCCTAAAATGATGGTGGACATCCAGTGCATGACATAGTAGCCGCACTCAGTAGTTCCTTTTTGTCTATTACACTAAATACATAATGAAAATTGGATATTAATTAAACAACTAGTGTACAGACACATAAAGAAATATATATAAGTAGAAGTTTTATGTAAATGACGTACCTTGACGACAATCCACCTAGCAGGAGCCTTTGATTTAGGCTGTGGAGCATCATCAAGACCCTTGATAGCACTGTTCCATATGAGTAACAATTAAAAACTGGTGTTGTACGTTGAGGTATTACAATGCAAATGTATTGAAAACAACACTAACCTATTAATAATCCCCTTAAGGTAGTTGTCTGGCCTGTTATGCAATGAACAAAGCCAGACAACTAAGTGTTCCTTGGGCAGGATGACCACCATCTGCCAGTGTCCGCTGCAGTGGAACCTAAAATGGGTTAGTACATTAGTAAACATTAATTAAATTTTGTTATTTTATGACTTACCCATTTAGGTAGGCTCCAAGATACACATCGCGTTGTGAACTCTGCATCCAACTCTTTATGTAACTTTCAGATTCAAACTGCCATTTTCCCAGACCTCTGAATGGACTGAGGCTCGAGGAATCCATAGATATCAGAATTCCCCGCTCGCATACATGTTTAAGTGAGATGTCTGTTTATGTTAAGTCAAAGTTAAATATTTATGAATTGAAAGCCATAACTTAGGTAAATAAAAGCCTTTTATATAAAGACTTACAAAATCCACAACTGTAACACTGATATGCTGAGACATTGACCACTGTGTGCGATTTCGGAGAGGTCTTCGTGCTTTATGTACAGGGGGAAATCTGGATTAACTACCCCGAACACGGTGGCATCCCATCTAACCTGATAAGGCCTCAAGAAAAGCTCTGGGATGGTCAATGTCATCAGATAAAGCGGATCATCGACCTCCGGATTGGGCTTCGGAGGTGGTTTTGGCGGAGACACAGCTACCTGTTCATGAAACAAAGTTAAATAGCCTAATTTGAAAAGAAGAAACATATAGTAAGGACAATAAGTACCTGCTGTGATAAAGACTTGACCAGATGTGTCGGCCAAGCAAGGAAGGTGTGAAGTGCCTGCCCCACTAAGGAAACCTCATCAGTGGGTACAGGAACTGGAGCATCTGCATCTCTAACCTCCTCCATACTCACCTTTACTTGGCCAGGCAACAAAGGAGTGTTATGAACAACAGTGGATCCCTCATAAACTCTCCCGATGGCAACCAGGCGTGCAGGATCTGCTTCTATGTACAAGCCGCACCTGTCAGAGTCACCGGTCTCAGGATCGTTTCCTGAGGGATCAACACAACTCCCCTTTGTGCTCACTCGAGGACCGGAGGGACCAGGACCAACCACAGGCTCAGGAGGCACTGCAACTCCCTGAGATTGCATCTGCGACTGAAGGTGGCTGAAGGATGCCATGACCTGCCTCGTCACTTTCTCTGTGATGGACTCCTCTAGCTGGTCCCTGATCTGCTGGGTCAACTGTTGTAATTCGTCCGGAGGCAGGGAGGAAGCGTTGCGGGACGTCCGTGGAGCCGATCCAAAGTATTGCTTGATGGTGACACCGGCTCCAGCAGCACGGACAAGTCCAGGGTGCTCTGGACGTTCAATAGCAGCGGCCAGAACATCCTGACGTCCATGGGGGACGAACGATCCCTGTGTGGCCTGCTCCTCAAACGAATCCTGCACAGAAAACACACAGTGGTACATGGCATTCTCAAAATATTCAAACATAATTGTAATGGTTAGTTGAACATGACTTACAATCTTCTCAGCGATTTCCTTTGCGGCCTCAGTCGTCATCTCCCCTGTCTTCTTCGTGCGGGCCATCTTCCACTTCACGTGGCGTCTGACCGGGGATGGAGGGTCGATGACGCCATCAACGCTTCCTGACTATGCAGCTTCCTGCATCTTCTTCTTGGTCTTCTCAGCCAGGAGCTTCTGCTCCAAATAATCATAACCCCCACGAGACAAAACGTGGGGGGCAATATTGTGCTTCTGGATGGCCTGTGCCTTTATACGCGCATCCTGAAAAAATTAGACAATAATGTTTGAAATGGGTAGAATGAAGTATAAAAACATCATGTTTAATATGAAAAACAACTTAAATGGCAAAGGAACATACCTCCCAAGAAGGGTCTCTGCGAGTCTGGCAAAACTGGGCCCACTTTTCCTTGCTGATGCCGTATTTGTCACAGACAGTGTCCTCGACATCGTCCTGATCGGCTACAAGGGACCATTTCCTCGTGAGGTCTGATTTAAACTGCCTCAATCTCTCCCCCACGGTCTGTAGTAACTTCCTTTTCATCCTACTGTCAAAAGCCTCTGGGATATCAAATTCCGCCTGACAACATGAAACAAAGTTTATTTGTTACAATAATGAAATTTTTTGGCTATTAATTACACACCATCAAATAAGAAAAGAGAAATACCTGAATATCCTCCCAAATCAGGTCCTTCTGAGCAGTAGGGACCTCCTTCCAATTCTTGTAGGTGATGTCCACCTTATCACGTGCCACAATCCCCAAATATGTTCTTAATTTCTTCTTGTGGGGACCGTCGGCCTTCCCTGTAGCAGGATCAACATGCACCACTGGTCTCTCAACACCAGGTGGTCTAGTGGACAACGATCGTAGGCGTGAGGCTTTGCGTGTCCGCTTCACGGCAGACGTCGAAGCCGATGCATCCGAAGTAGGAGGAGGAGGAGGAGGAGAAGGAGGAGAAGAAGGAGGAGGAGGAGGAGGAGGAGCAGTAGTGGAGGCAGGTGGAGAACCCATGATCTTTTATACAATAACATACAAAATTGGATTAATGAAAAGAGGATTAGTGATAAGTTTTTTTTGGAAGGCAAAAGTATAAGATTATTAAACAAAACCCCACCACATAAGGAGACAAGACAAATTAACCAAAGGACTCTGAAAGATAGGTAGTTGTGCTTTTTAATTGTGATTTCATCCATGTTTTCTTTGATATTGATTTTCTTAGGACTTCATCCATGTTTTGATAGCATTTGATTTTCTTTTTTGCAGAAAAGAAAGAGGGGAACGAGCAACAATTTGAAAGTTGTACATTTAGGAACTAAAGAATTCAAAATAGCTAGTAATAAGAGGGATTTGTTTTTGGGATTTTCAGAGCACCAAGAGCGGCTACGCAAGAAGCTTGCACTTGAGGAGAGAAGGATATTTGCAGCTAATGAACAACTTTCTTAACTATTTGTCCTTCAGATTTTACTGTTTTTTTCTTATATGTAAATATAAATAATATAAGGTTATGCCATAGGGACATGGTCATTTTTACCCCTAACAATCTTAGAAGTAAATATAGACCATGTTTTTACGCCATACCCTTATACCATTTATATTTACATATTAGCAAAAAGAAACAGTAAAATCTTAAGGACAAATAGTTAAGAAACTTGTTCATTAGCTGCAAATATCCTTCCCTCCTCAAGTGCAAACTTCTTGCGTAGCCGCTCTTGGTGCTCAGAAAATCCCAAAAACAAATCCCTCTTATGACTAGCTATTTTGAATTCTTTAGTTCCTAAATGTACAACCTTCAAAATTTTGCTCGTTCCCCTCTTTGAGAATGAGGAGGATCTTCATAGGACTTCATCCAGCTGATGTTTGTCGGCAGTTTCATCATCCACCACCCTTTTCTTCTGTGCCTTCTCACGTTCATTGTTGTTAAACCCATATTTATGCCTTCTTCCCTTCATGTCTTGTTTGATCACAACTTTAGCTGAATCTCCCATCTTCAGCATAGTTGAATCTCCTGTCTTATTGTCCAATGCCAAATTTTGATGGCCTGTATCTCTTTTGTTTGTATGTTCTACTGCTTCAGCTTCACAATGCATAGAGCAATCAGAATTTTCGAGTCATCACCAAAGGCTTCTGCATCAGCGTTGACACTCTCCACCCTCTTTGGTTTATGCTTTTGTGTTTTCTTCCATGCTTCCTCCTTATAATTCTCAGATTTATTGGAGGTCCCACTAGCAGGATCAGCACCAATCCGTGCTTCTTCCTCGTCTATCAGGTCAATATCTTTCCTTTCAACTTTTGTTTTGTAAATTACAGTGTAGTTTTCAAAAGCAAAGGTGAAAGGAAAGATATTGAGCTGGTAGAGGAGGAACAGGCACGGATTGGTGCTGATCCTGCTAGTGGGACCTCCAATAAATCTGAGAATTATAAGGAGGAAGCACGGAAGAAAACACAGAAGCATAAACCAAAGAGGGTGGAGAGTGTCAATGCTGATGCAGAAGCCTTTGGTGATCACTTGGAAATTATGATTGCTTTATGCATTGTGAAGCTGAAGCAGTAGAACATACGAACAAAAGAGATACAGGCCATCAAAATTTGGCATTGGACAATAAGACAAGAGATTCAACTATGCTGAAGATGGGAGATTCAACTAAAGTTGTAATAAAACAAGACATGAAGGGAAGAGAGCATAAATATGGGTTTAACAACAATGAACGTGAGAAGCCAGAGAAGAAAAGGGTGGTGGATGATGAAACTGGCGACAAACATGAGCTGGATGAAGTCCTAAGGAGGCAAATTGAAACAAAAAACCGATGCCTCAATAAGAGAAAAATGTAGTTGTCACTTACTAGGTTTGGTGACCTCTGTCTCTGCAGAAAATTACATTAGCCGATGTTAATCAATTCTCCTTCATCATGATCATTTCGATTTGCATGAACATCGTCAGCTTCTTCTTCTCCGACAACGTTACCAGTGATTTGAGCGGTCAAAGGACTAACATAGGTGTCCATGTATGAATCATCATCTTCTACATTAACACCAACTGTTTTGCCCTGCAGAACCACGCACCACCTTTCATCACAAGGGTCTTGCACGTAAAATACTTGTCTAGCTTGTTCTGCCAGGATGAAAGGGTCATTGTGGTAACCAAGTTTCTTTAGATCTACCAGGGTAAATCCTATATCATTGGTGCGCACACCGGTGTTGCTGTCAACCCATTTACATTTGAAAACACATACTGTAAATTTCACATAATTAAGCTCCCAAATTTCATCAATGAACCCAAAGTAAGGGATGGAAGCTACACAGGGATTGGCGTCATTGACACTTGCAAAGTGTTGAGATTCAGCCCTTAGGGTGACCCCGCTGTTCTGCATTGTACTTTTGTCATCTTGTGCTTTTGTGTAAAATGAATACCTGTTTATGTCGTATCCTTGCCAGGTTATAACATTTCTTTTAGGCCCATCTGCTAGTTTTCTTAATGTTTCTGAAGCATTCTCATCTGCAAAGATTGTATCTTTAAACCAATCACAAAAAGTTTTGTTATGCTTTTTCAACGCCCAATTCTTTGACATTTTCGGATTATTCTGTTTGACTAAAGCTTCGTGCTTAACTATGTATGGCAAAACTTCATTACTGTTGTTCAAGACATACAAGTGAGCTTGTAACAAATCTTCTACACTTGGAGTGATCACCTGCAGTCCTCTTGAACCCTTACCACCCACTCTGTCATCATGCCGACACTCAGGAAGCCCAACAGCTTTAGCCTTCTCTAAGTATTCTGAACAAAATTCAATGGCTTCTTCTGCAATGTACCTCTCAACAATAGATGCTTCCGGACGATATAGATTCTTTGTATACCCTTTTAAGATCTTCATGTATCGCTCAACCGGGTACATCCACCGTAGATAAACAGGACCACATCATTTGATTTCTCTGACCAGATGCACAATCAAGTGAATCATGATGTCAAAGAAAGCAGGGGGAAAATACATCTCCAACTGGCACAGTATAATTGCGGCCTCATTTTCCAACTCATCAAACATTACTGGATCAATCACTTTGCTACATATAGCATGGAAGAAAAAGCACAGGCGAGTTATGGTGAACCTGACTTTGTTTGGCAAGATGTCTCGTATAGCCACGGCTAACAATTGTTGCATGAGCACGTGACAATCGTGAGACTTTAACCCTACAAGCTTAAGCTCCTTCAACTGCACAAGGCTCTTAATATTTGAAGAGTATCCTTGTGGAACCTTCACTTGACGAAGACACTGACAAAAACTTATCTTCTCCTTCTTGGACAAAGTATGGCAGGCTGGGGGCAAGTAAATTTTCTTCCCATCAGACCTTGGATGCAACTGTGATCTTATACCCATATCAGCTAGATCTTGACGGGTATTCAAGCCATCCTTCGTCTTGCCTTGAATGTTAAGGAGCGTCCCAATCACACTGTCACAAACATTTTTCTCCACATGCATAACATCAATACAATGTCTAACGTCAAGATCACACCAGTACGGAAGATCAAAGAAAATGGACCTCTTCTTCCATATGCAACTCTGACTTTTATCCTTCTTTTGGGTCTTCCCAAATACAGTGTTCAGGTGTTGAACCCACTGATATACCTGCTCACCAGTCAACGGTATCGGTGCAATATCATGCTCTTGACTTCCATTAAAAGCTTTTCTCAGTCGTCTGTATGGATGATTGGGTGTTAGAAAGCGGCGATGCCTACTGTAGACTGTTTTTCTCCCATGTTTCAGTTGTATGTAACTTGTATTTTCTTCACAGATGGGGCATGCATGATGACCCTTAACACTGTAACCGCTGAGATTTCCATATGCTGGAAAGTCATTAATGGTACAAAAAAGCATTGCACGCATTTCAAACGTCTCTTTGCGAAACGCATCAAACACTACAACCCCCTCGTCCCACAACTTTCTCAGATCTTCAACCAACGGACTTAGATAAACGTCAATGTCATTTCCTGGCTGTCTTGGGCCCGATATCATCATACACAACATCATGTATTTTCGCTTCATGCACAACCAAGGAGGCAAGTTGTAAATTACTAGCAGAACTGGCCATGAACTGTGTTGAGTGTTTAAGGTGCCATATGGATTCATTCCATCACTGGCTAGTCCAAGTCTAAGATTTCTTGGCTCATTCCCGAAATCCGGATACAAACCATCAATCTTCTTCCACTGGGAGCAATCAGCCGGATGACAGACCATTCCATCAGAAATCCTTCCATTTGCATGCCATGTAAGGTCTTTTGCGTCGTCCTTGTTAGCAAACAGACGCTTAAACCTTGGAATGATTGGAAGATACCACAAAACCTTCGCCGGGGGGCCCTTGTTGGAGTTTTCATCAAAATTGCTTTCCTCTTCATCCTTCACTTTGTACCGTGAAGTCCCACAGACAGGGCATTTGGACATTTCTTGGAATTCATGCTTGTAGAGTATGCAATCATTGGGGCAAGCATGAATCTTCTAATACTCCATACCCATGGGACACAATATCTTCTTCGCCTTATAGTAATTTTTAGGCAGCGTGTTGTCCTCTGGAAGCATATTGTGCACTACCTCAAGCAGTGAGGTGAAACTTTTGTCACTCCACCCATACCTGGCCTTCACATTAACCAGACTTAACACCGCAGACAACAGGGTTAAGGAATTCTTGCACCCTGTATACAAAGGCTTCTTTGAATCACTCTGCAATCCTTCATACACAGGGGCGTGTGCTTGTTGAAAACACTCTTGTCCAAGGTCACGAATCATGTCTTCCAAGCGATCTCCCATTTCTACATTAAACGGTTTAGATTGGGACCCATTATGCATGTCAGTCACTTCACCATGCCATATCCACGTCGTGTAATTCTTCTTCATCCCATCACACAATAGATGGTCCCGTATGTTGTCAAGTAGTTGTCGTCTTCCATTCAAACAGTTGATGCAAGGACAATAATTTTTCCTTCTTCATTCGGTCGACCTCTTTCTAAAGCAAATTGCAAAAACTGTTCGACGCCATCCTCATATTCTGGGCTCATGCGACTTTGATTGATCCAACTTCGATCCATCTAAGAAAAATCCATGCATGCAAATCTCACTTTTTTATTTATAGGTGTGGCCCTATCCCATTTAGGAAGACTGTCTTTTATGTTAGCCTCAAACGTCATGGTTAGCATTATTTTGAACAATTTGAGTAAATTTTGGCAGCATTTCGCATTGGTCTCCAAGTACACGACATGACATCGGTGAAACGAATTTCACGATAATCAAGTATGCACTCAGAGAACAACTTGAAATGCATTCAACCGAAATTTCATCGAATTAATCAAAATAATAATAACCTGACCGAATGAGTCTAACATAAAAATACAAGTCTCCCCAAACTGTCCAAACGGACAATTCAAGACTAAATACAATGACTAATGCAAACTATCCGCAAGAATCATTGCATTCAGTCTCAAACGGGAATCTACGGTTCACTCAGCATGAACAACAGTTATTTATATAGCAAATTACATTCAGCATGTATAACAACGTTCATGACATACAAGAACATTCATGACGTACAAGAACATACAAGGACATCAACAGTTGTGTGTGTGTGTGTGTGTTTTGTGTTTGTCTCTTTATGTGTGTGTGTGTGTGTCTGTCTGTCTATGTGTGTGAGTGTGTTTGTGTATGTTTGTGTCTGTGACTCAGTGTGTGTGTCTTTGTGTGTGTGTCTGTGGCTCAGTGTGTTTGTCTGTCTCTTTATGTGTGTGTGACTGTGTGTGTGTGTGTGTGTTTGTCTCTTTATCTGTGTGTGTGTGGGTGTGTGTGTTTGTGGTTGTCTCTTTATCTGTGTGTGTGTGTGTGTTTGTCTCTTTATGTGTGTGTGTCTGTCCATGTGTGTGAGTGTGTTTATGGCTCAGTGTGTGTGTCTTTGTGTGTGGGTCTCTGTGTGTGTCTGTGGCTCAGTGTGTTTGTGTCTTTGTCTGTGTCTTTATGTGTGCGTGACTCTGTGTGTGTGTGTGTATCTTTATGTGTGTATGTGTGTGTGTGTGTGTTTGTGTTTGTGTCTGCGTGTGTTTGTCTCTATGTGTGTGTGTTTGTGTATCTGTGTGTGTCTCATTGCAGGGTAGCAAAGGATCATTAAATTGTAAACATCATGAGCCACATGATGAGGGAAGCAGTATCAAATCAATGCTTTACAAGCTTTTGGTCAATCTAAGGAGTGGTGTCTTCATGCTGCAAATTGATGGTTTCTGAGTGGAAAATCCTAATTTGGTTAAGCCTGAAATTCTGCAGCATTTGCAAAGCATATTCAAATTAATTGAAGTTATGTACGAGCACTGTAGCTTTTACAAAAATAAGCACTGCAGCTTATTTAAGGCACAAATTCTGCAGCATCTGCAGTATGTGGGTGGAAAAAGAGTGGGAGTGGAATTTTAAATGGAGAAGACACTTGTTTGATAGAGAGCTTGAGATAACATATTGTTTCCGTAATGATGTTGCTGGCAGCTGTATTCAGATTCACAAAAAAAGATGACTGGAGAACTTTGACAAGGACTTTGCCTTCACCTACAGCTATTGGTCGTCTAACATAGCATCGGGATTTGTCTTGGCTGATAAAAAAAATGTGGGTGGAAAAATAAGCACTGCAGAAGGTTTTCTGTTTCCTTACAACAACTGTGGGAGGCCTCAAATGCTTTTGAATCCCTTTTAAGACAGAAATCTAGAGAAAGATGGTTGAAACAAGGGGACTGCAACTCAGCATATTTCCATAAAGTCATAAATTTCAGAAGAAGTTATAATAGTCTGCATGGAATTCTCATTGCTGGTGTATGGGTTCACGACCCCATTGCAGTTAAGAATGAAGCTGTGAGCTTTTTCCAAAATAGATTCACTAAAATGCACAATATCAGACCTACCCTTGATGGAGTTAATTTCTCCTCAATTAATCAGAGGCAGAGACAAATTCTGATTGCTCCTTTCTCAGACCAGGAAATAAAAAATGCAGTGTGGAGCTGTGGTGGGGAGAAATGCCCTGGACCAGAAGGTTTTAACTTCAATTTCATTAAAGAATTTTGGGAGGTGGTAAAATCTGACTTCAGAAGATTTGTAGATGAGTTTCATGTCCATGGTTGCTTCCCTAAAGGCAGCAATGCTTCATTCCTGGCTCTAATTCCCAAAATTAATCATCCTCAGACTTTTGATGACTATAGACCAATCTCCTTGATTGACTGTATGTACAAGGTCATAGCCAAGTTACTAGCAAATAGACTGAAGCTAGTTATATCTGCTCTTATTGATGAGAGACATACAACCTTCATCAAAGAAAGACACATTTTGCATGGAACCTTAATCCTCAATGAGGTGATAGAGGAAGCTTGCAGATGTAAGAAGCCAGTTATGGTATTCAAGGTGGACTTCGAAAAGGCTTACGATTCAGTCTCATGGTCCTTTCTTGACTATATGCTGCAAAGAATGGGATTTTGTCCAAAGTGGAGACAATGGATTTCAGCATGTCTCACAACAGCAACCATATCAGTTTTAGTTAATGGCAATCCCTCAAAGGAGTTTGTCCCTTCTAGGGGCTTGAGGCAAGGGGACCCTTTAGCCCCATTGTTATTGGGATAATGTTGTGGTTTTGAAGGCTTTGCTGAGAGGTTTCGAAATGGTATCAGGCTTGAGGATTAATTATGCCAAAAGCCAGTTTGGAGTTATAGGGGGAGATGTTAATTGGATCAATGCAGCAGCTCAAACCTTGAATTGCAGTCTTTTAGAAACCCCTTTCAGCTACTTGGGTATTCCTATAGGGGTTAAATCATCAAGCAGTATAGTCTAGGAGCCTTTAATTAAAAAATGTGAGGCTAAGCTATCTAAATGGGCCCAGAAAAACATATCCATGGGAGGGAAGATCACTCTAATCAATTCAGTTGTTAATGCTCTGCCTATATACCTCCTGTCATTCTTCAAGATCCCTCAAAAGGTAATAAACAGATTGGTAAAGTTGCAGAGGAACTTTCTGTGGGGAGGAGACCAAGATAATAAAAAAATTCCTTGGGTGAAATGGGATATCGTCTGTCTTCCCAAGTGTGAGGGGGGCCTAGGGATAAAAGACATAGCAAAATTTAATACAGCTTTGTTGGGCAAATGGATTTGGGCCTTAGCTTCTGATCACCAACAGCTTTGGGTTAGGATTATCAATTCTAAGTATGGAGGTTGGGAGGCCTTGCAGTCTGCTCGGGCTCAAGGAAGACATTCTGGTTGGTGGAGGGATCTAAGAAAGTTGTATCATTATGATGGGCAGAGCATTTTTCAGCATTGCATGAGATGGAACGTGGGTTGTGGGGATAAAGTTTATTTCTGGAAAGACAAGTGGATATGGGAGGATTTTACTCTCCAACAGAAATACAATCAGTTGTTTCTCATCAATGAACAGCAAGATGATCTCATTTCTATGATGGGGACTTTTGACCAAGGCAGGTGGAGTTGGAATCTCAAGTGGCGAAGGAATCTGTTTGATTATGAGAGTGATCAAGCTGTGAATTTTATGGAGGAGATCAATTCCATGTACATTTAGAGATATGTTAAAGATGTTATGTTATGGAAAGCTGACCATAGTGGGGTGTATACCACTAAGTCTGCCTATAATCTACTGATAACTCCTTCTTCACCAGCCTTGGATAGGAGAACATCACAGTTACTTTGGAATATGAAAATCCCTCCAAAACATGCAGTTTTCACTTGGAAGCTTTTAAGTGGCAGACTCCCCACTAGAGCTAATCTTTCAAGTAGAGGGGTGAACATTCAGGATACTGCTTGTCCTTTATGTGGTGATGTGCAAGAGGAGGTGGGGCATCTATTTTTCAATTGCAAGAAGATACTAGGGCTTTGGTGGGAGTCCATGAGCTGGATTCAGGCTATGGGACCTCTATCAGTCTCTCCAGTGGACCATTTTCTTCAGTTTTGTGATGGTTTTGGAGCTGAGAGAAATCATAGTACTTGCTGTGGATGGTGGGTTGCGTTGACAAGTACTATATGGAAGCATAGGAACTTCCTCATATTCCAGAACAAACCTTTCGAGCCGCAGAAGGTCATAGAAGATGTTATGTTCTCAATATGGTCTTGGTTAAAGGCTAGACAAAAAGGTTACAACATCATTTTTAACCATTGATCTTCCAACATCTCGGATTCTTTTGGTTAAACCTGTATGGGATAACCTTTTTAGGCGAGGTAGCTTGGGCTTTTTGGAGGGCAGCACCAATGGTGCCTTGTATTTCCTACATCCAGTACCACTTGTACTGTTTTTACATATATTAATATATATCTAATTTTTCCTTCCAAAAAAAAAATATATAGAAGCTACTTGGTTAGGAAGAATAAGGAGCCCACTAATATTTTGCAATATGCTGACGACACGGCTTTTGAGGGAGAGGCTCTTTGGGAGAATGTTCTAGTTTTGAAGGCTTTGCTGCGAGGTTTTGAATTGGCTTCTGGATTAAAGATCAACTATGCCAAAAGTCAGTTTGGGATTATTGGAGGGATGGTCAACTAGGCAAATTAGGCAGCCCAACTTCTGAACTGCAGACAAATAGAAACCCCTTTCTATTATTTGGGTATCCCAACTGGGAAAATGGAAATGGGCCCTAGCTTCTGAACAAAAGCAGCTATGGGCCAGAATTATTAACTCCAAATATGGTGGATGGAAGGAGTTCCAGCTTCAAAGAGATAAAAGGGGATTTTCCAATTGGTGGAAGGATCTGAGGAAGATTTACCACCAGTCTCAGCACAACATTTTTCATCAAAACATGGTTTGGAAGATAGGTTGTGGTGATAGAATTGATTTCTGGCATGACAGATGGGTAGGCGAATGCACTCTTAAATAGCAATACAACCAACTTTTCATGATAAGTAGTCAGCAACACTGCCTCATTTCAATGATGAGTAATTTCTCCCAGGACAATTGGAGATGGGATTTGTAGTGGAGGAGAAATCTTTTTGATCATGAACATGACTTGGCTGTGAGCTTTATGGAAGACATTACATCTATATGTATTCAGAGAAATGTGAAGGACATTATGATGTGGAAAGCTGAACCTAACGGTGTGTACTCCACCAAGTCAGCTTATAGCCTAATGCTGAAGCTAAATGATTCCGGTTCACAAGACAGGTTTTCTAAACTAATTTGGAATCTGAATATACCCCCAAGGGCAGCAGTTTTCATTTGGAGACTTCTTAAAGACAGGCTCCCCACCAAAGGGAATCTGTTAAGGAGACATGTGGATATTCAAGATGCTGGTTGCCCACTCTGTGGCCAAGGGCAGGAGGAAGTGGGGCATCTCTTCTTTAATTGTAAAAGGACAATAAATATGTGGTGGGAATCAATGGGATGGATCAAGGCTGTAGGACCCCTTCCAGCCTCCCCATTAAATCATTTTGTTCAATTTTGTGTTGGGTTTGGGACAAACACAAATCAGAGTAGATGGAGTGCTTGGTGGGTTGCTCTAACTAGCATTATATGGCATCACAGGAATCTTCTGATTTTTTGGTGGGTTGCTCTAACTAGCTTGGGGTTTTTTGGAGGGCAGCACCAGAGGTGCTTGTATTTCTTTTATTCCAGTACCACTTGTACTGCTTTGATCATTTTAATAATATATATATTTTATGCCTTCCAAAAAAAAAATTCATTTCCTAAGGGACTCAATTCCTCATTCATTGAAACCAGTATGCAACATTTTACATCAAACACCAGTATATAACATTTTAAAGCAAACACCACTATATAATATTTTAAATGAAACAGCAGTATATACATGCTAGTTCCTACGTACGTACCTGGAGTTGCTATAACCCGAACGACCTTCAACAACAATGTCAATTAAAAGTAGTCTATGATAACCTGAAAAAAAAAACCAATGGTCATGGACATGGCTGACACATTTGGAGAAGATTTTGGTATTCATTTCAACCAATGGTCATCCAATATCAGAGCAGGATTTAATCATATAGTAAGAAATGGAAGCCATTAAACCAAAGTCAATACTCATGAATGCTAGAACATCCATCAAGAATGATAACAAAGCAGTAATTTCAATTAAATTCATCTTAGTTTTTCTATTTTATAATCACTCCTAGGTTCTGTCAAGAGCAGACTTGACAGATTCCTAGTGTCAGATCAATGGCTAGCCCTATGGCCTGACTCATCCCAGCATGTTCTCCACAGAGATTACTTTGACCATTGCCCTGTAATTTTGAAAACTAAACTGGTTGATTGGGGCCCTAAGCCCTTTAGGGTGCTGGACTTAAGGCTCAACCAAAAAGGATATCAAAAGCTGGTGCAGGAGTCTTGGTCTAAGGATCAGCAGGGTGGATGGGGGGGCATTGTCCTTAAAAACAAGCTGAGAAATCTTAAAAATACCATCAAACAATGGAGTAAAGATATTGCTGATATCAATGTTAGTCGAATCCAGAATTTGAGACAGAAGCTTAATGACTTGGAAACTACAGCTGGTGATAGAGTTTTATCTCAAGAGGAGGTCAAAGTCAAGAAATTACTGCAACAAGAGCTGTGGGAGGTTTCAAATGCTTATGAATCCCTACTGAGACAAAAATCTAGAGATAAATGGATTAAGGAAGGTGATAGTAATACAGCTTATTTTCACAAAGCTATAAATGTCAGAAGAAACTATAATGCTCTTCAGGGTCTCTTCATTGATGGGAATTGGGATCAACAGCCTGACCGAATTAAGAATGAAGCTTTTCATTTCTTCCTTCATAGATTTTCTGAAGATAAGAGTTTCAGACCCACCCTTGATGGGGTTTTCTTCCACTCCATTGATCAGAATCAAAGAGAGGGACTCATTGCCCCTTTTTCTGATCAAGAGATTAAAGATGCTGTTTGGAGTTATGGTGGTGATAGATGCCCGGGTCCCGATGGTTTTAATTTCAACTTTATTAAGGCTTTTTGGAAGATTCTGAGACCTAAATTCAGGAGATTTGTGGATGAGTTCCACTGCCATGGAAGCTTTCCTAGAGGCAGCAATGCTTCCTTCATGGCCCTTATCCCTAAATCAAATCATCCTCAATCCTTAAATGACTATAGACCTATTTCTCTCATCGGCTGCATGTACAAAGTCATATCCAAGCTTTTGGCAAACATGTTGAGGACCGTTATTTCGGGTATTGTTGTTGAAAGGCAATCAGCCTTCATAAAGGATAGACATATCCTTCATGGAATTCTGATCCTTAATGAGGTGGTGGAGGAAGCTATGAAGACAAAGCAGCCAGTTATGGTCTTTAAAGTGGATTTTGAAAAGGCCTATGATACAGTATCTTGGTCTTTCTTGGACTACATGCTGTCAAGACTAGGATTCTGTACTAAATGGAGACAATGGATTGTTGCCTGCCTTCAATCAGCATCTATTTCCATTTTAGTTAATGGTAGTCCGACTAAAGAATTCGCTCCTACTCAAGGTCTGAGACAAGGGGACCCTCTAGCCCCTTTGTTGTTTAACTTAGTGGGGGAAGGTCTCATTGGAATGATGAGACAGGCCATTGTAAAAAATCTGTACCGTAGCTACTTGGTTGGAAAACAAAAAGAGCCTATTAATATTCTCCAATACGTTGATGATACTGTTTTCATTGGTCAAGCTTCCTTGGAAAATGTTATTGTTTTGAAGGCAATGCTTAGAGGCTTTGAGATGGCCTCTGGTCTGAAAATCAACTATGCTAAGAGTCAATTCGGAATTTTTGGAGATTATGTTAACTGGTTTCAAGAAGCTGCTCACTTTCTGAACTGTAGGCAGATGGGGATTCCCTTCCACTACTTGGGCATCCCCATTGGGGTCAGATCCTCAAATCAGGTGGTATGAGAGCCTTTGATCAGCAAATTTGAAGCTAAACTCACTAAATGGAACCAGAAAAGCTTATCTATGACTGACAGGGTTAATCTGATAAATTCTGTTTTGAACGCTTTACCAATCTATCTATTATCCTTCTTTAAGTTACCCCAAAGAATAGTTGATAGACTGGTTTCTCTGCAAAGGAATTTTATGTGGGGTGGGGGGCATG
This sequence comes from Glycine soja, assembly GCF_004193775.1. Lineage (NCBI taxonomy): Eukaryota > Viridiplantae > Streptophyta > Magnoliopsida > Fabales > Fabaceae > Glycine > Glycine soja. The sequence goes on along the minus strand of NC_041010.1, from coordinate 19,191,225 downwards.
ATCAAAAGAAGATTCCTTGGGTCAAATGGGATGAAATTTGTCTTCACAAGAAGGAAGGCGGTTTGGGAATCAAAAATCTGATCAAATTTAATGCTGCTCTCATGGGAAGATGGATTTGGGAATTACATTCTAAGCAGAATCAGTTCTGGGTCAGGGTTATAAATTCAAAGTATGGGGGATGGCCAGCCTTGCAGAATGGCAGAGTCCATTGCTGGGACTCCCATTGGTGGAGAGATCTCAGGAAGATATATCAGCACAATGACTTCAAGATTATTCATCAAAATCTGGTGTGGAAGGCAGGTTGTGGGGATAAAATTCGATTTTGGAAAGACAATTGGCTGGGAGAGGGCTGCAGTCTGGATCACAAATACCCTCAGCTCTTCACCATTAGTAAGCAGCAGAACGATCTTATTTCAACCATGGGTAGCTTCTACCAAAATATTTGGAGATGGGATTTGAAATGGAGGAGACACCTATTTGAACATGAGGAGGGAGTAGTTGTGGCTTTCTTGGATGAGATTAGTGCTTACCCTATCCAAAGTCACTTGAAAGATACAGTTCTGTGCAAATTGCTTTCCTCAAAGGCAGACATATCCTCCATGGTGTAATGATAGCTAATGAGGTCTTAGCTGAAGCTAAATTCAAAAATAACCCCTGCATGGTTTTCAAACTTGACTTTGAAAAAGCTTATGACTCAGTTTCTTGGGGATTCCTAAACTATATGATGATGAGGATGGGATTTTGTGAAAGATGGGGAAAATGGATCCATGGATGCCTTTCTAGTGCAACTATATCAATTTTGATCAATGGCATCACTACTAGAGAATTTGTGCCTGAGAGGGGACTGAGGCAAGGAAATCCCCTTGCACCTTTCCTATTTAATATAGCAGCTGAGGGACTCACTGGTTTGATGAGGACAACTGTCTCCAAAAACCTTTTCAGCAGCTATAAAGTGGGGAGGCAAAAGGAGGAGATTAACATCTTGCAGTATGCAGATGATACACTGTTTTTTGGAACTGCAACTACAGCTAATGTTAGAGTCATGAAATCTATCCTCAGAATTTTCGAGTTGGTTTCAGGACTCAAGATTAACTATGCTAAAAGCCAATTTGGGTGCTTGGGTGAATCTTTGGACTGGTGCAGGGAAGCAGCTAGCTACCTTAATTGTGGCCAGCTGGAATTTCCTTTTTCTTACCTTGGAATTCCAGTAGGGTCCACCTCTAAAAGCTGGGATGTTTGGCAGCCTGTCATCAGCAAGTTTGAATCTAAGGTAGCCAAATGGAAGCAGAGATGTCTCTCTATGGGAGGCAGGATATTCCTAACAGCCCTTCCTATCTACCTATTGTCATTCTTCAAAATTCCTAAAAAAGTGGTGCATAAGGTAGTATCTATTCCACACTTGGTGTTGGTTAAATGGAATGGAGACAGACTTCCATCTTCAGATTTTTGCAGTGCAAAAAAAAAAAACAATCATGCAAGAATATTTGAAAACTTAAAATACGAATAACTCAAGTTAAAATCAATTCATTTTTTACAACTATGAACAAATTAACTAAGGTACAGTAGGCAAATTTGTTTTCACTAATATTAGTAGGTCATCACCACTGCAGTAGAATTTAAGTTAAACTTAGATAAGTACCTTATGAAGAGGCCAGCTACCTTGTCACAGCTAACAAGTCAGAATTGAACAAATTTCTGCATGTATAATTCAACAAATTTGTTATCAAACTTGTGTGTGTGTCTTTGTATGATGTGTGTGTGTGTGTGTGTCATCAGTGTGTGTCTGTGTGTTTCTATCATACGTGTGTGTGTGTGTCATTAGGGTTTGTGTGTGTGTGTGTTTCATGACCAATTTTTCTTACTGGCAATTCAGTGGCAGTGTATTGCTTAGGCTTCCGTCGAAATGAAAGGAAAATCAACGAGTCTGACATAACAACTTCAGTCTTCACTCTTCACTATTTGAACACAAATAAAAAAAAATTAAACTACTTCAAGGATAAATAAAAGGTTCAGAAGCAGCAGACCTAGATTGTTTAAGCTATTTTATAATGGGCAGCTATAGTTACAATGATGATGAAATGAACTATAGAAAAAACAAGTATAAAATACAGAAGAATAAAAAACAATTAAGGGCATAACTCAAAAGCTTTTAGCCATGCTGCTTGGAATTTAATCAATGAATCAATCATGTCACTGAAATTTGGAACATAAATGAACTTCTCCCTTACTATCATTCTCTTTCTCTATTTTTTCTCTCTCTCTAGCTGCCTTGGGCTGATGGTGGGGTACCGTTTAAAGAACGATTCTCAGAATTATACCAAATCTCTTCCCAAAGATTGCATTCTGTTGAAGACATGGGGTACTTTTTCGAGCATGGGTGGGAATGGAATTTCTCTTGGAGACGTAATCTATTTGATAGCGAGATGGGGGTAGCATCAACTTTCTTAGAGACTATTGCTGCTATCAGAATTTGTGGTACCCTGAAAGATACCTGGCTGTGGGGAGCTGAACCTAATGGCATCTTCTCTACTAAATCAGCCTACAACCTCATTAAAGCAGAGCAGCTTTTGGAAGATCAAGATTCGGGTTTTCACTAGCTTTGGGATCTTAAAGTCCCCCCTAAGGTTTTGTCTTTTGCTTGGAGGCTGCTCTGGGATAGACTCCCTACTAAGGATAATCTTTCTAGGAGACAAATCCAGCTTGACAATGACCTATGCCCTCTATGTCAAACTCAACCCAAAACTGCATCCTATTTGTTCTTCACTTGCGATAAAGTGCTGCCACTGTGGTGGGAATTCTTCACTTGGGTTAAGGAAGGCACAGTTCTACATAATAGTCCTAATTTTCTTCACACCTTAACATAACAAACGTTAACATCGGTTTTCTAAAAACCCGATGTTAATAAACATATGTTAACATCGGTTATTTAAAAACCGATGTTACTAATAAATGTTAACATCGGTTCTCCAATAACCGATGTTAATGAACTTCATTAACATCGGTTTTTCACAAAACCGATGTTAACATATACACGGTATTTACAATTATGCCACCGCGCATATGTTAACATCGGTTTTTTTAACAACCGATGTTAACACACCGATGTTGAATCCGCTTTTTGTAGTAGTGGGTATTTCGAAAATACCCCTGATTGGTTTCTTCTTCCTTTTACCTTTAAACAATAATGTTTTTAACGCATTCCTTTGTTCATTTTGTTGGTTTATTCTTGTTTTTTCATTTTCGTTGAGAGGAGAGGTGCATTGTGGCTGCTTCGGTCGAGGCGATAGTGTTACAGAGGTATGTCAGCAAGTGGTGGTTGTGGTGGTGGTTGGTGTGGTTGTTAGTGGAGGTACGTCGTGTATTTTTTATTTGTTTTTTGTGTATAAGTCTTACGGATTAATCAATCCGTAGGTATTATATAGCTTATAGATTGGTCAATCCGTATGAGTTATGCGGATTATTCAATTCATATAACTCATACAGATTGGTTAATTCATATGTGTTATACATATTTATAAAAAAATTTCAATTTAAAATTAAAAGAAATGTTTATTGTTTTTTATTTTTTAAATTATAAATATATTAATGCGATTGTTATAAAAATAGTGTAAAAAAATTATTTGTTTATTTGAAATGTAATTAATATTATTATTTTAAATATTTTTAAATAATTGTAGTTTGATAATTAATTTGTAAGTATTTGTTTTTATATTTTGGAAATAGTATTAATTGTAAAATAATTTACACTTATAATTTATGTATAATTTATTTGAGTCGTTGTGGTCTAAAATTGATTGTTTTTGGTTTAATTTGATGATTTATTTTATTATTTTGGAAATGGTATTTGTTATAATTTGATGAATTAGAATTAAGTTCAATAATATAATTTATTTTAGTACATATGGCTAGGTTATAATTTTTTATGTATTATATGGTTATGAATTTTAAGTAGAAAAAGTTGATGTTATTGGTTTTTAATATATAGGGTTATCAATTTTAATGTTTTATATTATTAAATGCAATAAAAAAATACCTAGGGTTTTGTGTGATAGTATATGTATGGTGTAGTTAGGGATCATTTGTTTGTGATTGAAATTTTTGAATGTCTTGTTAAGATGGACAAAGATTAGTGATGTATGACAGTATAATATCTAAAGAAGTTGATATGAATGAACAAAATGAAGATGAAGATGGTCTGAAATGAAAACATATTGATTGTTCTGACGCATTCAATACTTCTTAGGTATTAATATGATTTTTTGTTATTAAAGTAAGTTATTGAATTTTTGTTGAAGAGTAAAGATGTTAGGATTGCATTATAGGTGTTTGCTACCTGTGATGATGTTTTGAATTGGGCTCGAGCTGTTACTTATGAAATTGGTTTTGTGGCAGCCATTATGAGGTTAGACACAAACACTGGTATGAGAGAAAAAACTTCATTTGTCTTAATTGGTTATGAAATGAGTGGTCAGTATAGGTCCAGTAAGAAAGATTTTGTAAGAAGAGATACTGGCAGTAGGAAATGTGAGTGTCCCTTTAAGCTGCGTTGAAAACCAGTGATTGGAGGCCAAGGATGGATGGTGAAGTTAATGTGTGGGAGTCACAATCATGAAATGGCAATGTCATTAGTTGGACATTCATACGTTGGTCGACTGACTAAGGATGAAAAGATAATTATTGCTGATATGACAAAGTCAATGGTGAAACCAAGAAATATTCCGCTAACACTGAAGGAGCACAATATCAATAGTTATACAAAATCAAACAAATATATAATGCAAGAAGTGCATACCGTTCTTCCATAAGAGGCAGGAACAACTAGTGAAGTTTCTTGAACGGGATCAGTATATTCATTGGCATAGATTAAAAGATGAAGATGTTATACGTGATGTCTTCTAGTGTCATCCTGATGCAGTGAAGTTATGCAATGCCTGTAATTTGGTATTTTTGATAGATAGTACCTACAAAACAAATAAGTACAGACTCCCGTTACTTGACTTTGTTGGTGTGACACCAACGGGGATGACATTCTCTGCTGGTGTGACACCAATGGGATTTAGTGGTACGCCACCAATTAGGATTGAGTGGTGCATCACAAATGAGGGGTTTTACAACTTAGGGTTTAGTGTGACGTCACAAGTTAAGGTTTAGTGTTAATTCAAAACTTGTTTTTTGTTATGTGTCTAATATAGGGTTTATGGTTTAATTCACGACCTATGATATACGGGTCCGATACTAATATAAAAAACATGTCAAATAAATTTTGTCAAAAAAAAATGATAAACATTGTCTAAACATTTCCTAAAAAATTCTAAATTTCTTCATGCGTCTTCCATACGCTGCCTTCATCGTGACCGCACATATACATTGCGTTTCATAGTGACACCTCTGGTGATCCTTAGGCATTCTTCCATCACACTGTATGCTTCTATACCTTTTGTCACTATCCTCAGGTTCAACAACTGTTCTAACCTTTCAGCTATTGCTTGGCAAGCATCCTATGAAATTGACAATAACCGAAAAGTATTATACACATTGCATGTTTAAATAAAATGAATATCAGAGTAAGTTGAATATATATGTTACCACTGCATGTCGAGGCTGCTCTACATGAGAAGGTGCATCTGTAGGTGCTTCCTTCCTAGTTGCTGCCGCCACCAGGTACTAAGGAATATTTGGTTCAACATATGTATCATCTTGCACGACAGGTGGATGTCTAACTGGATCCCCGGGCTGTGCCATTCTCATGAAGGGGTGAGAAATCATGTAGAACCAGTCGATGTAGTCTGGTGCATACTGTCCAGACACAACATAAATTTGACCCACAGGTGCAAGGTACTCAGAGAAATGCATCCATCTGTCGTCAATATCTTCTAAGCATAATCTCGAAGTCGAAGAGTGTGGAGGAATAGTTTGAACATACCCAACCTTTCGCATAACCCTTTCAAGTCGGTGTATGACAATAAATGGACCTCATTGGATATATCTGGAAAATAAAGAAATCAACTCGAACTCTCTAACTACATGGTGGTCACCGTAAGGCATCTAGTAAACACCATCAGACGTCAATCTATATAGACACTTTCATTAGGTCAACACTAGTAATACCTTTCGAGAGTCCAACGGCAGACACGTGGTTTTCTTTCATGATAATCTTTCGCAGTAATAGCCTAAAAAACAGATGGAAAATGCTCATAAATCTAACACTACACATATTTTCAAAACAAACAAAAATCAATAAAATAGTCAACATCAAAGAATAAAAAAAATTCAATTCAATTATAATTATCCGTAGTGTGCTATATCCAGTAAGTTGTCTGCCACTGCTCTTAGATGCATCATTCAAATCGTCGTACATATGCACTAGGGCAGCGGCTCCCCATGCGTAGCTTCCACTCTTGTTAGCAAAAAGAGTGTAACCTATCAAATGCAACAGATAAGTCGAGCTACTACAGTACAGTGTGCAACATCACATTTGCTACGATAAATGTCTCGTAGCCATAATAGTCGAACATATGCCCCATGACACTATTGTCTCAGCTCTTGCTTCATCTGCACTCACTTCAAGTAATTCAACTAATAGCAACACCACTTTGTCAACATGAAGATTCTCGAAGCTACGGAAGACGCCTGTGATGGGCAAATGAAGCAAAGAGGCCACATTATCGAGGGTGATAGTCACCCATCCTACATGAAGATGGAAACTGCACGTTTCCTTGTGCCACCTATCTGCAAAAGTCGATATAAGTCCCCAATCGCCAGTGTCTAAGGAATAATGACTTAATCATAGCATGCCTGTCGAATTTCTGAACCTTCCTTCCATGGGAGGATGACTTTAATTCAGGATGTTCCTAAAAAAAATTTAAATCATTTTAACAATAATAACAAATACTTATTAAAATATAATTTATTTAAAAATATAAATATCTCTCCATTCCAAACAATGAATACAACATGATCAACATAGGCAATTAGAACTGATGTGTCATGCAGCCTGCCTGGAAAATCCTAGGCCTCGACAACTTCATCATCAGCATTTACTTCTTGAGGCTGTTCATGGACCTCGTCAGCTGCGTCATCCATGTGATGAACATCCTCAGCAACAGGGGCAACTTCCAGTTACTTACATGCAGATGCTGTGGGTCTTCACCGTTGGGGAGCTTTATCTGAATCATGATTTACTTCTCTCCCTGGGGTCTTCCTATAATCCTGCCTAGAACTCAACCCAAACCTCTGGTTCTAATCATAATTTACACATTTAAACCATCATAACAGTTTATGTCAATTTAAACAATACTTCAATCGATTACTATTTAATAATTCATAAATAAAAAATTATATATATATATATATATATATATATATATATACACACACTTTAAAATATATTTTTAATTAATTTTATGTAATCAAAATAACTTTATTAAAAATCAACTTAAAAAAAACAATATAATTAATTAATTAAATAAAATAACAAAAAATATGTCTCTATGCCTATTATTTTTTACGAAAAACTAATATATAATAATTATGTTAATATATTTATGATTTTAAAAATTAATTACTTAACAAAAAAATATCTATTTTTAATTAAAAAAAGAATAGCTATTTAAAAAATTCAAAATAATATATTTATAATTGAAAAACAATAACTAATTAAAAACATAATTCAAAATAATATATTTATAATTAAAAAAACAATAACTATTTTAAAAAATCCAAATAATATATTTACAATTAAAAAGACAATAGCTATTTAAAAAAATTAATATATTTATAATTAAAAAATAAATATTCAAAAACATGATTCAAAATAATTTATTTTTAATTAAAAAACAATGACTATTTCAAAAAAAAATTTAAAATAATATATTGATAATTAAAAAACAACAACTATTTCAAAACAAAAATAATAACAATATATTTATAATTAAAAAACCTATTTAAAAACAAAAAAAAATTAATATATTTACAATTAAAAAAATAACAAATTAAAAACATAATTCAAAATAATCTATTTTTATTTTTGAAAAAATAAATAATAACTATTTAAAAAATTCAAAATAATATATTTATAATTAATAAAAACAAAAACTATTTAAAAGTAAAAATCAGAATAATATATTTATAAATAAAAAGACATTAACTATTTAAAAACAAAAATGAAATTAATATATTTATAATTAAAAAACATTAACTATTTAAAAAAAATAAAGTTAATATATTTATAATTAAAAAATTAACTATTTAAATACAAAAATAAATTTAATACATTTATAATTAAAAAAACATTAACTATTTAAATGCAAAAATCAAATTAAAAAACATTAATATTTAAATACAAAAATTAAATTAATATATTTATAATAATAATAAAAACATGCAGATTAGGTAATCTGTGTGAGTTATATGGATTGAGTAATCCGTATATCTCATACGGATTGGATAATTCGTATAACTCATACGAATTGGATAATCCGTATGTGAGTAATCCGTATATCTCATAGAAACGACACGACGATGGTGGAGACGACCTGATCGGTGGAAATGGAAGTTGAGGATGGCAGCGATACGATAGAGAACACAGAGAGATGGAGGAAGAAGCTTGGATTTGCGGCGTTGTACAGACACCGTGAGGGAGGCTGCTTTTTAAAATATAAGTGAAGAATATTTTTGTCATTTCACTTAAATTGTTGGATGCACAAGCAATGGTGGTGGGTGTACCTAGCATCACCCACCTAATAGCCAAAATAATGAAAATGATCCACCCAAAAGCTGGTCAGAAAAGGGAGTTAACTTGGAAACATTTTCAAATGTTTTAAGGATGAGGTTGACTGAAAAGACATCAATGAAAGCAAAAGTTGTTTGAGACCAAAACATACATGCATCTCTATCTTGATTAAGGATTTTACTGATCATTAAATAAAAGTGTTTTCAATAATGTACTGAAAAATTAGGATTTATTTTTACATTTAAAATATATAACAATAATAAATAGAGAAAAATAAATGTGTATCAAGATGTGTATTTTTTAAATAACAAAATAAATTCTTTAATAGTGTAAAGAATCGACGTGTATCTCCACCCAAACCAATATTTGCTATCAAGTTTTTTATAAGTGAAACTCTAAAGAACAAATCATCTTTATACTTTTTAGGTCTAAAAATTAGGCTTAATTTTTTTAGTTTGTGTATGGTACTCTCTTACTCTCAGGTACATGTTTCTTTTTATAACGTTAAAGATATATGAATTTTGACCTTAAAAAAAAGAGAGACTTTATTTAAAATAATTTTATCTCTTAAACTTTATATTTGAAAATAAAATCTGTCTCATATATTTTTATCTTAAGAAACTTCGTGATATGAGGCACAAATAATTCCCAAATAATCACATTTATAAAATAATACTCTTAATTTATTTTAATTATATTTTTAGTGTTAGCAAAGAATATAATAATATTCCACTAAAATATTTATTTGATTAAATTAAATTCTTTCTTTTAATTATCAAATAAATTATTTTCTTTTGCAAAGATTGAAACATTTGTTTGTGTGTAATCATATAGCTCTATACTAAACTGGTAGTAAATTAGTCATAATTTATTAATTAAGGTAGACATCTAGCAACACTCTTTAACATCTGAATAACATAAAGTAACATCTTTTACCTTTGAGGACAAATAGAAGAATAATGTAATATTTTCTTTAATCATCTAGAGCTCAAGGTTACCTTTAGAGTATAATATTATTGTTAAACTCTAATAAGTTAACACATTTAATCAATGAATGACTCATTTAATAGTTTTCTGACCAAGGTCTTAGTTATATCATAGAGTTTAAGCTCATTACCAAGAGTTGATGGATTCCTTTTTTATTAATCATTAATTCTATAAGTATTTAATCATATACAATATTCATTCAACTAGTTTTTTAAGACATTAGGTTTCTGAAATAAAAATATAATAAATAACTTGTTAATTAAATGATAATATTAGGTTAAAGGGAACTATTATATTTCTTTTTTGAGAATTTATTATCTATATACTATCTATAAAAGAGAACCATCTGGAAATGACTGAAATACCCCTGCTTAAGATTGTGACAACTGTCCATTTTGTTGGTTTTTTGGTCTTTTAGCCCATAATTTACCACTCTTCTGATGCTTGCAGGTGTTTAATTTTGCTGATTGTGACATTTACACGTGTTTTATTTTGCATGTTGTGCATGTGCTGGCCTTTGCTTCTTTACATGGTTTCTTGCATTTCAATCTTCATTCTTCAGTTTGCGCGTTTTTTGTTTTCATTTTCGCAGATGTAGAGCAGTTTAATTTGGGTTCTATTTGATGCTGTTTTGATGTATGTTTTGTTACATTCGATGTTAGCTTAGGGTTTTTTGGCTTTTCTTTTCTTACATGCATATTACCTTTCGGGTTTTTGGCTTTTGTTTCTGTGGTGTTTTTATGCTTGTTTTGTTGCATGCATGTTATTTTTTAATTTTGTTGTGTTGGACGATGTTTGGTTTAGGGTTGGTGGTACTTCTGTTGTTCTGTTCTGGTGCTGTTTTCATGTGTGTTTTCTTACATGCATGTTAGCTTCTCATTTTTGTGTGTTGAATGAGGTTTTGGATTTTTGCTTAGCTTATCGTGTTTCTGTTTTGATGGTGGCTTTGTTGTATTTTTTTGCAGTGTTATGGCACGTTCTCCAAACAAGATAAAGAGCATCAATGGCTCAAAAGAAAGTCTTAAACTCAGTGTGAGGATCAGTGATCTATGGTTTATTGGCACGCCTAACAAATCTGAGCAAGCTGAAATGGTGTTTGTGGACTCGGATGTATGCTTCAATTCTATGTTTTTTTTTTGTAGCTTTATTACTTATTACTTATTGTTCAGTTCATTGTGTTGTAACCTTAATGCAATCTAGGGTGATGAGATCCACGCTATTTGTAAACAAGACCAATTGAAGTAAAAAAAAATGGACTTGAAATAAAATTGTACTTATGTCATGCACAATTTTAAAGTGCTAAAAAACAATGGTCAGTACAGAGTGTGTGATCATCAATTTAAATTGGTGTTTATTGGGGTTATTGTTGTGAGGGAGTGTGTTCTAGGGGACATCCCTTTTAGAAAATACAGGTTTGCTGGATTTGCAGATGTTGTGACTGGCCAGTTTGAACATGGACTATTGGTTGGTATGTTAAGTTATATTTTTGCAATTGAGTTTATTTTGAAAGTTCTGTTGTTTTTGGAATTAAATAACATTCCCTGATTTTCCTACTTGCTTTAGATGTTATTGGTGTTGTGGAGGAGGTTGTCTTTCGGCAAGTTTTAGGAAAAGGTAGAAGGGTAGTTTTCAAATTAAAGGACTTGAGGTGAAGTTCGATTCTTGGTGACGATTTATTTGATATGCTTTGTCAAGTTGTGGCTATGATTATATTATTATTAATAACTGATTGTTTCATAACTATTTGTTTTTGATAGCCAGCAATTGCTATCTTGCACTTTGTGGGATGATTATTGCTTGCAGTTTGTGAAGTTCTTAGATGATTATGAAGGTGATGGTCCAATTACAGTTCTATTAAGCCATTGTAGGATCAAGGAAGCGTAGGGTATATCCTCATCTTGAATTTATTGATTTCTTTGTTTATGCTATTGCATGTTATGGTTCTGTTTTTTAAATGATTCAGGATCTTATCCCGCATCGATCAACAATTTTTTCAAGGCTTCAAAGTTAATTATTAACCAGCCCGTGATGGAGATTCAAGAATTCAATGAACGGTATTTTTTGTATGTGTTATGTAATATATGTTGATTATTTTTTGTCTTATTTTTGTTGTTCATTGTATATTTGTAGGCTTGCAGAGTTGGGCATTGAGGCCCGATCAGGTTTTAAATCCCATGGTGAAGGGAGTACACAACTTTTAGGTTCTATCCAATTATCATCAAAAGAATCATTCTTTGGCAAGGCTGAGGCAAAGACTATTGTTGAGATTAACGCCATCTCTGAAGTAATGATCTTATATAGATTTTAATTCTTTGTCGTGCATTATCTGAAGTTTTTTATTTGATGTCTATGCTATTTCATGCAGGAAATTGTTTGTGTCACTGTTGGCACAATTACTAGGATTGTTCTGGACAATCATTCATGGTGTTATACAGCTTGCATTCAGTGCCATAAAAAAAGTGATGCAGAGATGGCGCCCTTTACATGTGCATGCGGCAAATACAATAAGGAAGTTGTGCTTAGGTGATTGTGATCTTTTAAAATGTTGTGTATTTTTTATGCCTTCATCATTTTTTGACTATTGGTGCATATGGTGGAAGGTATAGGCTTGAGGTGATGATCAACCAGGGAAATGAAAGCACAAAATTCCTGCTTTGGGACCGTGAATGCAGTGAATTAATTGGCCAATCAGCTGATGCAGTTAATAAGCTTAAAATTGAAGTGTGTTTTTGGATTCAACCGTAACTGTTTATGTTTGATATGTTATTTTTTGTTTGTGTAATACAATTATTCTCTTTGAAGAAGGATGGTGATGTTGATTTGAATGCTTCACCCCAAGCACTTGATAAGTTGCTAGGTCATGAACTTGCTTTCAAGATAAAGGTGCAACCCAAGTTCAGGAATTCTGCTGTTTTGAAGTGTTCAGCTGACTCGAGCTTCATAAATGTTGTGATGGATATACTAGCTGATGCTGAGGTAATGTTCAATGCAAGTTATTTGACATTAAGTATTGTGAAAAGTATGTATTTTATTCATATTTATCTGTTTTCCATGGGTTGTGTTATCTTCAACGTATGTCTTATTCAGACATCTTCAAAAATGGATATTTTGGTTTCTGATTCGAATCATTTTGCTCAACATGAATCTGTGAGTTTTGATGACTGCTCTGATTTTTAAATATCATCTTTCTTACAATTCTTGCATTTTGACACTTCATGACTTTCAACTTAGCATTCAACATATTGATTGCCATTTGTTTTATGTAGCAATCCCTCTCTGTGACAGCAGATCATGATCCCCTGCTTGGACTCCCCTTGACGCCTACAAAGCGGCAGACATTTCAGGATTGTGATGATGAACCAGGGATCTCTCAAATTTCACCTGCGCAGCTTTCATCCAACAAATTAAAAAAACATGCCTGAATTTAGTGCATTTGGTTGTTTCCAAGTTGTGTTGAACAATTTTTCCCCCCTTGGTATTTGTATATTGTACATTGGCTTCTACCTTATTTCTGTTGTGGTGGTGTTGCTTTTGAACTCTGATAAGAACTTTTGTTTAAATTTTAATCTTATTTTGTATGCGAGTATCCTGACACTTTAGTTCTGTGGCTTATCCGATGCCACCTTAACTATTGCACTATATTTCAAAATCCTTATTTGTTCAATTGTTAAAATGACTATCGATAGACCATGCTTATATTAATGGTTATAAAGCCATCTTTAAAGAAATCGAGCTATGCACATGTTATGAATTGAAATATATCGTGAGAGATAGAACAAGTAAGATTTGAAAATAAAAATTAGAGATTGCCAGACAGAAAGTTCAGAAAGCATGTTCTTCACAATGATGATAAGTTAAAATTCAATTAAAGTTTTAACCGGCCATTAAACCATCTGATTTTAAGGTGTGCATCTGTAATTGTCTGAGCAGAAAGTATTCATGGGAAACAAATTAAAATATTAGAAATAATGACCACGAAATATTGATCAGTAGCACAACTAAATCACCATTAATATCTGATTAATTCATCTAATTTTATGTTGTGCATCCTTAATTGTCTGAGCACAAAGTATTCACGGGAAACAAATTAAAATGTTAAAAATGATGATCAGGAAATATTGATCACTAGCACAACTGAATCAGCATTCATATCTGATTAATTTTCTAACAGCAGAATATACACACCAAGACAAAAGTATCAGCTTTGGAGTCTTGAGAAACATGATCTTGGATCATCAATGATATGTAATTAAGTGTTTCTTTATTATCAATCATCGTTTAGCATGATTTGTTAATTTAGATAGCATTTTTTTTCTTGATTTTGCTTTCGCAAATGCAGAATCGGATATTTGATAAATTTACTCCATCTTTCATCATATGTCTCAATATGATGTACAATTAATAAAACAAGTAAAAAAACAATTTCTCTTTACCTTGACATCCTAATTCTGCCATGCATAACATTTTTGATATCATATTTCTTATCGATGGCGTCAAAGCATAGGTATAATAATGGTTATAAATGCAAGTCTAATCAATTTAGTGCATTTAATTAGCTGTCATCATTCATAATTTTAGTGTTTTTCCTTATGCTTACTTTTGATTACTTACTTTTCAAGTTTTAATGTGGCCGTCAAAACCATGACTATAATCATGGCTATACATGCGTGTCTAATCATTTTTATCAAAGTATGATCCATTTAACCAACTGTCAACATTGATAATTTTAGTCAACAAGTCAAGTTATGTCTTGGTTCGAGTGGAATAGCATTCCTTTTCTACATGTCCATGGACTTTTGCAATTTTAATTTTGCATGTATCAATCATCATCAATATCTATATACTAAAATCTATATACTAAAATTGAAGTATGTGGAAAATACTAAAATACCCATGGCTGAGAGGTTGAAAGCTGTCCAAAATTTTGGTTTTTTGGTCAAAATACCCATAGCTGAGAGCTTGACACCTGTCCAAGTTTTTTGTTTTTTGGTCATTTATTTATGCCCTTCTAGGTTGGGTTGGTTTTCTGCCACCTTGCTGCCATGTGTCATTTTATGGTTCTATGATTATGGTTTTAAGGCCCGTAGCTTGGTGTGTTATTGAGTGATTAGATTGCCGTTTGCAGTTTTGGTGGTTGGTGGTGTACGTGGCTTCTTTGTAGCGTTTTTTACTTCTTTCACTAGCAAGTTCCAAGCTGCTAATTGCATTTGTTTCACTTTTTTCATTTGTTTTTTGTTGGCTTGCGTATTCAATATAGCTATTCTGTTGTTTAGGATTTTGGCGTGAGGCTGTGGTTTCCAGTTCGTGATTTTCGTTCTTCTGTGGTTGAAGGTTCGAGTGCATGTTTATGTTCTTTTAGCACGTGTTCTGTTCTATTCTTTATTGTTCACAAATTCTTGGTTTTCTTTTCGTTGTCCTGCATTTGTCAGTTGTTCTTTGGATTGCATTTACATGGTTTTGGATTGATCGTATTATTCCTTTAGAGCTATAATTGTTTTGTTCTGTTTTTTTGCTTTTTTGCTGAGTTGGCTTTTTTGTTTTTTGTCTCTTATAACCGGCTTCAATGGTTGGATTGTATTTACATGGTTTTTGGTTAATCATATTATTGTTCGTTTGTTGTGCGTGTGTGTTTTTTGATTAACCATATTATTGTTTGTGTGTTGTGCATGTGTGATTTTGTCAGGTTTTTGTTGTTTGGTGATTTTGGTTTCTGCATGTTTATGTTGCTCTGGCACGCGTTCTGTTCTGTTTTTAATTATTTACAAATTCTTAGTTTTCTTTTTGTTGGCTTCCATTTGTCTGTTATTGTTCGTTGGATTGATTGATAGTGTAGTACTTTTTGTGGTATGTTGACATCGATGGAAATCTTATTGCATGTGTGGTTTAAGGATGGGTTGGTATTCTGTTTTCCAAAAGCTGAACTTTGTTGTGTTTGTTTTCGGCCTTT
This sequence comes from Glycine soja, assembly GCF_004193775.1. Taxonomy (NCBI): domain Eukaryota; kingdom Viridiplantae; phylum Streptophyta; class Magnoliopsida; order Fabales; family Fabaceae; genus Glycine; species Glycine soja. The sequence continues at coordinate 19,175,560 of NC_041010.1, read as the reverse complement.
CTATTTGTTTGTTGATGGTTGCAATATTATTTGTTCAGAGATATAATTTTTGTTTCTGCTTTTCTGCTATTTGCTGATTTGGCTTTTCTTTTTTGGTTCAGGTTGTTGCATGTATTGACTTAGTAGTTCAATGAATAGTATCATAGTTTTTATGGTATTTTGTCATTCATTGAAATGTTATTGCATGTCTCATTTGAGTCTGTGTTGCTATTCTATTTTTTGTTAGCATTATTTTCTATTCTAAATTGACAATCATTCTTTACATAGCATTTGCATGGTTTTGGATTTATTACATTTTTCTTTTAGAATTGGCAAGTCTATGTAATTTTATGGCGAGGATTCCTGACAAGATTAGGTCTATTGATGGATCAAAAGAAATGCTTAAGCTTGCTGTTAGGATCACCGATCTTTGGTTCGTTGGGGCTCCCAACAAGTCTGAGCAAGCGGAGATGGTTTTTGTTGATTCTGAGGTATATTTTGTGCTCTCTATTTGATTGTTGCATTGTTGTTCATGTCATTTATTGATTATATAGTTTGCATATTTCAGGGTGATCAAATTCATGCTATTTGTAAATCGGACCACCTCAAGTCTTGGAAAGTTGATTTGAAAGAGAATTGCACTTATGTTATGCATAATTTCAAAGTTGTTAAGAATGATGGTCAATTTAGAGTGTGCGAACATGAGTACAAGTTATTTTTTATTGGAGTGACGGTTGTTAGAGAAGTTGATTTGCATGAACTGCCTTTTAAGGAATTTAGATTTGTTGAATTTGCAAATGTTGTTGCTGGCAATTTTGTGTCTGGCTTGTTGGTTGGTGAGTGCAGTCACAATTTGTGCTTTCATTTTGATCATAACTTCTTTGGGTTTTTTTCGATGACCTATTTTCATTTCTGGTGGTTTAAGATATTATTGGGGTCGTTGATCAGGTGGTCTTTCGGCATGTTTCATCGAAAAATACCAGGGTTGTTTTTAGAATGAAGGATTTAAGGTTATGGTTAATCACAGTTTTTGCTATCTCCTGTGTATATTTGGTTATTTAGAGTTTATATTGTCGAGAATTTTATTTTTCATTTTGCATGGTGCTTATGTCTATCTTATCCTTATAAGGTGATGGATGTAATGTTGTTTCTTTGCTGTAGTGGTGAAATTTTGTCTTGCACACTTTGGGAGAATTACTGTACTCAATTCCTATCCTATTTGAATGAACGCGGGGATGATGGTCCGATGGTTATTATATTGACACATGCCAGAATAAAAGATGCACAGGGTAAGTATGATATTTTATTTGCTAATTTGGATATTCAATAGCTGAGTTTTGTTGTTGCTGTTGTTGGCATTTATAGGAAGTTATCCAGCTTCAGTGAGCAATTCCTTCAAGGTGTCAAAACTATTGATTAATGATCCTATATTGGAAATTCAGGAATTTAAAGAGAGGTATTTTGCTTATCATCTTTGCTCTGTGGTTGTTAAATTCGTGTGACAATCGTCTTGACTGTTTTATGTTGCTTTATTCTATTTATTCGATTGGCTTAGGCTTTTAGATTTAGGTGTAGAGGTGAGTCGAGTTTTGCTACCTGGCGATCAAGCAAGCTCACAAGTTTCAGGGGGAAGTCAGCTATCATCAAAGGATTCGTTTCTTTCAAAGGCTGAAGCCAAAACTATTTTAGAAATCAATGCCATTTCTGAGGTGGACCTGTTATCTGTGTTTATTTTATATTCATTGCAGTTGGAAGTCGAATTTGGCTAGATTTGTTCGCATTTATATATTATAGCTAATGTGTCTAACAATGACATTTTATTGTTGACAATTTGATTGTTATGGTTTTTTAAAAGGACGTTGTTTGTGTTACGGTGGGGACTATTAGCAAAATAGTCATGGATAACCATTCATGGTGTTATCCAGCCTGTGCTCAATGTCATAGGAAAACTGACATCCAAACAGGACCATTCACATGTGGATGTGGCAAGGATAAGATCAGCCTGTTCTGAGGTAATTGGAGTTTTAGTTCATTAACATGTTTTATTCAGTATTTTGTTTTTGACTGGTATCTAAATTGGTAGGTATAGAGTTGAAGTCATGGTTACCCAAAATAATGAGAATAGCAAATTTTTGCTCTGGGACCGTGAATGTGCTGAATTGATTGGTGAAACAGTTGATGATGTGAATAGGGTCAAGATTGAAGTATGTTCATGCTTTATCATATGCTGCTTCTCATTTTATGTATTATATTTTGTTCTTCGAGTTGTAACTGACAGCTGGTGAATTTGTGCTGTTTCTGGCAGGATGGTGATCTTGATTTGAATGCTTCCCCTCAAGCACTTGACAAATTGTTGGGTCATGTGCTTGCTTTTAAGGTCAGGATTCAATCAAAATTCAAAAATGCAGTTGTCCTTAGATACTCAAAAGACCTGGATTTGATCAATGTTGTTCTTGAGATGCTGCCTTATAGTGAGGTGTTCTTTTCTGATATCTATTTTAGTCGTTGTTGTCATGATGATATGATTCATGAGTTTGACTATCATCAACTTATATATGGTGCAGACATGTTCCAAAATAGATCCTTCCAATGTTGATTGCAATGATGCTACACAAGTTGAACATGTGAGTTAATGTTGTTGTCATGAACATTGATATCTTATATTTTTTTATTTACCAGTTTATGCTTTATGCAGCAATCTCTGTCTGTCACAGCTGACCATGATCCGGTTGCGGGATTGCCTTTAACACCCAAAAAGCAGATGTCATATGATGAAGCCGATGATGAGTTAGGGAGCTCTCAAATTTCGCCAGCCCAACTATCGTCTAACAAATTAACAAGACATTCTCATAAGAGCTAATTTAGCTGATTCCAGATTCTTATTGTTGTGTTTTCACACTGCTATTAAAATATTGACATATTGAACAGACAATTATGTAGTTTTTGTTATCACTGCATTTGCACATTTGAAAATCGATTTTTTTGGATTCATGCTTTTAGACGTTCTAAATTGAGATCTGTTCATATTGTGTTCCTGCTGTAGTATTGCAAGTTTTCTTATATTAAATATGACATTGAAAACAATTGATTTTCCCAGTTTTTATGTGGATGTATCACAAGACTAGCAAAGCATGTTATTGCAGCTGACATAATTTCTGGGACAAATATCGGAGGTCATGTTTATATCCAGAAAAATACATTAAAATGTTAGAAATGATGATCAGGAAATATTGATCACTAGCACAACTAAATCAGCATTCATATCTGATTAATTTTCTAACAACAGAATATACATACCAAGACAAAAGTATCAGCTTTGGAGTCTTGAGAAACATGATCTTGGATCATCAATGATATGTAATTAAGTGTTTCTTTATTATCAATCATCGTTTAACATGATTTGTTAATTTAGATAGCATTTTTTGCTTGATTTTGCTTTCGCAAATGCAGAATCGAATATTTGATAAATTTACTCCATCTTTCATTATATGTCTCAATATGATGTACAATTAATAAAACAAGTAAAAAAACAATTTCTCTTTAGCTTGACATCCTAATTTTGTCATGCATAACATTTTCGATATCATATTTCTTATCGATGGCGCCAAAGCATAGGTATAATAATGGTTATAAATGCAAGTCTAATCAATTTACTGCATTTAATTGGCTGTCAGCATTCATAATTTTAGTGTTTTTCCTTATGCTTACTTTTGATTACTTACTTTTCAAGTTTTAATGTGGTCGTCAAAACCATGACTATAATCATGGCTATACATGCATGTCTAATCATTTTTATCAGTATTCTACATATAAAGAAGCATGTTTTGCTATGGGATTTTTACAAGATGATAAAGAATTTATTGAGGCAATCAAACAAGCAAACGATTGGGGTTCAACACATTATATAAGAAAGCTATTTGTGTTGTTACTTTTAACTGCAACAATGAGCAAACCTGAACAAGTTTGGGACCAAACTTGGCATTGGATGGCTGATGACATTGTCTATAATTATAAAAAATCATCAACAAGTCCAGGTTTGTGCTAATTTCCCATCAGACAAATCAATATTGACACGACACATAATTTGATTTTTTTTCTCTTTTGTGTATTAGCATTGCAGCTTGATGATAGAACTCTTCAAAATTTGGTCTTGCTTGAAATTGAACAACTGCTGCAAGCAAATCAAATATCGCTAAGAGACTATCCTTCAATGTCATATCTAGAGGATTTGAATTGTCCAGCTTATCTAGACAATAGCCTTATATTAGTTGAACTGAACTACAACAATGAAGAACTTAGATCAGAGTTTGAACATCTATTTTCTCACATGACAGGTACATTAAGTACAGAGCAATTTACCCCTCTGAAAATTATTATGTGCATTTCCTTCTTAGCTTTTCTCATCTATAAATTAGTATTTTAACATCATTCATTTATCTTTAAATCTAACACCACATATCGATGATTTCAGATGAACAAGCTTCAATTTACAACCAGATTGTTGAAGCTGTTAATAAAGATGAAGGTGATATGTTTTTTCTCTATGGATATGGAGGTACAGGAAAAATATACATTTGGAAAACACTTGCAAGTTCACTGAGAGCTGACAATAAAATTGTAATAATGGTGGCCTCTAGCAGCATAGTTTCTCTGCTATTTCCTGGAGGTAGAACTGCCCATTCAAAATTTAAAATTCCAATTCCAGTTTTTGAAGACTCAACTTGCAATATCCATCAAGGAACTCAATTAGCTGAGCTATTAAATCAAACAAGTCTAATCATTTGAGATGAAGCACCCATGGCTCACAAATTCTGTTTTGAGGCACTTGATCACAGTCTTAGAGATATCATCAAACACAAATCAAAGGACAATACAATCTTTGGAGGTAAAGTCATGGTCTTTGGTGGAGATTTCCAGCAGATCCTGCCAGTCATTCCAAGAGGCAGCCGCAATAATTCCAAACTGTTATCTTACTTATATACATTCTAACATACAGCCAAAGATGATATCATATATTACAATGTTAAATTTAACATTGTCAGGTATGCAATCTTAATCACCACATTAATATCTTCCATTTATAATTTCATTTACTTAACATTATATTATTTAGCAGTTTAGCACAGCTTAACATTTGCTTTGACATTTACATGTACAAATTTTCTTTATTTCTCTGCCAAATATAGAAATTTTAATTGCTGAAGTTCAATGATGAAATATCTAGCGTTCATATGTTACTACTTATATGATAATTATGCTTTAAACAATATTTTTAAAAAATCATTCATGACAATCATCCAAATGTAGCACATCATGCTGCATATATTGCATTCCTTCAAACCAACATCATTCTTATTTTACACAAAAAAACTACATTTAAAAGATGTAGTTATGCAAGATGACATAATCACCTTTAAATAATTCGTTCATACCCCCTCTGCAATACATAAAAAACGAAATATTAACAAGCAATTCTAGAGGTTGGCCCAATGCTCATATCTTGGCCCAAGATAAATTTAGATAGTTACTGCCCTACAATACCAACGGTCTTAGGCTTCAAATTCAAACAAAAACTCTTCATCTACTTCGTACCTCTTCAATTCACAGTTATTGATATCACATTTATTCACAACTGTGTGGCATTGGAAAGAAGCAAATATTAAATACCGCACTAAAGGCCTATCATCTACTTTCTTCTGCAAATCCTTTTTCATTCCTCTGTCCAAACTCTACTTTCACGCCATACACAAAATGAGCACCACATTTTCAACCGCATCAACTGAGGTAAATCATTTCTACTCTTCTTTTCACGGCACCTACCTTTTTGTTGCGTTTATTTTCATTTTCATGGGTTTTTGATTTGCGGTTTTTCTTGTATGTGTCTGATGCACGTGGTTTAGGGGTTTTGTGCAATGTTGTTGTTTTTTGTCGTGTCATTTTCCTTTCTTTCTTTTTCAAGTTTGAAAACAAAACTGGACTTGAAGGTGTCCGACCCTCCTTGGTCGTTTCTTTTCTAACTTTTATGTGCATGGCTTGGTCGTTTTTTTTCTAACTTTTATGTGCGTGGCTATCATTTTCATTTTTGTTTTCCACTTTCGTTTTGTTCTATTGTTGCCGTTGTTTTGTTTTTTCGTTTAATGTCTTTGCCTTTGATTTGGTTTCGGTTTGTATGTACATTAGTCCTTTCCGCTGTTTTTCTTTTTTGGTGTTTTGTTTACAAACCTTTATATTGTGCATCCCTGTCATTTTATAATTTTCCTTTGATTGACAAGTTTGTTTTGACATTTGGTTTTATATCCCTGTGATTACAGATGAAAAATGGCATCATGCGACGACCACTGATCATGCAATTTATCGCTGCCTTCAACAATGACAAGGTCATCTTTTTTCTCAATTCTTCCATTACTATTATTGTTACATATACATGCATTTATATTTCCCACTTTTTTTCAGAACGCCATACAACTTCCAGCCTTCTATCATACTCAATGGGCACCAAACTATCCTGAGTTTGTTCATCTCAGATACAATGGAGCCATTTATGAAATACGAGTCAGACAACGCAGAGAGAAAGTGTATTTAGCATATGGACTGCAAAACTTCCGGAAAGATTTGAAAATCTATGAGTCAACCAGCATCAACTTTTTTGCATGTGGCCATCACTCTGTTTTTGACATACATTTCACACCACCACTGGAGCGGCAAACTTGTGGCAGGCAGAGGCATTCATCCAGGAAGCACATATGGACTCTTCAACTTACTCAGGAAATGCTGGATCATCCTGAACCCCTGGTAAGCTGACTTTCATATCTTAATCTCTTTAAACACATTTTTACCATTTTAACAATTTAACTTTTTCCAAATTACAGAAACTCCCCCATTGTACAGCAGTTCCTCTTACAGCTTGCGGCAACCACATGACAGTCTTAAGGCGGCATGGCCCCCCACTGCAATGGAAAGTTGAAACGCTGAATCCTGCTATTGGTGGAAAAGGTGTTGTCCAACCATGGTATGATTTTCTTGAAGAAATGGATTTTGATGATGGAGATGAAATCTCTATTTATTATAAGTATTATGAAAAAATTTGGGATATCATAATCAAGAGGCAGGAAGATTGGAAAGATGATGACAATGACTAGGCTGTCTTTATCATTTTGCTGTTAATATGTTGCTGATGCAACAAACAATTTTTTTTATTTTGCTATGTTGCTGGTGGAACAAACAATATTTTTAAATTTAATATGAATGTTCCTTCTTTTATGTTTTTATAATATCTTTTTTATTATTCTTCCATCGAAAATCATTTAGACAAAAGATCCGTGCATGCGCACGGGTTACCAACTAGTTGACATATAAAGATAATATTAATTATTAGGAAATCTCAATTGAATAAGTTTAATAATGACATTCACATGTATATCATATGTAATTAATAAATGAGATCTATTAATTTTTATTCAATAAAAATCATTGCATATAGATTGATATATTTAGATTATTGATATCCTATTCACAATAATTTTATGATAAAAAATAGTTTAGATTAAAATTATAAGAGACTTTAATTTTCATAATCTCTATTATGATAAAAAAAATCTTTAATTTTAATCAAGACTTTATTAAATTAATTATTTTTATCAAATAGTATAAAAAATGATAAATAAATAACAATACTATATTATTAGAATTAGATTTGGATTTTAGGCCTACACAATTATTTCCAACACTTCACCAAAATGAAAAATATTCAGCGAAAGCACCACATAAGGATCTGCTCCTCTACGAAGATTGCATTTGAAGAAGAAAGGAAGAGGTCTGTAACATTTCAAATTATTAATACTTTCTTTCAAATTTCAAATTTGAATTCGATTTTGATTTTGTTTTTCCAAGCATTTGTGGGGGGTAAACTGTTATACATATTGTGTTGGGAAGATAGATAGGGAAGAGAGATCCATGCTAGATGCGGGAAACCTCTCTGAAATGCATTTCGTAAGATCATTTAGCCCACCAGTTTGGCTTTCTTTTTTTCAGTTCTTCTCTCTTCTCCGTACTTTTTTTCTTCTCAACAACAACAATGGCAACAACATACTCCACTATTAAAACAACCAACTCTGTTGCCGATGAGGTAACTTAAAATAGGACTTATCTAGGAGTGTAAAGGCATGGTGTACTGTATAGATTTCCTTATATTTGCTTAAACTTTCTTTCAAATATCTAGTTTAAAAGATGTTTTGGGTTCCAGATGAACTTTTTCCTATTTTTAAGGTATACTATTACATGGAAGTCAGTAATTTGAAACTTCGTAAGTTGGACAATGGTAAGGATGAGTTAGTTTCTTGACTGAGTACTATATTGTCTTTTAGGAAGAAAAGAAGAGGTTTGTCACCTTGGTATCATATCAATAGGGGTAACATTTCAAATTTAAATTTTTCATTTGTTTTTATTTACTTGGAAATAGTATTATTTATAATGTGATTGAATGGAATCCCTAATTTCACTTTATTTTTCTCTTTTTGTTGGTTGAGAAAACTGAGAAAAATATCCTATCCTAAATTTCTAAGGCTTAGAGTATTTTTTATTTACTTTCATTTCTAAGGGTATCTGACATTTAGATGAATAAATAAATAAAAAATATGAAATACATTTTAATTTTACTTTTATGTTTAACAAATATTTAAAAATACTTGAAGAGTTAATGCACAACATATTTGTTAGTGATCTATCCTTGAAATCAACTACTTTACATATGTCTAGCTTCTATTGGGTGCTTTTTCACTGTAGAATGAACAATGGATATCCGATTTTGCCCCTCCATTGCATCCAACGGTTCTGATTCATCCTTCAACCTTGACCATTGGATGAAAGTTTTATCATCCTACAAAATCCTGCCCATGGTTCTCTCCCTTCATTGGCTCAAATTTTTTCTCTCTTGCGGCTCAATTCTCTCTCTTCACTCTAAAGCTTCTAATGCTTTCTTCCTCTTGATCATAGGTGTCGTCGCTGACGCTCATTCCATAGAGGAGGACCACAAGTGGAGGATCATGGGGAATTGTTCACCGGAACACAAAGGTTAACTAGGATGCACAAAACGGGGACGGAACATATACGGGTACGGAAAAATGATAAATTTAGAAATATCAAGATTAGAAAATGATTTTTTTTAATATTTTTATTATTAAAAAAAATAAAAAAATATGAAAAATAATGATGTTTTTATTAGCATTTTCATTATTTGTTTTTATTTTCTAAAAATTGTTTTCATTTTTTAAAAGATTAAAATTTTAAAAATATATTTCATTTGACTTATTATTTTCTCTATTTTTAAATAATAAAAACATTAAAAATATATTTTTAAAACAAAATGTATTTTTAAATTTACTTTGTCACCCCGTTCTCTCAAAATGAGATTTTTAATTTCAACTGAAAATAAAATTGTATTATTATCAATCTTTTATTTGTTCTGAAAAATATTTTCACTAAAATTATTTTAAAATCTCAACTAAACATATTTTTATCATTATTTTTATTAAAAAATTTTATTCTCAATAAAAATAAAAATAAAAAGAACCAAACCAAACCAAACACATAATTAACAACATATTATAAACTTTAAGTAAGAGTGTGGGTCAAAGTCTGATGTCGCTGCCTTTTTATCGGCACATCCGTGTCGGTCATACAATTCATCATTTCATCACTCCAAATCTATGAAAGCCAAAGGTTCCCTTAATTTTTTTTATTGTTTTAATAAAAAAGAAAACAACTTTTGGGTCTTCCTTCAGATTTGAGGATTTTGAACTACAATTACGGAGCTTAGAGGAGATATTGCTACAGAGATCATCGTGCAATTTAGTTACAGATGTTTGTATTTAATTTTTGTAAGTGTGTTTTCTGGTTTTATCATCTTTTCTCTTTCTTTCTTTATCCCTCTCTCTTATCCTGTCCCACAGACAAGACATCATCGACTGAGTCTGAATCCTGAACAGTTTTTGTAGCCTCCTCTGCGATCTCGAATTGTGTTTTCTGAAACATGTTGCGGTTTTCGCAATGATTCAATTACAACCTTTTTCACTGTCCCCCCAACTCCCCCTTCACTTATTTTCTCTGCTTCAACCGTCCATGGCGTGTTTCAACTTTGAACCTTGGGGGAATCTTTGAGATTCTTCCCCTTTTTCTTCCACTGAAGCTAAGAGAGAAGCCTTTCAAGTCAGAATTGGTCTGCTACCAAAATTTTGTTGCAATTACTTTCTTGTGGACTGTTGGGACGCACACGTCCCTAATACGTTCCTACTAAATGAAGTCGTTGTTTCCGTCTTGATCAGCTGTATCCAAATAAGTCAACTAGGTTTCATTCAGTATCGGAAACGAGAAACGTCACCTAGTAGGCGTTCCGTGCTTCATAGAAGGTTAATATCTTTCACTATTTTCCCTCTTTTTGTTTTTTTTCCCTTTGTGGTTCCCATTGGGTGCCAGACAGATGCTTGCGGTGGTTCTAATTGGAGTGAAGTGCGTTAGACGGAGAAGGTACGGGGTTTAATAGTCTCTATATGGGTTCCGATTTGGCTACGGTGAAGATGACAGCAACATGGTTATTATTGTGGCTCGATTTTTCTAGTTAATTATAATAATAAATATTCAAAAAGTTATATTTTTTAAATGCCATGTGAACCCATATATAACTTCATTATAATATAAAATTTATTTAAACATTTGGTTTTAAAAAAATTATATTGTTTAGAAAATAAAAATTTGGAGTATGTTTGATAAGTATTTTTCATTAGTTTTTAATTGTTTTTATTGGTTAAAAAATTTGTTTGACTGTATTAATAGTATTTAGTAATTAAACAATTTTTTAATAATTTTTTTTTGTCATGAATAAGAGACTCTAACACACTGAATCAAAAATTAATTTCGTTTATAGTGTTTATTGTTAAGTAAAAAAATTTTACACACAATAAAAAATAAATATAAATTTTTAGGCTATAAATCATTTTCATTAGTGTGAACACAACAACAAGTGACACTAATGCGTCAAGCCTTTCGGTTATTTTTTGTTTTTTTTAGTAGCTTATGGTAATTTTTAGTTGCATGAAAAAACTTTCTTTAAATAAATTTCCTAAGGTTAAAGATAAACATTATAAATAATTTTCTTTAAATAAATGTTGAATCTCAACAGCAAGCTACGATATTGATTGGGATTTTGTTGGCAAGTGTTTTATGCAGCGTAAAAACTTATTTATAGTTATACTATCTTAGGTCTTGAATAATGTTGATTCTTCTTGAGAGCATAGTAAAATAATAATAATTTATTATTATATAATACACAAAAATAAATTAAAATAAAAATTCTTCTAAAATTAATTTTTTAAATATCAGTAAATATAATTTCCCTTTGTTTTCTTTCTATAAAAAAGACACACACAAAATAGTTATTGAAAAACTTATACAATCAACTTAAAAGTATTCGTTTAATATTAGATGTACTAAGAGTGTTGTAGGATTTAGTTTCCCCTTTCTTTATGCATAAATCAACTCATGAACCTATTATGTTTTCTAGAAAAAAATATTTTTTTTTTATATTTTCTTAAATATTTTCTCAAATTAAATAAACGTTGTTGGTGATTTCATTTTCAACTTCTTTTATTACATAGTGCTCAATGGTTTCTCAAATGGCAACATTCAATATTTTTTACTCGTCAATTTCTAAGATCCTATTTAGTAACCATATCAATGTAGCCTTCAACCAATTTGGCTTTAATTTAAAAGGGTTTTCACACCTTGATAAAATAGCAATGATAAGTGATATGATGGTAAAAAAGATTAGTTATAAAATATAGGATGTCATAAAAACATAATAGTATATTCAATAACATATATTAAAGGGCTTCAATCCTTAATAGTTTCCTAATCATCCATGTTAGGATCGTTGAGATTGAGATATTGGTTTCTATCCAAATCATTGTCCATAACCATATTCTCACTTCAGGTTGAGTGTTTGTTGCAAATCCATATTGGAGAGGTTCATACCTTTAGACAGGTGCAACTGGTAGGTTTGGTGCTTCAAAATGCCGAATATTTGGCTCCATTGAATGGAACCCTATAGAACTTGACCCAAATGAACTAATATCATCATTTCATGCTCTTGTTGGATTTTCATTACCCATCTCAAACATTGAAGTCTTCCAATTGAGGGCATTTCCTAAAGCACTTGCATGATTCTGAATTAGTGTATTGCCAAAATTATATGACCAAAGAGGGAAACTAGCATCATTTTGGAAACTTAGGTCATTTTGAAATGCAAGATCTGGCCGTAGGTATTGATCATCATACATAAATTGGTTCTCATCAACTTTCCCATGTAGGTTTTGAAAAGTTGTTGGTGCTTGAGATTTGACCAATCTTTTGTATAAAGGATTGCATTGTGGTAGAGTCTAAGTTTGGCAGTGCATCACCAATTGCATTATTTCCCCCCACTCCAACTGAAGCTCTAGCAAAAGAACTAAAAAATAATTTTTTACATGCACGCCACATTAATACTCTGAAAGTTCAAGTCAACAAATTAGTTCATAAGAAAAAAAAACTTTTATCACTACTCTGATCCTCCAACCGTGACTAAAATTCTTTAAAAGCTAATGTAATAAAAAAAATATAACATGTGATCAATTAAATTCAAGAAAACAGATTAAAAAAAAGCAAAAGAGGGCATTATAATGTACAAACCTGGAGATGTCACTACTACAAAAAGCAACTTCTACATCGGTCGAAGTAAGCTATCTACGTCGGGCCCAACACCGTCTTTGTTCCAGATGTCATTGTATGTCAACAACAACGACATCGGTCAGCCCCAGAGCCGTCTTTGTAATGTCAGAAGACAACGTTAGTGCGCAATTAACAATAGTCGTTATATAAAACAATTCGACGACGCATTTATTGAAGAACCCGTCGTTGTTCGGATCCATTTCAACATCGGGTATCCGTAACAACCGTCGTTGTTAGGATCCATTTCAACGTCGGTGTTTATATTGACCTGTCATTGTTTCAGAAAGCTATAAAGACGGGGTGGAAGTTACACCCGTCGTTGCTTTTTCAAATTTCAACGTCGGGGTGGTTTACACCCGTCGTTGTTGAAGAAAGCTATAAAGACGGGTCTCGTAACGATCGTCGTTGTTCTAGTTCCCCTGCTCACAAAATTTGGGTTATACCATTCACGCAGAAAGTATAATTAAATTAGGAAATAAACAAAAAATAAACTATATGGGATAAATAAACATAAAGTGAATTTTGTTTTCCCGATTCAATATTATCCACAATACTTCTTTTTATGCATTTAGAGGTATGATAATTGCTAGCAAAGTAATGTACAAAGCAATGCATTGTTTTAAAATAATGACATCAAGTCGAGAAACCTTAAGTAAATAGGTACTCATGAGTTAATGTAACATGGGTCCTATCTAAAACTATTTTTTCCAAAATCTTCTAAAAGCATGTGTTTGATATTGTTCTAATGAAAACAAAGAGATCTAACAATTAAGGAAAACATACCTCAGGCTGGTCACTACCGGTACCTAATTGGCCAAACTGATTCCCACCAAATGCATAAATTTGACCATTTACAGAAACACACAATGTATGCCAAACTTAAATTTGATCTAAGTAGCCTACCCCACACAGTGGCATAAAGCTTGGTGTTAGACTTCAGTAATACCAAAACAGAAGAAAAAGAATTTTGGGTTTTGCTGACATTACTCATGATATGCAGGTTGGAATGGATACACTCTTATCCCTTTTTATCTCCAATGATTCCAATAAGCTGTCTACATCCACTTCTTCCGAGGAAGGACCTGTTGCCAGAAAGGCATAGTAAATGAAACTCTGTTTACATGAAAAACAAATAAAACGTGGTGCCTAATATGCTCACTATCATCTATACATACCATCAACACTTCTCTCCAGCATTATACAACCATCTTTCCCCAAAGTTACAATCACAAATTTTATGTTGGGCAACCTTAAAAGCATAGAAACAAGTGCTTGTGGAACAGTTGATGCCTTTGTCCATGACTGTCAGCAGCAAAAAGTGTGTGTATTTAATGATGCTTAAAATAAATTCAACCCACAGAATGGAGTAAAAATAAGGTTTCAGTAAAATAAATGGAAAAAATATGTGAAATAATAAAATTTATAGCTATCTTTGATGAGAAAAGATATGCACTATTGGTATCAGGAAAGCAATGGCCCCTTTCCATCACAAAAAGAATATAGCTTACAAATAAGACAACTGAAATAACACATGTGCTGATGTGCAAGTAGTCTTTTTTTTATTCTTGTCATGATATGACAACATATATTTTACAAAATAAATAATACATTTATTGGTTTACGGAATAGAAAAGTGGATTGTCAAAATCAATTTAATATTTCTGAACATGAAAAGAAAGAAGGTTGATGAGAAAACCTCTAGTATTATACATTTGTTACGACAGTTCTTTCAGAGAAAACAACGCACTTACTGCTGGAAACTTTGCTGAGCATACAACATAATCAGCTAATTTTAGGAGTTTGTCTAACCCTTCCTTTGGCCTTTCTGCATCAATTAAGATGGGTATATTCTTTCTAACTGCCTACATTGAAAAAATATAACATTTTGTTTACATCCCTTCAGATGAATCTCTCTTTTCTCATCCCCAACCCTTTACAAGCAGGAGAAAATGGATAGAAAAAGAAAGAAGACGAATGGGTAAAAGACACCAAGGGAAATTACATAAAAGCTACTAGCAACATTCACAAAACCAGTAAAAATTATGCACATAAAAGCTCTCTCTAACTTTATTGATTTTTTCTAAATTCTCCCTCTTTAAATTCAATCAGTGTATGTTTCTTTAAAATTTTGCATGCCTCCAACTTAAGCACATAATGTTGCTCATATACAATAGCCTTGATGAAGATTACAAATTACAAACAGAACAGTCTTAAAATTACCACAATAAAGGATGTATCTACACCATCATCTCGTAGCTCGTCTAATATACTCCTGCCTTGACTGTCATCAACAATCTAATGAGTGTCCGACCGTGTGTGTATCAGTATCAAATTTGAACCATTAAATATTACAAGATATAACTTATTTTTTTTAAGAAAATGCTGAGAGTTATGAGTAAAATAGTGTATGCACTGAGGCAGCCACCTTGTAAAGGATTATTATATCATCATTCCATCACAAACTAATATTTATGATAACTTTGTTGACTTATAGAATA
Organism: Glycine soja; assembly: GCF_004193775.1. Classification (NCBI taxonomy): domain Eukaryota; kingdom Viridiplantae; phylum Streptophyta; class Magnoliopsida; order Fabales; family Fabaceae; genus Glycine; species Glycine soja. The sequence goes on along the minus strand of NC_041010.1, from coordinate 19,160,327 downwards.
AAGGCGTTGCCGACATTGCCACCTCCTTCAACCTGAGAAAAGCCACCATCAATCAATGTGAAGAGCACAAGTACACAAATGAATTCATGAAATGTGAAAGAAGAATAAGAAGATACCTTCAAGCTGGTGCTTCTGATTTTGTCATCCGGCTTAGGGTAAGCCGCAACCGTGGCCAAGAAATCCATGGTCACCGCAAACTAGGCAGAAGATCAACATAGGAAACTATTAAAAAATTCCATCAACAGCAAACTCACCTGGCCATACAGTCCCCACCCGAATGTAAGAAGCGCCCCAACATCTACAAAAAGAATTTTAAAATTCTTAAGAAGCATATTGATTAGTTACACATATTGAACACCATCCAGTGCACTATTATCTACAGGATATTATGACTTTATATGTTTTTCTTTCCTCTCTTTTTCTCGGAGTTTGTAACTAAAATAGCTAACTTTTTGTATTGTGGCTCTCCCAAGGTTATTATGACTTTATATGATTGTTATCTATTTCATTCTTCTGATGTGAAGGTGCTTCTTGTTATGTATGCAGGTTTTGATACCAATAAGGGGAATAAAAGAGGTCAATGAAAGCCAGAATGTGAACAAGGCAGAACAGAAGTATTTAGAGATAGTGACTGAGGATTATTCTGAATTTTGGTTTGTGGGGTTTTTGCGGTATGACAAAGCTCTCAAGCATCTCAATAAAGCTATTTCCATGGCCAATAAGGTAACACAGGCAGAAACACACACAAACAAATCACGTAACACAACACACAAACACACACACACACACACAGACATGCAAGTTCTGATGAAGTGCGCGTACCTACTCAGTGGCACCCATTGAAGAAGTTGTCATCTGATGTGCAGTGGCAAAGAGGGTCGACACTTCATTCGTTCAGTTAACTGCTGCAGTGGGAAGCTTCGTGGTACAACATCTGCACTAAATTGTTGCTGTGGGAATCAAATGCAGGTGCAATGCAGTTCAACGGGGTAATGACAATATATTACTAAAATTATATCAAAATGAGTAGGTAATACTAAAAATAGAACACCACGATGTTTGGGCGCATCACCATTATACCAATTGTGAATGGTCACTGTATTACTACCATGACTGAAAATTTCATAGCTGCTGACTAAAATAACAAAACAATTGTCTCAAATACAGGAAAAAAAATACTCCTAAGCCATGATAAGCCCTTTTTACACGCAGTCTTTAAAAAATATGTTGCCCATTTGTTTCGAATTGTTGTGATGTTGTCGATGCCCAACGGTGTCTCATCAGCAAACCACTACAAGTATTAATATTTAAAAGTTAGTACTGCAAATAACAAAATTCAGTTCCAATTGCAGTCAACAATGTTAGAAACTCAAGTTTATGCATACCATGGACCAGTCACTCTTTATCTCACTGGTTATGATGTTCCACATCCAATGCATTACGTAATATCCACATTCATAACATCCTAGTTGAACGTGACTCTACATATGGAAAAAACACTGCATTTTGACGAAACATACAGTTTATGGCTCATCCATTACCATGATGCAAATCAAGTAACACTGTTGCTACTGAAACTAGGATGAACACTCTTGAAAATAGGACTGATCTCCGGTGGAGATACAGAGCATATATTCAGGGCAATGGCAAAAAAAGTCAGAAATATGAATGTTTATTATGGTGATGCTATTAAATTATTTTTGGATACTATGAATGTATGATATGTTTTTTTATGAAGCAAACTCTTATCAATTTGCATATCAAGTCAATGGATGTTCCAAGACTATAAAATAGACTCTTATATACGACTATAGCATGAATTTTACATAGACTCTTGAGTTTGCCAACATTAAGAATAGGCAGTTCTCTAAAGAACATAGTTGCCAATCCCAAATATCGGCTAAGAGGAAGACCATGAAAATACTATAGCTGAACTGCGGGATGGCTGTTATTCTAACCAATTAGAATAAAATGATTAAAACAGAACACATGAACAGAACAAAGCAAGGCAGCAAAGGTCACATTTCGCTGGAAACAGTAACAGGTTTGCATTAAATGGCCACAAAATTCTCAGGGATGATCATAAACGATGGAGAGCAGAGGCTACAGATGTTGGGGATGGCCAACTGTGACAACTGGCCAGAAAATGCTGAGAAATACTGGATATGTTCCCAGAAAAGGGTGGGTGTTTGGCAGCACCAAGGCCACCATGGTGGAATGGCATGGCGGTTCTTTTTTTTGCCAACCACCATGGACAACAATGTGAAGGGAAGCCCACTATGGCGGCACCATAGGGCGCAATGGCATGTTTATGTAGCAGAAATTTGGATTTCAGCCATCCATCATTCATAACACTAACTGCAGAGCTATTCCTTTTTTGTAAAATGCTCCAGCTGCTACACTTTGCGAGCACAGGATAGCAACACTATTAGGCACTATTGACAACTATGCTAAAGCATGGTCCTTTACAAAGGTTAAGGGAACAGAAAAAAACACATTTGCCTTACCACCATTTGGATCAGTTAGCATTAAATTTCTATGGTTAGAGTTTGCAAATAGCTTATACTAGTTTGTAGGGAAGTTATATTTCCTTGATGATTTTCTAACAGGAACAACAATAAAACACCAAGAAAGCCAACTTGGCACTTATCTGGCCTCAAATAAAGATGATGGAAAGGCTCAAAAGGGTGGGAACATATAAGCCACAATCATATGAAATTATCGATAGGTATCCTAATGAGTCTAGAAACTTGACTAAAAGGTATTGATGTTAAATTTTGCTTCACGCCCAAACGTAAATTTGAGTTGGTATTATTAATAGCCACCCAGCTCCAACACCCTTACAAATAAAAATAGAGAGATTTATGATAACAAAATTAGTTTTTCCTTGCAAAATGCACGATCTCATCTTATCCTAATTTACCATTTAAGTTTCCTTCTAGACATCACTATCTCTCACACAAAAAGGAAGAGTGCAAGATACACATAAAACATAGAATGTGTGTCTGGATGCTCAGTGGATGGTAAACATGCAAAATGTAATTGTTCCAGTGGTTGAGTTAACGGGTCACTTAAATTGATTCTATAATGTCCTTTTTAACCTAAAGCTAAATGAGCTGGATTTTGGGAAAAAGAAACAGATTTGATGATGTTCATGATCATACGCAAGCGTACAGAATGCTCATGATCATCATTTTGACATGTCAGGGCATAATTACACCATCAGATTCAAATCCTTTTTGCGTATTGAACGATGACATTGTCAGGGCAAGTGAACAAGTCGATAATCACATATTCAAGCATTACTAAAGAACAACTCAAAAACCCTAAATACTATAACATATTGCTCCATTACCAAAATAGAACTCAAAAAATTTGACATCCTTACCTTCAGGAACACTCGAAAGGTGGGAGTACCGGTGGTGGGAGCAGCAGGTCCACTTCGGCTTCAAGTACTTCACGGCGAGAAACAAAACGTCAGGGTGGTAGCGGGACGGAGTTCACGACGGGATGAAGTAGTTCAGGCAATAGCGGGGGAGCTAGGTTTTTGGAGGGTAACTAGTTCAGGCAATAGCGGGGGCGCTAGGTGTTTACCGCGAGACTATATAAAGTACAAAATTTATGACGGTGTTTAGGGACACCGACTGTGTACCTACAAGCACCGTCTTTGATGACTTCCATCAAAACTACAACGACGGTGTTGTAGACAAACGTCGTTGTACAACAAACACGCCACTTAAAAAACTTATATAATTACGTAATTGCCACCACGTTGACAACTACGACAGATTCTTCAGCATTGGCGTAGAATGTGTGTCATCATATCATATTTTTCTAGTAGTGTGTTGCAATCATCAAACCCAGTTGTTGAATTATTCTTGCTATGCCTGAAATAGTTAAGATTTAATGCATTCATGAATATTTTGTCAAGTTAGAATAATTTACAACAATGTTTGAATAATTTATTCGTAACTTTTATTTTATTTTTGCTTTGTTAAACGAATATGGTAAATAAACATCGAAGTATAAAGACATTTAGATAGATAATTTATCAGGTCATGTTTAAATAAAGTTCTCCATAATCACTATAGCAAAAGAAAATAAGAAAATTAATATAACAATTAAACTTTTAGTATAAGCTAAAATCAGCCTATACATTTAACTTTTGTAAGCTTTATTTATTTAACTTTTCTAAAAGCTAAAGAGCATAAGTTAGTTTTAATTTATGGAGAAGTTCAATGCATTTTACTTATTTTCTTCTCCCATATAAGTGCAATAGAAATGTTTAATCAAACATGATCTTATAGTATGCATTTGGTTTAATTTATCTTAATGAAATTATAATTACCTCTTTTTACTTGCCAATCAAAAGGTTATTTGAATAAAATAAGCATTTTTTTCCAAAATATATCTCAACTAAAAATGAGAAAAAATACTAGCACGACAATTTATGCATGCATATTAATATTAAGGCATTATTTATTTGATCATTAATCTAAGTGTACCTTCTAATTGCAAGAATACATTCTCATACGCTCATACTTTGCATTTCTAAGATTTCCTTCAAATAACAACTCTCCTATGATTCATAGCGTAATGAAGAGATGAAATTAATTAGTTCAATTAACTATAATTGAATCGATAATCTAAAGTACATGTTGCTATACTAAAAATCAAATTCAATATACGATGACATACCGAAAAATTTGTATATGCAAACTTGCCCCATATCTTTATGGCGTGAGCTCTTGCTGGTTCAAGTTCTTTTTCAAATCCACCTCCGTGTTTCCAAAAATGCAAACATTAGAAATTTTAACTACAATTATAGATCATAAATGATAATTCAGGTGGTTTAAATGAGCAAAATAATAAGAAAAAAGGACAAGACAAAGAGAGAACATAGAAATTAATTTTACCTTTACTTATTTTTGTTATGTGATTCATCAAGATGTAACAAAGATAGATGTGTGACTACGTATATGCATTACTAAATGTATATTTTGGGTTTTTCTCTTAATTTTCTGGACAGGATTAACTAATTATATGACACATTATTATCTTTCAATTACATATTACTTATAACAGGGAGATAAAAAAATGAGATAATTATAGAGATAGATGATTAATTTCAATACAAGAATGTAACCTTTAACTTTATCACTACAATCATATTTTAAATATATTTTAAATACCATGTAAGTATTAATTGAGATATAACTTCATTTGAGAAATATGCATGCAAATGCAATTGATCCCTATCCATTAAATTATACTTAAATGAGATTAAGTTAATTATTTTCATAATATATTCTTCCAAAACATACTATTAATTCAAATGTGAAAAGATAAACATGTATCTAGTTTTTAATTGCTTTTACTTCTTTATTTTAGAGGTGCGTCATGGTTTGAACTAAGGTGCATCTCAACTGGTCTTCCTTCTCTCAATTGTAGTGACATAATAAATAAGATTCGTTAGAAGGTTTACCATTCACCTAAGCTTTCCTACTCCACTTCTAGACTCCTATTAATCTCCAACAAATTTCCACCTCCAAGGTACACTCTCTTCTTTGATCTTCATCACTCTTTCTTTGGACACACAACTTACTTGAGTGCTTGTAGGTGATCATCTACCGATCACTAGACAGCCATGGAGCTCTACCATTATGAAGAAACTAAAGCAATCACTAGACCAAGAATGTCGGTTGTTGGAATGATTCTCTGATGTTAGTTGTTTTGTGCTTTAGGATACACATTCTCAGCATTGTTGAACTTCCTAAACTTAAAACACATAAACAATGCATACTTTTTAAAAATAAAAATGTTTTGAGATGACAAAAGACTCCATATAAAATCCCTCATCATCCCTTATTAATGCATAATGAACCGCACACCAACAAACTATGCAAATGCACACATTTGTTCTGAGTTGATACCTCCACAAGAAAACATACCCAAAAATACTATATTGTCAAACTTGCCACATCAAGCATATAAAGACAGTCGTGAGGATAAGACCGTCTTTGTATCAAAATAAAAAATTTACACGTTCCCTACTGAATGCCTTATCAACGACGGTCGGGCGAAAACATTGTTGTTACATTTGAGTTAATTGCGAAAATACCACCGCTGCATTTTCTAAGACGGTCTTTTACAACCGTCTTAGAATCAACGACGTAAAAAGCTAAATTTTTAGTAGTGCAAGCATGTGATCTTGCTAGACTTCTCCTGTTACAATGAGGGGCTTTGTCTGGTAATCACAAAGGAACTTGAAATCTACAACTTTACAAATGCAAAAACATGTTTTCTCAAAAATGATACCAACCATATATATCAGACCTACATGCACAATCAACTTTACGACATGATAATCATGGATAATAAAATCGAAGAATGTCTCAAATTACGCTTTTAAGCACAAGTTTCAACAACTATTATAAGTCACAAACATTTAAGAGCGTAATTGTTTTGGAGGTGCACTTGTTGAAACTAAAGTGCTTCCTAGTTGACCACTAAAGATGTGTTTGGTTTGGTGTTTGAGCACTCAAACTAAGGTTTGACAAATGTTTTTTCTGTTGAGTTGAATGTAATTTTCACCTAAATTAGGGTTGAGTCCTAAGCTACTCCCTTTTTGTTTTTTCATTGAACTTAGAAAGCTCCAAATATTAGTCAAGTTACATTCAACCTACTTTTGATTATACTTAAGTTTACAAAGTTAAATTTAACTAAACTCTACTTTTCAACTGTAAACCAAACACACACTAACACTAAGTTACCTACAAATTGTATGAAGGTCATGCCTCTTTTAGTGATGTAACAAGCAAGCTTCAAAGAAGGTATACTAACCTAATGCCACTTAATAACCCCACTTGTTCCATCTCTAGACTCCTATAAAACACAAATAAATCTCCATCTTCAAGATATACTCTCTTTGTCTTTGGCTTCCATAATCCCTCTTTGGCCACATAACTAATTACTTGGGTGTTGAAGTATTTACAGGTGATCACTTGTCACTTACTAGACAATTATGAAACTCTACAATCACCAAACAACTAAAACATTCAATCAATGCCTACAAAGCTTTTGATTTAACCCTCCATGTATGTTTGAGCAAAACATTCTCTATATTTTAATTTCAAATTCTCATCCAGTGATTATTTTTTGTATATTAATTTTTAAAATTTTATTTGATTTTAAAAGGACAAATGGAATGCATCCTCAATATTTAATTTTTCTTAATTAATAAATTATAATTAGCAACACATATTTTTTCAAAATATCAATCTTGTTTCTTTTTACACATTTATCTAAAAATTTAGTCCCCTTTTCATATTCTATCTCTTTCTTCTCTTACAAACTCTCCTTTCCTACACTATTTTCTTTCCAATTAGCACATCAAATTCATATATGCAAACTCAAAATTAAATACAAAAGAGCTTTATATACTTCCCAATATAAACTATTGTAGTTGTTGAAAAAGATATCGGAGCATACAACAAGACACAAAACTATAAGTACATCTTAGGGGCAAAAGAAAAAGAAGAAAAGTGAAAAGCTACATATTTTATCCTGTCTTTCCTTTCTTTCCAGTTGTTCTGGGGTCCTATATTATACATTGTTATGAGAAATTTTTGGAAGAAAAACATCAAATGATTACTTATATATATAAAAATACGTAAGTCATAGAAGAAACACACTTTGTTACTCCTCGATACGCATAAGTCATTTTCTTTAAATTCGGTTTATGATATCGTTTTTGTTTATTGGTTCTTTAACTTTGAACTCAATTTTTTTGGATTGTCTCAAAATTATAGGAAATAAAAAATGTAACTAAGATTAAAAAAAATTAATTGTATAGTGCTAATTTTCTACAACTAGGTTTGTGTGGGACATGTTATACTTTGTTGAGGCACTTCATCCCATGCTATTAAGTTTGATGAAAATTGGCTTTCCTGAACATGTTTTGGCTCTGGAATTAGGACGTCATGTTGTGTCCAATTTTGGATTCCGTGATCATTTGATGAGCCTCGAGAAGTTGTTTAATGTCTTTGGTAATGTGTCTCTGAAATTTGATTCCAATTATTTGACATGCCAGCTTGGGTGCTCCCATGGATGGTTCCATATTTGTTTGAATTTCAAAGAGAAGATAACTCTTCAACGGAATTCGAATTCTTTTAAATTTGTTTTGAGCAAATGAGGTGAGCTAAAAAAAACCCTGCTTGACTAGCTCAATTGCATTGTCTCTCTATCTCTCTGTATGGTATGCTGAACTAAGTCGTTTTTTTTTACTTAGATAAAATCTTTTATACAGTCAATCAATAAAAAATTAGTGTAGATATGACTTTTAAGATTATTCTTATTAAAATAATAAAAATTATTATACGTGATAATTTGTAATTACTTATAATGTAAAATTATTTTATATTGTTAGTATATAGCTTATTTTCACTTATTCTATTTCTATTGTGAAGAATATTTTTCTTATGTAAAAGTTTTATATGATCATTTGCAAATTTTATCTATTTTTATTTTTTAAAATGCATACAAAATTTAATATAACGATTTCTTATTCATTTATGGGAGATAGACACAAATGTTTTTTTTTACATGAAATGATTGTGTGAAAATTCAACTTGCATGAGAGAATTCGTTCTTCTTTTTATATCTTTTTAAAATCATTTTAAGAAAATTATTAAATACTTTTCTATAACTTCTTTCAAAATTTATAACATATTTTATATTATACTCCACTCTTTTTTAATTGTCAAATTTTTGGGAAATTTTTGTTTCTATTTATTTATCATTTGCGGAGTTTATGATCACATTAATTAATCATTTATCAATTGTATTCTTGTCTCATAATCTTTAAATAATTTACACATACATTTATTGTGAAGTGGAAAAGAAAAAGAACAAAATAGAAAACCCCGCAACTATTTCATTGGAATAAAAGAATTTATTGTATTTCTTGATTTCTACGTAAATATCTTAAAAGGCATATAAAAAACAACGGAGTACATATTATAAAAAAAAAAAGTGATTTATGGACATGTCTCTCAATTCTGACTTTGGTTATTCGGCATGTCTTGGGTGCTCAACATGGATAGTTTCATTTATGTTTGGATTAATTTTAGCATTTATTTCATAATAGTAAATTTAATTATCATTATTAAATATTTAATTTCTTTGATTAAGATACAATTACACATTAGGATATTTGGGACATGACATACTATTTTATGGAAGATTAACTTCTTTTGGTAAATCTAACTCTCTTCTTAATTATTAGTATTTTTTTTATCCATAGGAATCAAATATAAGTACTAAGAAATTTACAATGATTTACATATCTTATTCAACTAATTGAGCTAGATCTCTTTGATTCTTAGTTGTCCATATGCATGTATCAAAATTTTCAAATAGATGAAAAATATTTAACATGTATAATGTATAAAAATATTATTAATGTTGATAGATTTGACTCTTTTGTGAATTTTTAGTATTTTTTGAATTTAATACGTTAAACATTCATTCTTTAAAATTTTGAACGGAATTTTTTTTCTTAATTTTTTCATGAGTCTTGTGTGATGTTCTCCATTTATCTTATTCAAACAATAAAATAATATTATTTTAAAAGTTTTTTTTATTATTAAAATGTATAAAAAAGTGATTGAGTAAAAATGTATTTATCATTAATTTAAGACTTAATACACAATTTGGTCCCTTAGTTTATTAAAAAGGCTCAATTAGGTCCCTTACATTGAGGAATTAGGGTTTATGGTGAGCCTCGGGTATGGCATGACGGAGACATCAGGGGGTGGTGGTGTCATGCTCATGGAAGGAGTGGAATAAGTTTTTGGCGACAGAGCAAGCGATGTTGAAGGCGAGGCAAAAAGTGAGGACGGTGTTGATGACGGAGGTGGAGGCGGCGAATCCGACTACCACCGTTAGGGTGAAGCGCGATGGTGTAGGAGATAGTTGCTGCGGAACGTGTGTGCGGACTGATGAGTTATGAGGGGAGACACTATGCATGTTTGTGAGGATGAAGAAGGGGCTAGTGGCGTCGCTATCGAAGAAAGAGGTGGTGGAGTTTTGCAGACAGAGGTTTCCGCAATTCATGAGGATGGTTGAAGAGTTGGGAGGGCGTGATTCTTACTATCAATATCTGGAGGAGAGGAGATAAGAATCAAATATAGGCTTCAAAATAGTTATACCGCCAAGCGTGTCTGACTGCAGATGAAGAAGCATATTGATGGTGAAAACCCCGGTGGGGAAGCTAGGGAGGTGGGAGGCGTTAGCGTCAGTGTTCAGGGGCAGGGCACGAAGTGGAGAGTGTGATAATGGTTGGAGACAACATGTTTAGGAAACACAATATCCTCAGTATAATTCAGTAGAAGGTTGTTGTTGCAGCTCCTGAGAGATCCAACGCATTGGGGACTTGGAGTTTTTGGAAGACGATGGTGTTAGAGCAAGAACATGAGTACAACGATTGCCGAAGAAGGTTGCCGAAATAATGCTCAGTCCCTTACCCAGCAGATAATAACCTAAGACAGAAGGTAAAAAGCTAGATGAAAGGAAAGGCTAGGAGTGAAGGCACAGATGGGAAGGATTTGGTAAATATTTTTGAAGTAGGGAATGGTCTAGAGAAGACATATTACCAAAAAAGTGTAAAGGAAGATAGGGTGGCAGGTAGGGGTTAGTGGTTTAAGGAGAGAAGGGCTTGAAAAAAATTCAAATTTGAAAGTGTCACTACTGCAAAATGTAGATTTAACATAGTTAAGTTAACATTGGTTTTTATCAAAAATCGATGTTAACAAAAATGCGGTGGTAAAATGGTAAATAATGTGACTTTCTTAACATCAGTTTTTCAAATAACCGATGTTAAAATAGTAGGTTAACATTGGTTTTTCAAAAAACCAATGTTAACAAGAGCATGGTGGCAGTTGTGATAAATAAATTGAGTTAATTCACATCAATTTTGAAAAAACCGATGTTAACTAGTTGATCTTAACATCGGTTTTTTTAAAACCCGATGTTAATATTAATTCGTTAACATCGGTTTTTCTGAAACTGATGTTAAGTTTGAACGTTAACATTAGTTTTTTTTAAAAAAAATCGATGTTGTATTCATAAATTAAAACCTCAAATCCTTTTTCCCTCGTGATGAAAAAACTTGAAGATACTTAGGTCCCTCAGTCACCTTGCTTTCTCATTGCGTAGACCACACTGTCATTTCGCCCACGCCGCCATCGTCCACGCTGCCATCGCCCACGCCATTGAGCCCACACTGTCATGCCCCTGCCATTGAGCGCACTGGTTCATGCTCACTCTGTGTGAGTTTTGCGTTTGATTTGAAATTGTAAGTTTTTTGCTTTTGACTGTCATTTTCATTTTCTTTTCCACTTTGTGTGTATTGTTTTTCTCGTTGAGATGATTTCAAATTGTAATGTTATTGGAATGTATGCAACATTATCAAAATGCATTGGTAATTTTTACTCAATTTTTGTAGTACGAGTATTGTGCTGTCCATTATCATCAATAAAAGTCAATAATTGTTGGGACTCTTTACCATTGAGTTGTGACTCTTTTCTCATTGTAAATTCTTGTAGTTTAAGAGTTATCTATTTATAAATATATGTGTATGTGCTGCTGAAATGTGAAAGAGAATTCATCCCCAAAAATATTATCCTTGTTTCATTTTTCTGCATAATTTTATAGTACCTACAGTACAGTCCACCATGTCCTATAATTCCTTGAACGTTTTGAGACTTTCACACACCTCTAGATTCTAGAATACCTAAGGCAGTGTGTCTGGCCACTATTCATCCCACTACCAGCACCATTTGTCTCATTTGTGACTCCTCTACCAGTTTTTGTCCTTAGACTGACCTTGTACAATTGGACAAGGTTTTTGTTCTTCACTAAAAAGAGAAGAGAAAGTTATATTCTAAAGTTAAGATGAGAGGCTAAAAATAAGTTTTGGGGTTTGAGTAAATAATACAAGTGATGGAAGGTATGAGGTTGCCACTCATTAAGAGCCTTATGAGTAAATAGCTACATGGAAAACTAAATTAAGGCCTTTAGAATGGTCACAAATTAATTAGCTTGAAAGTTACAAAATGTAGATTATTATGATTTATGATCCATGCTCTCATCGTTGGAATTTTTAGGTAATTATTCCCAGTGACAACTTTCTTTCTTTTTTGTTTAAGAAAATACCTTAGCAAGCATCTAACCCATGAAGTGGCCCATAAACGCTTGTGAACACAATCGTTTGAATTTGTTCACTTTCTTTTTTCCTCCATGAAAATATTTAAGACAACATCTACCCATCACAAGTGGCCTACACTTGCAAACAACTGTTAATATATCTTTTACAATTTTGGACTTTGCATTTATATCTATGTGTCCAAGTAATTAATCTATTGTAATGGGCATGAATTGTCAAATGTAAATGTGCACCACATATCTGTTCAAAACCTTTGTTGAAGTAGTGATTCTGCTAGGTTGTAGTTGTAAGTATATGTATATATTTCAGCTAGGTTAAATAGTGAAATTATTTTAATTTAACTAGTGATTCTAAGTTTCAATTTTATATATGCAATTAGGTTAAATATTACATGTTTGATCTATAACTTAAAAACATATATATGAGTTAGGCACTTATCTTGAACAAATTTAATTTTCAACTTGGTGGACCTACTTGGACTGTGCAATTGGGTAGAAGAGACTCAATCACTGCAAGTTGAAGTTCTGCTAACTCAGACTTGCGTGCTCCCACTTTAAGTTTAAGTGCCCTTATCAGTTCTTTCTCCAACAAATGTTTTTCATTTAAAGAACTGGTTGCTCTTTCAAGTAGCTAGCTAGCTAGATGCATATTTAATTAATCCAGCATATGCATTAATTTTTTAACATTTTTTTATTAGTTTGAAATTAATCTATTAAAGAAAGTTGATTTCATTGTTTTAAGGAATTTCTTACTCTGTCATTTACAGTTTGCACTGCTAGAGAACTCTTTTGTCGATTGATGATCTTGCAGAGTTAAAGAAAGAATTGTCTGGAAGCTCTAAGGTATTCCTCTATCTATGACTGTTTCACTTTCTCTATACATTAGCCATGAACACAAACTTGTTTATCATGGGGAATTATATATAAAAATTTTGGTTTGGTTTGAAATTTCATAGATATGATGTATCATAAGAACTTGTTGTATGCAGTGGAACTTGCTGAAAGCAAGCCATAAAACAAAAAAAAAAAAAAAAAGCTTATGCATACCTTCTATCCATTTTTATATTTTTTATATTTTAAAACATAATTATGTATTATAGAGCTTATGTATTATGATGTGTGTTAGCTTATATGTTAGGATATTTGTGCTTATCAGTTAAGTTGGTTATAAATAGAATCTTAACTTTCTTAAGATTGGTTAATAAAAATATTAAACAACTATAGTAATACAAGATATAAAGATAACTAACTATGAAATGATATTGATATTTAAAATAAAAACATAAACAACATACTTTCACTGAAACGAGTTCAGTACATCATTTTAAAACATAATAAACAACAACACTTAAACTAGAGCTACAAAGCACACGTTCAAGTGAGACACTAAACAAACAGATAAGACATATAATAACACTTAAAAGGACTCACTTAGCAACCACCACGAAGGCGAAGTGGAAGATGCAAGATGGATTCCTTTTGAATATCGTAATCTGCCAAGGTACGACCATCTTCCAATTGCTTCCCAGCAAAAATGAGCCTCTACTGATCTGGAGGGATACCCTCCTTGTCCTGAATCTTAGCTTTCACATTGTCAATAGTATCACAGCTTTCCACCTCCAAGGTAATGGTCTTCCCTATTAGAGTCTTCACAAATATTTGCATACCTCCACGAAGCCTCAACACCAAATGTAGAGTGGACTCGTTCTGAATATTGTAATCAACAAGGGTTCTTCCATCCTCAAGTTGTTTACCAACAAATATCAACCTCTGCTGATCTGGAAGGATACCAGCAAATATTGTAATAAGCAACTTCTATAACTTTTGCTGGTATCCTTCCAGATCAAATAATGGTGGTTGAAGTTAAAACCCACATTTTTATGAGCACCTCAATTGAAAATCTACCACAAAGATTGAACCTTTTCAACCATGATGCATTGGGATTGGAAAGCTAGTAAAAGTTGCAACACATGCAAGGGTCTCAACATGTGTCCATACATGCAAAACAATGGTTTAGGTCCTCACATTACCAACTCCCAAGGGCTTTTCTCCAACAACACTTCCTATGGGACAATATGTGTTTGTGTGTGAAAGAGAGAGAGAGAATGTTCTTTATTCGACTCACCCATATCCACCCCTTCCTAGTGTAATGCTCCGCAATAGTTTCATGTTCACTTGGTGTTTTGGGTGGGTTCTCTGCATACAGCTGTTTCTACATGTTTAGTATTTTCTCAATTAATTTGTACCGTTAAATAATATTGGGATGGAGAAATTAGACTTTCAGCTAATACAATCTGCAGCCAAAAAGTTAAATAGTAATGGATTCCATGCAGTCAGGACATTCCTATATTCATGCATTCAGATCACTCATAATTTATGTTGGTAAATTTAATTCAAAACATCAATATTCATTCAAAGGTTCAAATTCACGAATGCACGTGAATGCAGAAAATCTATTTCCGAAAATAAAGATGAAAAATTACAGTTTTGTACCCATCTCATCTGCCACTAAGTAGAACATGCCCTCTATGGACCAATTTACTGTTGAAAGGCTGCAACAAGTTGTTCTGGCTCATCATTTGGTGGTTAGTTCAAACTTTAAATTGATTTATCTTTTGAACCCCATGGAAAGGAAACTGAAAAGGTGGTTTTATACTTTTATGTGATGGCACGAGGGAGGTATATGTTGGCCTTGTCTTTGTTGCTTCTTCTTGTTTTGTTTGCAATTTCTCTGTTGACTTTATGTCTCTATCTTCTTCAATTGTCGTGAATAGCCTTATTTATGGTGAGTTTAAGCAGCAATAAGCATTGTGAACCACTAGTGGAGTATGCAGTAAGCTGGACATGACTGTAAAAATGTTTTCTTAAGCAAAAGAGAAGGTTACATTGTATACCTGTGATTGATGTGATGTTTCAACATATTCCCTCATGCTAAGAAGGTTATAAATCTAATTTGATTTGTTTGTTATGAATTTATCCTAAGCAGGTTGATCTTGATTATCAAGCTTGGGCCTCTGGAGATACCTCAAGGCAACCTTTTGGGACAAGTGAAAACTAAAATAATGCTTGATAGCAGTTGCCATTGCTGCTGGCCCTAAATAAATAATGAATAAATTACAGTAGTTAATTCTAAGGTTTTGTGAAATTATTTTTTCTTTTCACTTTTTTAACATTTAACACTAACCTTCTTTATAGACTGCTCTTGGGTTTGTCAAAAGGAACCATAGCCACCAAATTTTGCACCTGAAAACAAAGACTGATGTTTCATTTCTTAGTACAAGGTTCGACTTTTACTATTCTAGTCATCTTTAATTCTGTTATAAGATTAGTAGGTTCTAACCTTCTCAGATGAACAAATACAAATGCACATTGACATAGCATCAACACTCTATGATTAGTAGGAAAGAGAAGGAAATGATTTAATTGCTTAACTGAAAATGATCAGAACAAAGAGAGAGACCTCTCCTTGAAAGTTCCCCTTACAAAACCAAGTCCATGAATGATATCCCTGCCTTTTATTCCACCAATTTATTTATCTAACTAATGCCCTATAACAACCTAACTAACTAAGTAATTGTTCTAGTTGTTTAAATTAACTACTATGTCTATTTATAGGAAAAATCTTCTATGAAATTGCACTCCGGGAAGTTTTGTAAAAATTCCCCCTATTTGGTTTCGATTCCGGCAAGTGCACCGGATCGCAGAAGTAGTATAAAACGGTAAGAACCGAGTATCGAGCACTCGGGGAACTTGTGTTATTTGGTAAGCTATTTCAACAAATAGGTGTTTGGTGTGTAAAGGTAAGTGTGAATATGAATAGGTGTATAAACTATCTATGCAAAAAGAAAGAAAATCAGTGAGATAAATGATGTGTAAAAACAAGTAGAAAACACGTTGGCCTTCCTAATAGGTGTATGATGCTAAAAAGATATTCTCTATCTAACAATGTTCATGTGTTCTTATGGTGTCTCCTGAAATACTGAACCCTGATTCCTTATGATAGTTTAGCCTAATCCTGATCAAGCATCGTTCACAGATTCCTCTTGTAAGACTAAACTCAACCAGGATCGCATTAAGACACACATACACAACTAAGTTATCGCACCCCGATTCCTCGTGATAGTACAACAACTTAGCCCTGTACTATCAAGGACTTTAGAGTCAAACCAGTCCAAAATCCCTTCACAAAATCTAATTTCAGGCTTAAATAGGTGGCCTTGTTCGTGCTCGTGTGCTTAGCGCACATTAGTGATTTTTGGCTTAGCACGCCTTTCTCGCTTAGCGGATGAACTGAAGCGGTGCGCTTAGTGAGATGAAGTGGTGCGCTTAGCAAACCTGTACAGCTCATCTTCTTCTAGAGTCTTCCTCGCGCTTAGCCTAGGAGTGCTGCGCTTAGCGAACGCTCGCTAAGCTAACAGATTAGCTTAGCGAGAAGGTGAAAAACAACACTTTCCAAAGCTTGCCTAATTAACTTGAAATTGAGAGAAAATGATTATTAAACACACAAAATGAAAATACTAAGTATTTATTACCTATACTTAATAGAAAATACTTATATTACTACAAAATAACCATAAATTGGGAGAGTTTGATACAATTTATGCAAGTTTTATACACAAAAGTTAGTCGTTTTCACCGACTAACAATTAGTTAGGTAGTTTCGATGTTGCTGCTCTGACGCAACACAATAGATCGGGAAGAACCCTAACCAAACAAGAATCCAATGGCTACGGAGTTAAGGCAACAGACAGTGCACCTTTCAAAGCACTGTTGGTCGTCATTTTGCCTAAGGAAAATGTTGTCATCTGGTTTTGTTCGTTGCATAATAGACCAAACAACTACCTCAAAGGAATAATTAACAGGTCAATGTTGTTTTTCAATACATTTGTATTAGCATTAGTCGGGAACCTCAATATTTTAATTCTACAATACACATCCATGTTTATATTCAATAGTGCTTTGAAAAGACTTGGCGATACTCCACAAAGTAAATCCAATGCTACTACTAGATGGATTGTTGTTAAAGTAAGTTATTTCACTACTAATTCTAGTTATATTTTAATAGTGTCTACACTAATTTGTACTTAACATTGAATATCTACATTTTATAATGTATTTAATGTAATAGACAAAAAGGAAGCACTTAGTGTGGATATTATGTCATGCACTGGATGTCAACTATAATCTTAAGAGGTTTCAAGAATAATTGGGAAATGATAATTGTTTAATTCATACTAATTTCATTTTGTTATAATTGGTATTATATATTATTGACTTATGTTTTATCATGCAGTATTTCAATGATGCTAGACCATTGGAACCAGAGAGATTGAAGGCACTTCACATACAGTGGTCAAACTTTTATTTGAAAGTTAAAAATGAAATAGTTAGTTAGTGTTTAGGCAATTTTTGAATTATACTTTAGTTATTTTACATTTTTTACAATTCATGTATCATTAACATTAAATATTCTTTTTATTAATGGTAATTAATAAATTAACCATGGAATTTATGATAAAAACCGTTTCAAAATAGAATGAAAATGATATGTTGTGGTCTGGATTTTAAAATTTATAGGTTAATTTTGGGGTTATTAAAAAAAAGACACCACATTAAAAAAACCTAAAAAACATCGGTTGTTTAGCAAAATCAATGTTCTATGTTATTTTAACATCGGTTTTACCAAAAACCAATGTTAGATTCATAAACAACATCGATTTTGGTAAAAAATCGATGTTGATGTTAATAAAACAACATCGGTTTTCAAGGAAAACCGATGTTGCTGTTAATAAAACAACATCAGTATTCTAAAGAAACCAATGTTATTTTATTCACATCAACATCGGGTTTTCACCAAAACCGATGTTAATATACACAAACAACATTGGTTTTTAGTCATCATATATTAACATCGGTTTTAGAAAAAACCGGTGTTGATATGAAGATAGATAACTTTTTTTTGATAAGTCTTATTATATAACATCGGTTATTTAAATAACCGATGTTGTAATTTTAAATTAACATCGATTTTTGAAAACCAATTTTAACGATAATACTTTCAAAGTCGGTACTTTCAACATCGGTTATTGACCGATGTTGAAACCCTATTTTCTAGTAGTGTGTGAGGGGAGCTGCAAGTCACATGCGACAAAAAAAAGGAAGTGACAGAGCCGTAAAGGAATATGTTCTTGAATAGTAAAGTGGAAGCGGATGGTGCTGATTTGTGTGTGCATTCTTAGCTATTGGTAGTTATTTTGGAGTGGGTTTGGTGCTTTGGGCCCAGAATGTGCTATTATTCTCCTGAGGTTATTTTATAATTATGTGTTAACGATGGGTGTGTAGATGGTATTCCCTAGTTGTGTTTGTTAAGAGGGATTTGTAGTCTTAGTGAAAAAGGATTCATGTTTCCTTTTATCTTTTGTCTTGGTGTATTATGGTTGTGCCTGTGCTTCTATATTAATATAATTAAATATATTTTCCAATAAAAAAATAACGATCTCGATAACAATGAGGGGGTTTGTTGAGTTTGGTTGAATCTTGCTTGTGAAACCAATGGAAATACGATATTCATGGATTCTCATCCTCTAATTCACTCAACGCCTCAATTTCTAATTCGTCATTCACACTTGAAATCAATGTCTAATTTTTATATTATGTGCATCAAATTAATGCTTTGGACACAAAAGATGAGCTAGGCAACCTTTCCTTGGAGGAGGCGTGTGAGAGGGAAACTATGACAAAGGAATTTTGGAAGACATCAAGGATTCAAGAATCTAATCTTTTGCAAACACTACAAAAAAAACTTATTTCTGATGGCCAAAATCCGTCGATAAATGGAAATTTTCGACGGACAAAAATCTGTTAGAAAAATGGTCATAGGAAATTTTAACCGACGGATTTTTTCCTGTCTGTCGGAAATCATCTGTGGAAAATTACCGACGGAATCTTTCCGACGGATTTGGTCGTCACAAATTTCATGTGAATCATTTGAGACAATTTTTTTTGTCACAAATTTGCGTTGGACTTGTTTTTAAAATAATTTATTTTTTCAATTGTTTTTGTTTTTTTATCATTAATAATTTAGAAATTATTTTATGCATTTATGTTATTTACCATGAAAGTTTGAATTAATACATACTTATAATTGAGGAAATTGTGAAATTGATAAATCCAAAACATAGAGTAAAATAAATTATTAAGTTAAATTAAAAACAAATGTAAAATGTTAATGGTGATTGTCAATAGTAATATTGTCTTGCTAAGTTAGTAGTGAAAATAGTCATTAGTAGAGTGCCTTTACTGGTCATCTGCCTGGTCCTATTGTTCTTTCTGCTGGTGCTAGTTCTGGTGTTGTTGTTGTTGGTCCTAATATTGTTGTTGGGGTTGTTGTTGTTGATGAATAATGATCCACACCTCTGGAGATAGGAACTAAAAGACTACTGACTGAAAAACGTGCATCTCCTCTTTTGATTGATGCAACTCCTCCTTCAGGCAGTTAATCTCTACAGCATCTTCAGCGTGACTGGAAGATCCTTGTGTATGTTGCATGAAGTTGTCATTTCCGCATTTGTAAGTATGAACAAGGTCTCCAGTACCATAAAGGTGTCCCTTATGCTTTGGTCTTGTAGCTGCAACCTAACATCGACTCCTAAGTCTTTGTTCTTCATCAGGGTCTAAGGGAGTGAGTTGGGATTCACCAACACTTAATGCAACATCAGACCTAGCTTGAGATAGTCTAGCCTCAAATTCTTCCTGTAATTCATAAATTATTATTATTCCATAAATAAAATAAACATTTTAAAGAAAAAAAATGCAAGATAATGGTCTCACATGTGTCTGTCTAGGTCTATCATTAACAAATTGACCAGTATCCTTTCATAAATGAGTTTGCTGAAAAACCTCATCCATATATATTGATCGACCAAGCTCATCTGACTATTAACAAACATTAAAAAATAAACATTAAGTGTTAAATTAAACAAGTTTAAACAACTAAGTATTATAATTTTAATGAACATACCAAGCGAATGGCATGATCTTGCAAGCTGATAGAACCACCTGTGTGTAAACACCCTCACTTTTCATATGCCCGATTGTTTTTGGCCTGTGCACACTTGGAAAAATACTCAGGTGCATTCTAATGTGATAATAGATTGTTCCAAACACGATCTCCAATCCAATATGACCTTTTATTTTCATTTCGAGCATCCTGAAACATCTCATAAAGTCTATGAGCTAGCTTTCGAGTTAAAAGCTTTTTTTATTTCATTCTCTTCCTCGGGTCTCCAGACCAATTTTCTCTAAGCTATAGCAAAGTAATGAAATTGTACACAATAAGAAAAAAATGAATTTTATAATTTCAGTTAAAATAAAAAGAATAGCATTACTATCCATTTCAACCATTGAACTACTTCATTAAAAGAAGAATAATTTACCTTAAAATGCTGGGAAAAAGTTCATGATGATCTTTTGGAATTGCTCCCCATGTAGGCCAAGGCTGACCAAATTGTTGCCTAATGGACAAAGTGGCAGCCTTTGCCTCAACCTTAGATGGATGAAACCTAAATAGAAAAATAATTAATCAAAATAGTAAAATATGATGTTATGTATTATATATAATGATAATTATATAAATTTTGTAATACTTGTGATCCATTAATTAGCGTGACCATAAGAAGATCATTAAGGGGGGGGGGGGAGGGGCTCTTCCGTTGCCAAATTTATAGCATCTTCATCTGTAGGCATATTGCCTACAGGTGGGGAGGGGACAGGTGTAGATGTAGGTACTGGGGACGGTCCACGTGCATCAATGGAGGATGGAGATGGTGTGGGTGTAGGTTCTAGAGATGGTCCACGTGCATTAACATGACATGAAGATTGTCTAGCTTCAGTCGGAGGTGGTGATTGTATAGGTGCAACATCAGGAGACCTAACTAGGATAGAAACAGAAGACGAGGATGAGGTAGATGATGTCAAACTATCTCGGGGAGGGTCAACACCACCTGATGACATATCTATATATAGAAAAATAATATTATAACATAATTACTAAAAACAATGATATTGGGATGATTGGAAATTAGATAACTAACGAACTTCCATATGACAACAAAAAAAACACGCTAACATAGTTTTCAAGTATTAGAAGAAAACAAACTTGTCACTAATAATAAACATTATAACTGACTAACAAAGATCAACGTCTAATCCTCTTCAGAGTTGTAAACTTCAAAGTCATCTTCTAACTCCCCTTCATTGTCTTGTTCAATATTGTTTGATTCTCCATTCAAAGTACTTGATTCTTCTTCATTTGTCAACAAATTAGTAGGGTTTATTTCTTCAACACCACCTCTTAAATCTTGCAATCCAGAAATACTTTCAACTTCAATAACTTCGTTGACATGTGACATTTCCTCAACCGGGTAAGGCACATCATCTTGAACATGATCAGATTCTATGTAACCCCTTGACTTTGTTTTAATTGCAACACATCAACCACATTTGTCCCTTCTTGTTGTTGGATATGACACATAAAACACTTGTCTTACATTATTTGCACTGATGAATGGGTCAAACAAATTATAGCTTTTATCCATTCAAATTTCCATTGTGCCATATTTAGGATCAACTCTTGTTCCTCTACTCGTTGGATCAAACCAGTGACAATAAAATAATACTACTCACTTAGGATAGGTAGTAGTATTATACTCTAGCTCATATATGTGTTGAATGATGTCATAAAAATCATTTTCGGCTCCTTCTGTAAGCCCTTTTACATGAACCACATTATTTATCATTTTCTTCCCTTGACTCCATGCTTGAGTATGGAATTTGTACCCATTGACAAAGTATGTGTGTCATTCTTTAACGTAACTCATGGGACCATACAATTAATCCTTTAAGTGTTTGTTTCTCACATTTGTAGGCTCATTTATAACCTATGAATATAAAGTGTATGAACAGTTATAATTTTTTATCATAAAGTAACAAAATAAAACATACAATAACTTACTTACTTTTTGTTGTAACCAAGTAGGAAAATCTCCATGTAGATTATGAGTAGAGGCATTTGACTGAGATTGCAAGAATGAATTGTCCACATATAATGTTGTACGAGTCAATTAAGGGGCGGGGGGGGGGGGGGGGAATAATGTGAAGATACAACCATTCAATTGAATAACAAATGGCATACATTGAGAAACTTACTCGAGGTATAGTTTAACTTCGACACAATTAATCAACACATGAACATGGGCTGAGTCTTTCTCATCGTCAGTTAACTAGTGAATTAACTCCTTTCCAGAAGGACGACCTTGTTGGTCAAATACTGATAACATCGGTGGACGACTTTGGGCTTTAATTGTAATTTGATTCCTAACATTGCACGACGACAACATAAAGTTGTTGAAATAATGAGAACAAGAAAAAGTTGTCTCACGATGTATGTAAGATGTGCAAATGGATCCTTCCACCCAAGCCTTATTTTTCACTACTCATTTAGAATTGCCTATGAATCTACAAATTTTAAAGAATATAAAGTCTTAAATTAGTGAGCATTAAAAAAGAAATATTAAAGAAAATACAATGATCATTTTAGTACCTTTCAAATGGAAACATCCATCTGTATTGGACTGGTCCACCAAATCTAGCTTCATATGCCAAATGAATAGGCAGATGCTCCATTGAATCAAAAAACCCCGGGGGGAATATTCTCTCCAACTTGCTCAAAATTAATGGAATATTTTGTTCCATTCTACTGAAGTCATCCTCCATCAAAGTTGTACCACACAAGTCTTTGAAGAAATGACTTATTTCAGTAAGTGGATTTAAGACATATGGCGACAATGAACTAAAAGCAATAGGAAGTAAACACTCCATGAACACATGAAAATCATGACTTGCCATCCCATGCATGATTCCCTTATCAACATTGGCACATCTGGCCAAGTTAGAAGAATAACCATTTGGCATTCAGAGTTCTTTTATCCAGTGACAAACTAACTTTGTTTGGTCTGCAGTTAAAGTGTAATTTTCTTTTGGCTTTAATAACTTCTTGTTAGCTGTTGTCTTCAACTCCAAGTCTTTACACCTACAATACAAAGCTAAGTCCATCCTAGCCTTGTCATTGTCTTTTGTCTTACCACTAATATTCATAATAGTGGTGAATATGTTGTCAAAGAAATTTTTCTCTATGTGCATAACATCAAGATTATGTCGCAACAAATTATCTTTCCAATAAGGAAGATCCCAAAAGATTCTTCTTTTTGTTCAATGGTGCCACTCCCCATATCCATGTAAATTTGGTGGTGGTAGACTAGTTTCTATGACTTTTGGCAAATCCCTAACCCTACGCCATACTTGTGTAGGTGTCAACATACGTGTTGGCTCATCCCTTTCAACTTCCCCCTTTTTGAAGGCATTTTGTTCCTCCTAAATGCATGATCAGTAGGTAAGAACCTACGATGATAGTCAAACCAAGAAGTTTTTCCCTCGTTTCGCAACTAAAATGCCTTTGTGTCCTCCATGCAATACGAACATGCTAGTCTACCATGTGTCCCCCAACCAGACAACATCCCATAAGTAGGAAAATCATTAATAGTCCACATCAAAGCTGCCCTCATCATGAAATTTTGCTTTCTTGAAACATCGTAAGTCATGATACCACTCCATAATTTCTTCAAATCATCAATCAAAGGTTGTAAATAAACATCAATACCAATCATTGGATTAAATGGACCTGGTACGACACAACTCAAAAACATATAAGTTTTAGTCATACACATTTCTGGAGGAAGATTGTACAGGGTTACAATGATTGGCCAACAAGAATAAGGTGAAGAGGATGCTTGAATATATGGATTAAATCCATCTTTGTATAAATCGAGCCACACATTTCGTTGATCAATGGCAAAATCTGCGTGTACCCGATCAAAGTGCTTCCATGCTTCAGCATCATATGGATAGCGTAACATGCTCAAAGATCTTTTATTCTCATAGTGCCATGACATTTCGCTTGTAGTTTGTATTGATGCAAACAATCTCTTCAACCTTGGTATTATATGCAAATAAAACATCGTTTTTATTGGAACTAATTTTTTGTTGCTTGTTCCAATAGTCTTAGCATGATATCTGTGCTTGTTACAGAATTTGCATTCGGTTAACGCTTCATCATTGTCATAATACAACATGCAACCATCCACACAACAGTCAATCCTCTTAGCCTTCAACTCAACTTTGATACTAACCTCTTCGCATCATAATTTTTTTTTGGTAAACCATCTTTTATAGGTGTTGCATCCAAAAACATTTTTGAAATAAACTTCAAACGCTGGTCGGGAACATTCCAATTGCACTTGCAAGCTAAAAGCCTTGCAGATATTGATCATTTTGAGTCTATTACCCCTTCATACAATGGTTCATTTGCCTCCACCAATAAATTGTAAAATCTTTGAGTATCTTTATTTGGAGGTTCTTCCATATTATTTGAGTTTGGAGGTTCAAATGTTTGAGGTTGTCTTAGAGCATCACACGCCATGTCTTACGTTAACATAAATTGTTCATGTTGAGTCATATATTTTGCACTAGTAGAAGCATCCATGTAATTGTTGTCCTTATTTAAATTCCTATATGGCATGTGTTCACCATGATTAGTCCAAATCCAATAATTAGGCTTGAACCCATTTTTGTAAAGGTGGACCTTCACAACCCTATCCTCTAAAATCCTAGTGCAATCACATTTAACACAAGGACATTTGATCCCCCATCATTGTCATAACAATCTTGCTGACAAGCTTTGCTTACAAACTCTTCAACCCCCTCAACAAAAGACTCTTTCAAATCGCTTCTACCATTATAACAACAATTCCAAAGAATATTGTTCATATTCTATTTATTTAATAAAAATTAGGGACATTGATGTTTAGTCATGCATACTCTTAGAGTGATCTCTATTATATATTTGTAGCAAGAATTATGATCATACTTTAGGTGAAAAAAATGGCATACATATAATGTTTGACTTTCTAAAGTCACAAAGTATGGAATATAAATAACATAACCACAATCAGATATATATACTTAACACGTTTAGTATAAAAAATTTTCAAACAAGTACAATAAAAACCTCAACTAACCCAAACAATAGAACATAAGTGTCAGTAATGAAGCGATCACCCAAGATAAACTAACTATGAACCTGACAGTAAAAGAGAAAGAAAAAATTTTAAAAGATCATTATCTGGATATTTTCAACACTATATAATTGGTTAAGATTGATTGAAATGAAACATTGTACTAAATATGTGGTCTTTTTTAATTGTAAATAAACATGGCGACATATGTTAGTTGACATATAGAAAATGAAAATTAAAATAAAAATTTAAATATGATAGATGATACGAGGTAATAAAAAAAGACAATAAAAAATGAGAAGTATTAATTATGTGTTTACAATAATAGTATTTAACTATGTAACTATCATTACTCTTTTTTTAAGTTTTATTTACACACATTTTTAGTCTATCTAACATTTTTTTTACAGATTTATTGACACTCGTCTTTAAAAGTTAATTTCAAGTAATTATAAATAAAAAACTGTAATACTTTCATGTTTGTAGTTTTTGAACAAATGCTGTTTATTTTTAATTACTTAAAGTAAATGGAGTGCATTATCAAAACTGTTACTGTATTTAATTTTGTAAAAACATAAAGAGTATATTCTTTGCCGAAAACAATAGGTAAATTACCATTGGATTGGTTTTTGCCAAAAAGATCAAAACTGTTTTTACAAAGAGTAGTGCATTGTCCTCCCTAATCTTTATCTCCCATGTATTTAGGTTTTTTAATTAATAAAAACAAATAATAACACTTGATTACTAGTAAATATTAATTAGAATCATAAATCAAACTGTAATTTAGGATTACTGATTTTTTTTTTGTTATAATCTAAGGTAAAGAAAGTCTTCCAATTAAAAACTTCCTAGCATACAAATAATTAAGTGTCCCTCAATTATATATTCATTGTTCCGACTAATCTTTATTTGATAAAATAATGAATAACAATTGATTACATAATAAAGATTAATCAAAACATAAACTAAGCGATGATTCAGATCTGCTTAATAATTTTTGGAAAATATTTTTGTAAAATGATAGACGGAAAAAGGTGATTGATTATTTTTATCAAAACAAATTGTGTTTTATAATTTAGTTAAAATATATTTCTTTTGCATCCTTAAATATTTTTGTTAACTAACTATGTTTCTTTTTTGTGCTTCTTTTTTTTAAAAAAAAATAAAAGGTGTGCTGATAATAAAGATGGTGTGTTGATTGTAAAATGAAAAAAAAAACTACCCATGACCCTTTCATGCCCACCTCCTTTCGTGCCAACCACCAAAGCAAAAGCACCACCAACCTTGTAACCGTATCACCATCGTCACCAACCAAACCGCCACCAACCACCCGTGACCCAAACCACCCTCGAACATCACCATCACCAACCAAACCACCAACCACCCACGACCCAAACCACCATCGAACAACACCATCACCAACCAAACCACCAACGCACAGACCAAACCAACATAACAAATTCAGAACAAAAATAAGCAACATTTCTTAAGCTTTACACATTTATAAATCATCCAAGCAATCAAAACCATTAACTAAACAACATAAAATCATTCAAGCAACATTTTGAATGAATCAAACAAGGAACAAAAATAAAATTAAACCTCTAACGCCAAATGAGACCGAGGGTTGGACAATAACTTTCCAGAGTTGTGTGGGTTGAGACTAGTGACAGGAAGGGGCTGAAACGCGGTGGGCTTACCTATCGGCTGTGTGGGCTGACAATGGAGGCAGAATGGAGCCGCTACAAAGGCACGACAGTCACAGGCAGAAGATTGAGGCTCGGGGTCGCGAAGCGGAGATGAGACGAATGTCGCAAAGGGAGTAACAGAGGGCTAGGGTTGGGGGTCTTTTAATTGGGGATAATTTTACATTTCGACGGATTGATTCCTTCGGTAAAATCCGTCAGAAATGAATACTTTCCGACAAAATTAAATCCTTCAAAAAATATGTCGGAAATTGCAACATTTTTTACGGAATTTTATCCGTGGGAATTATTCCGTCAGAAATATATTTTTTTGTAGTGAAAAGTCTAGAATCAAATGGCATAGGGAGGGAGATGAGAACACCAAGTTTTCCCATGCAATGGTAAATTGGCATAGAAGAAGAAATGACATAAAAGGTTTAGATGTGGACGGTGTATGGCATGAAGAGCCTTTGAGGGTCAAACAAGGCATCCATGATTTCTTCAAAAGTAAATTCCTTCAAGAAAGATCTATGTAGGTTTTGTTGGATGGGGTAACATTTAAATCCTTACTAGAGGAGAATAATCTCTCCCTTGTTGTTTTTTTCTCTAAGAAGGAAATCAAAGAGGTCGTTTGGGATTGTGATGACAACAAGAGTCCTAAGCTAGATGGCTTTAACTTCAACTTCAACAAATCTTGTTGGAATGTGTTGAAAGTGGACATTGTTAGAGTTGTACAAAAATTCCATAGTCATGGTAGGTTGCCAAGAGGATCTAATTCTTCTTTTTTACTTTCATTCCAAAAAAAGAGAATCCATAAGGGATGTGGGAGTATAGGCCTATTTCTCTAATTAGGAATCTCTACAAAATTATCACTAAAATCTTGGCAAAAAGCATGAGCAAAGTGTTGAGCAGTGCGTTTGATGCTAGAAAATCGGCTTTCTTAGGTGGAAGGAATATTTTGGATGGGGTTGTGATAGCTAATAAAGTTGTTAAAGAGGCCAAGGCTAAGAAAAAGTCATGTTTTGCCTTCAAAGCAAATTTTGAGAAGGAATATGACTCAGTGAGGTGGGATTGCCTAGCCTACATGCTTCATAGATTGGGATTTTGCAAAAAAATGGATGCAATGGATTTTTCTTCATATGTATCTATACTTGTTAATGGAAGCCCAACAGAGGAATATTCGACACAAAAGGGCCTATGACAAGGTGATCCACTAGCACCTTTTCTCTTTTTGGTGGTAGAGGAAGGTTTGAGTGGTTTGGGTAGAGAAGCGGAAGAAAAAGATTTAATTGGGGGGATCAAGATGGGGAATAGTGGTTTGAGGATCTCACTACTTTAATATGCAAATGATACTATCTTCTTTTTTCGGAAAGAAGTTAGAGACTCTATAACCTTGAAGACCATTCTAAGGTGTTTTGAAATGGCTTTCAGGCTAAAAGTTAATTTTCATAAAAGTAGCTTGGTAGGTATCCATGTGGACCAAAGAGATATCACCAATTATGCTACAATGCTTTATTGTAGCACTAGGATTATCCCTAAGGTAATTATTTGGGCTTATTGAATGCAGCAAATGCTAAGAAGGAAAAAAAATACTAAAGATTGCAACATGGCAACCAATCATTGATAAAATGTGGAAGAAGTTGGCACCTTGGAGTAGCGGACACTTATCCTTTGGTGGGAGAATTTGCCTTGTTAAATTAGTTTTTCCTTCTATACCCTTTACTTCTTGCCATTCTTTAAAATTTATAAGCAAGTCATTACTTCCCTTAGTAGAATTCAAAGAAATTTTCTTTGGGGGTAGAGGGGAGGAAAAAAAGTGGTTTGGGTCATGTGGGATATCGTATGTTCACCAATAGAAAAAAGGGGTTTCGGAATCAAACACTTAGAGGTTTTAAATAGGGCCTTATTGGGGAAATGGATGTGGAGATTTGTGAGTGATAAATAATATCTTTGAAGAGAGGTCTTGCTTGAGAAGTATGACATATCGGACTTGGATAACCTTTTTTTGGGAACCAAGTTTTCAAGGGGTCTCAATGATGGGCTGACTTATTAGGAGTTTGTGTGTATGAGGGCAATATGGAAGGGTGGTTCCAAAGAGAGATTTCAAAAGTCTTAGGGGATGGGGAAAAGGTGAGCTTTTGGTGTGCCAAGTGGTTGGGTCATGAGAGTTTGAGGTCCAAGTATCCTAGGTTATTTCTAAACTAGGAACAAAAGCTATACAAGGTCTTGCAGGTGAGAGATCGGCATGAGGGAGTACGGAGGTGGGATTTAAGGTGGAGAGGAAGGTGGTTACAATGGGAAGACTCAGTGGCTCAACAATTATTACACAATGTCGGAGAAGTCTCTCCTTTCGCAAACTTGTGTGATGGTTTGACATGGTGGAGGGGTGCAAATAAAAATTATGTGGTAAGAGAAGTATATGAAGTGATACATAATATGGGAAACCAAGACCTAGAAAGATTTTACAAGAAGCTATGATGGCTCAAGGTACCCTTTAAGGTCAAAGGGTTTGTGTGGAAAGTGGGGCTAAACAGAATTCAGACAAGAGACAATTTACAAAAAAGGTGAATTTTACCTAATGATGGCAATGTCAATCGTGCATTCTGTAACTCTTCTTTGGAATTTGTGGAACACATGTTCTTTCATTGTCGCTTTGCTCATTAAGTGTGGAATAGGTATTATCTTTGGGGAGAGGATTTGAAAGTGTTACCAGGTGATATTCACGACCAATTTTGGTGAAATAAAGGGAATGTTATAGGCTCAAAGGCATGAAAAAGATGATGGTACTCAACAAACCAAGAGGGGGGGGGGGGGTGAATTGGTTTTCAAAGCAAACTGAAATTTTAAAACCAGAGTTACAAAAACTTCTTTTGTACAGAACATATCACAAAACTTTTCATAAATCGAACTCAATCAATCCACCCTTGGTACAAGATCCTTTATTAGAGTTCTTTCTTTCACAAATATATATCTTGAACATTTTTTCAAACTGATTAATACTTGAATAAGAGGCTTATTGTGTCATTTTTGTTGAATGAGAGGTTTATTGTGTTAACTAATAGCATCACATAATCTTAACTCATTCTGAGGGTTATTATGTTATTTTCAAGATTGTTTTAAAGAGAACATAAGTTGGTTATTTATAGAGAAAACAATTATAACCGCCTATAATTGATTAAATCTACAAGTTAATCCATTAATTCAATGAAGTAATCGGTTAGATTATATTTTTAATCGATTAAAGTGTTCTTCCAAACACCTGGAAACAACTCAAGAACAATGTAATCGGTTAGATACACAAAGTAATTTATTAAAGTGTTCTTGTTCACTTCTGAACTACTTATAGAAAGAGAATTAATTGATTATATCACATGGTAATCGATTAAAATAGAGACTCATAAATAAATTAGTTTGTCTCAAAAACAACCGTGTAATCGATTACGAGAAGGTTGTAATCGATTAAACCGATACAAGATATAACTTTGCAAGCTTCAAACAACTAGTTTAATCAATTATGATAAGGTTGTAATCGATTAAAACAGAGTTTTTCCTTTTGAAGAAACTTTTCTAACTTAGAAATTTTTCTTCTCACTTACTCATGATGATGCATGATGCACAAAAGATATGATATGGACTAAGTTGCAACATTCAATATAACAACCAATACAAATGCCACTCAAGGGAGTTGGGCATGTAAAAGACAAAGCATCTTCAAGCTTTTCTCCAAGCTTCAAGCTTTAGTCTACATGTTGTTCATGTTGCCCCCTATCTCTAACAAGGCAAAGTTGTTTTGGTGGGTGGTTTTGATGGCTGCGGTATGGGCTTTATGGAACTACAAGAAAAATGTTGGTTTTCGATGGCCAAAATCCGTCAATAAGGTTGACAATCTATCAATAAATAGGTTACTGTGTTTTCTGACGGATTATTTGTTGGTAATTGTAACTACATTTTTTGATGGATAATACGTTGATAATGGTTACTATATTTTCCTACAGATAATCCATCTATAATGATCAGGGAAAGCAATCATTATTTTATATATTATCGACAGATTATTTGTCGGTAATTTTGTCATTGATATTTTTTTATATATTAAAAATATTATATGGCATTGCAAATTAATATTGTACAATGTTGTCATATACAAAACAATAATAAATTTAAAAGATCACAATTTTTATAATAATTTAGCTACAAAGTTGTTGTCATATAGGTTAATCCTATATAATTGTCTTTACAGTCAAACCATTCATAAATTAAAACATAACATAGTTTTAAAACAACATTCATAAAAAGGACAAGTAATAACAACTTTTTAATACAATCTACTAATTATCATAATCTAGAGAGTATGAATGTTGTTAGTTTTCTTGTTGTTGCTCCTGCTGCTATTAGTGGTTGTTTTGTTGTTGGTTTTGTTTAAAGATATTTTGTGCATTAGGTGGTAGGAATTGCATGAAAATTGATTGAAATGGTTGAAATTGCTGCTAAAATTGATGACTCATCTGGATAATCTCCTCCCTCATTCGGCAAATCTCTTCCTCACTTTGTGAAAGTCTTTGTCTTAGTTGGATGATCTATTCTGAATCATGCAAACAACTACTTGATGCTTTCCTTTTTTGCTTGAGGCTACTATCTCCACCTTGATAATCACGAGCAAGGTTTCCAGCCCCATAGAGTCATCCCTTGGTCTTTCCATGAACAACTTTGGCCTAACACTTAGACCTAATACTCTCCTTTAAAACAGGGTTAAGAGGGCTAGTCTTTGATTCACCAACAGATGATGCACCTCATACCTAGCTTGAGAATATATTTTTTGAAATTCTTCATGCTATTCAAACAAAGGAAACTTTCATTAACATAGTAATGTGAATAACATGAAGAAAAAAATAATTTAAAAACTAACATGTGTTCTCGAAGATCTTTCATTGACAAATTCACTAGCACCATTTCTTATTTGGGTTTGTTGAAAGATCTCATCAATATGTACAGAACGAAAAAATTTCGTTGCCTGCAAAAAAAAAAGCATTGATGGTAAATAAATACATATTTAATCTTAAAAGTATTAAGTTTTAAACAAAATATTAAAGTTTAATGTACACACCATGTGCATGGCATGATTATGCATGCTAATGGAGCCACCTGTATGAAGGGTCCCACCCTTTTCAGACGCTCAATTTATTGCAGCTTGTGGAAACTTTGAGCAAAAAGAAGTTGTATTCCAATGTGCTAACCGTTGGTTCCATACGCAATATTGGCTTCTTAAATGTCTTTCTAGCATTGCCAAAACATATCATCCAATCTATGAGAGGCTTTAGTGTGAAAGTTTCTCCTAATTCTATCCTCATGCTCTAGTCTCCACATCACCAACCTCTATATAAAGGGAAAAAATGTTGGTATAGGAAACAATGAATAATCACCACAATATGTTATTACATTATTAATTGTAGCAAGCACATATATGAAGCATGAAGTTATTTAAAATAATTAGGTGAGCTAGCTAGCTAGCTAAGGAAAGCTTAGGTAACTAACTAATTAACTAATCACAATTTTTAAAAAATGTACTATAAACCCCTGTGAAACCTTTCTTGCTTAAGTTTTTCTATGATCATAATGTAATGTATCATATATAATGATTCAATTAAAGACAAAATGGTAGAGTTAGTGATTTGGATTTATAAAAAAAGGTGCTAGTAAAAATTAGCGGTCCTATGGATAATTAACTTAAGAGAGTGGGATTGGAAAAACAAAAGCCCTAAACCCATTAACCAACTTGATTCTGCATGCTTATACTTACAACCAACATGGAAAGATATAGTTATTAGATAGTTATATTAAAAATACATAAATGCTATGAAAGTTAATTTGCAAGTGTGCAACATCAAATTCTAATTATTATAATATCAAGTTATAATATCAATATAGCACAAAAAAGAACACGATAATGAAAAATGAATACAATTTTTTTTACATAAACTCTTCTAAGAATAAGGCAAGACATGCATGATGCATCATTTTTAATCAAACTAGCAATTATATTGATTTTGATATAATGCATCATTTGATTTTGACATAATGTAATCAAACTCGTCTTAACTCAATGTTAGATGATTGGCAAGTGCACCAATTTGTTCAAGTAGTAATTAAAACAGTAAGACTGAGTATCGTGTCCACAAGAAATTTGTTATACTTTGACAACACATATTCAATTTGTAAACAATTCTAATTTCAATGAAGTAAATTGAAATAGCTCATTCATGTTTTCAAGTGTCTGTAATAATTTTTCTCAGCTTAAGAACAAATAACAAGAACAAACACAAAGTTGTAAGATGAAACAAATACTGAAGTGAATGTGTCGGGGAGTATTCTATTGAACTTTCTCTTGACATGATTAAAGAATTTTTTCTCTATTTAACATTATCCTAATGTTCTTTGCACCGTTAAATTACTCTAGATGTAATTCCTCACATGAAAGAGCCTAGCCCTCCTAGTTTCATTCTTGATTCCTCAACAAACTCAACCTAAGCGAGCTGCATTACGAATTAGATGTAGTGTTTTCTAGATTACTTCATACTATTCCTAGAAATGAAGGCCTCTAGCTGCTCTACCAAGTTCTAAGGACTAAAAGCATTTCCGAATAATTAAATCCTAACAAAACATATAAATGGGTGATCAAGCCACAAATATGGAAAATAAACACATATAGAAGCAGAGAACACTAGCAATAATCTTAAATAGATAGTTAGAGTTTTTACATCAAGAGTGCTCAGTGGAAAAAATCTCCAACAATGAAGTGTTTAGCCCTCTATTAGCAAGGAGGGCTCAATACAAAAATGAAATAAGATGGAAATGGAGTGGTGAAGTGAAAGTGTGAAGAAAGTAGCTTCCTTCAGCCTTGATGCTCTGTTTGTTTCCTTCCACGCTGCTTGATGCTTGGTTTTCCCTTCCTCTTCCAGTTTTAAAGACTTTTGGACTTCTCAGATTACGAATGTGCACTCAGCGACCATGTCTCGCTAAGCAAGAGTTAGTGACTGGGCACTTACCAGGGCTTGGACGCGCTAAGTGTGAGAAGCGAACAAAGGCTTCGCTGGGCGGGTTGGCTGCATGCTTAATGTGCTGCTCTCTAACTTAACATTCTCTAGGGTTTTTCTCTCATTGAGCGAGCTAGCTTCCTCGCTAAGCGGATTAGCCTCGCTTAGCCAATCTGGCTCACTGAGCGGGCTCTTTAGCAACATTTCCAAATCTTCTCTTCTTCAGCCTAAAAATCCAAATAATTGCAACATTAGCCATCCAAATAGAGCTTTCACTATAAAACTCACACAAAAATGAATTATTTACAAATCTCACACAAGAAACCATAAAATTAGAGGCACATTGCTACTTTTTATCCATTTTAATGCATTTAGTACTCTTGAATAACAATTATCAAACTCCCCCAAATTTACAGTTTTGCTTGTCCTTAAGCAAAAAAACTAACAGTGGTCAATCAATTCGGTGTTTGTCTGATAAGTATCAATCACAGTGATAGAGATGACTGCACATGCATCAACTAATAAATCCTCCGAATTAAGGTGCATTACATTTAAATATATAAGCATGTGCATTGAGCATCAGAAGTGAAATAAATTAGCAAGCATGACAAGTATCAAGGAAGGTTGACTAAGCTTTTATCCTCATAGCTACTATTTCTCTCATGCACACAAGTGTTTCAGGTGATTTCTTCATATAAACAACCAACACAATTCCCAACTTTTGTATTTCATCTCATTCCATACACACATGTACACACAATGTGGATCTGAAGGACTTTGTTCGGCTTGTAATGAGGTTGGGCTAGGAATAAATTCATGGTTTTTCTTGGATGCAACATTTAGGTTTTAGAAGAGCATTCTTTATTTGGATGCAAAGTTTTCTTATCCTGCCATCAACTTCTTCTTACTGCACTTATCCCCGTATTAGCATCACTCAATAATCACAGGCACTAATGCTTCAGAATTATTTGCCATTTACTTTCATTTTTTTTAGCAGAGAAGCATAGTCATGTCATTTCCTGCAGTTTTACATAAGTTGCATGATGCTGATATATTCATTTTCATGATTTAATAAAACCACCCCCCAAATTTGAACCAAACAATTTCCATCAAGACAATGCTCTCCTAAAACCTAGAACAAGGTATGATACAAATGATTTACTTCAGCTAGGGTTCAAGACAATATTCAATCATGCTTGGCTCACTTGGTGCAAAGGTTTACTTCAATTATTCATGCAAGGTAGCTATTTGGCTCTATAGCAAAATAAATTCAACATGGCCTTCATCATTTCCACATCATGCATCCATTCAACATTCAGAGATTCATGCAAAAATTAGTAGTTGATGCTAGTCATTCTCTCACAATTAAGATTCACACAAATCACCGATTCACAACAATTAGTTTCCCCTTTGCTATTTTCCTGTCATGCAAGCTAACATTTTCACTCACGCACCTAATTTCCACACTGTATCTCTTGACATAATGCAAGCTTTTTCGAGGTTTAAGATTTCACAGAGCAGATCACTCATATCATGCAATCAATTCAATTCAGATCAAGATATCAAGATGTCGCAACCTACCCTTCGGCGAGAAGGCGAGGCAAAACAAAATGGTGTGTCTACTCATGAAGAAAATGCGTGGAGTTACAACCAGCGTTTATTCGAGGAAAACATTAGAAAAACCAAAAAGACAAAGGTCTGCAGATTTTGAATATAAGGGTTCGGGAGTTGTTTACGCACGGAGAAGGTATTATGAGTGTGCAAAACATGACTTCAAAATTATATATTTTCCCTTTTATGTTTATTATTTTTTTGGGATCGACAAGGGTGTTGCTCTTGCTCCTACGTATCCTCAGGTGCGATGAGGAATTCAGACCTACGTAGTTCTTTAAGTCTGAAAGTTTAGGTGTTACATTGGTTTTATGTTGTTTTGAAAGATTGATTTTAATTATGAACAAAAATTCATTTAAGGCGTTGGACCTTGAAACAACCTCAAGTGATGTTTGATGAAAAACGGAGAGAATCGTTATGGTGTTGGACCTTGAAATGATCTCAAGCGATATTTGATGAAATGAAGGAGTTTATGAGTTGGTTTTATTTTGGTTTTGCTTATTAACCTTCAATCTTTTTTAAAGATAACTTGCGGCACTAATGATCGGTTAAAACTTACTTTACAAGAAGAAAATGGGATTTCTGATGCTAGAAGAAGGAGATGAGGATGCACAAATCAAAAGAGGACCCCTAAGGGTGCATAAATCGCATTCAAATCCTTAAAACAAAAACTAACCGGATGACGAACGAAGAACGATATAGAAGTCGATTACGGTCGCAATTCGGTAGCACCTCAACCTCATTTTTCTCTTCTTTCTTCTTCTTCTCTCTGATTTCACTCAATTTCTCTCAATGTTGGACCTTGGAACTTCTTTACTCAGCCTCCCTCATGCCTATTTATAGCAAAATATGGCATTAGGGGTCATGGCAACTCGCCCAGGCAAGTTGTTGCTTCAACCTGAAGTAACCTTGCTCGCCCAGGCGAGCTGGTTACTTCGCCCCTAAGCTATTTGGGGGCCCAGGCGAGCCAGAGGCTAGCCTGGGCGAGCCAGGGTTCAGAAAAAGGCTTAAAATGACCCTTTTGCCTTCCCTTTTGGGTATTTTTCACATTCT
Organism: Glycine soja; assembly: GCF_004193775.1. Taxonomy (NCBI): domain Eukaryota; kingdom Viridiplantae; phylum Streptophyta; class Magnoliopsida; order Fabales; family Fabaceae; genus Glycine; species Glycine soja. Next base: position 19,123,592 of record NC_041010.1, on the reverse strand, counting down.
TTATCAAAACATTGAATGATCATCTATTTCGTACTGTAATTGGCGTTCAATATTGTAAGTCGACTAGCAAGGATCAAAAGATCAACAAATGATAGTCCTCGGACGAAATTAAGGTATGACAGTTGCCCCTCTTTACTTATCTTTTATTGGAAATAAAAGGGAAGTAAAGATAAGCACACTAATTTCGTTCGAGCGATCTTGCTATTTGACCTGGCAACTAGCAAAAACCAAGGAAGTGAAATTGAGAAAACATGAGGACATTGAAGTTCTGTAGAGTGGAAGACATCTGAAGTTCTTTTTTTTTCAATTCAAAGCATACAAATAGAGGACTTCAAGTCCTATGAAGCACAAAGACAAGGACATTGAGTTCTATAAAAGACAAAAGACGTTGAAGTCTTGTAAAGTGTAAAAGACGGAAGACATGAATGTCTTTGAAATGTCAATGAAGACATTGTAGTCTTTTGAAAGCATAAATGACTGAAGACATTGAAGTCTTTGAAATATACATGAAGACATTGTAGTCTTTTGACAAAAGACATTGAAGTCTTTGAAATGTAAATAAGACATTGAAGTCTTGACAAAAGACATTGAAGTCTTTGAAATACGAAGAAGACATTGAAGTCTTGACAAAAGACATTGAAGTCTTTGAAAATGTAAAGAAGACATTGAAGTCTTGACAAAAGACATTGAAGTCTTTGAAAATGTAAAGAAGACATTGAAGTCTTGACAAAAGATATTTAAGTCTTTGAAAATGTAAAGAAGACATTGAAGTCTTAAAAAAAACATTGAAGTCTTTGAAAATGTAAAGACATTGTGTTAGACAAGTGGCCTCAGATATCTTAAGAAGGAGGGGTTGAATTAAGATATTACAAACTATTTCCCTAATTAAAAATTCTACTTTGATTTTAATGCAAGTTCCAAGTTCCCTTAAAGATGAATTTCTAAATGATGATTCAAATTAAACAATCTGAATGTAAATGTTAAGCAACAATAAATAAAAGAGTTTAAGGGAAGAGAAAGTGCAAACACAATTTTTATACTGGTTCGAAAAAGTCTGTTGCCTACGTCCAGTCCTCAAGAAACCCGCTTGGGACTTCCACTATCTCGCAAATGCTTTACAACTTTTGAAACACATAAGGGCAACCCTTCCTTTGTGTTCAGATGCTTTACAACAAGAGACTCTCAGTCTCTTAGCCCTTTGATTAGAAAGAGAAGAGGAAGAAGATAATCTCTCTTGAAAGAGATAGATGTTTACAATGAAGCACTCAATTCCTTATTGAATAACACAAGTGTTTGGCCAAGGAATGTTGGATGATAAGATATTTTTGTTTGAGAGGATTATGCCTTTTGAGAGCAGGGAAAACTCTTAAGAAAATTCATGTCCAAGTCACCTATTTATAGGCCTTTGATGGCCATTCATAAATCAAATGAAAAGATGTGACTGTTGAGTCCTTTGAAAGATAAAGGCGATGACCTTGAGTCCTCTGAAAGATAAAGGTGAGGACTTTGAGTCCTCTGATACAAGCCAATAGGCACCAATACCAAAGGGCTCAACCTTAAGAGAAAGCAAGAGATTGACTTTTTTAGAGGGCCTCTCATCCTAAACTTAAAAGATTAGATTTGGGAAAGTGGTATATAAAGAGGAATCTACGCACTTATAGCCTAATATGAACATGATTTTGGGATGCAAATGCATGCAACCTTCATCTTGAAATGCTAATAATGCAAAAGGTTTTGAATCACGAAAATTGTGTAATGCTCATGACTTTCTTTCCTATTTTTTTGATTTTGATTTTGATTTGATTTTTTTGCTTTCTTTTTTTTTTCCTTTTGTGGAAAACACAGATTGTCTCTTTCTGGAAGATGTGATAATTCATGCAACCTCATTCTATTTTTTTTTTGCAAATATCTTCGGGGACTCCCTCAGAGTGTGTGTTTTGTTTGATCACTTGAAAATTTTGGAGTAACGGCAATGGAGCCATTTGACATTTAATCAATCAACCGAAATATTGATCCTAGGGTTTTCCCCTTTCTTTTAAAAAACTTCGATTATTCTGCACAACAAGAAAACATAAGGCTTTGGGATTTATCGTGCGCCCCATTGAAGGATGGCAATGGATTGTCACACTTTGGTATGTGACCAAGTAAAACTTTCCTGATTTAAGATCGTAGACTGATGCCAAGGGTTTGTCGATCCCACTGAAACTTGATGAAATAGGGTGATCCCAAAAGAATTTATACAACAAAGGCCACCCTTGGATTCAAAATGAATCATATGGAGTTTGCATGAGCGACTAACATCAAATGTACCCTATTATCATAATTTTCTTTAGGCATCTTCCATGAGCTCTTGGTCGAATGAGTTTTCTTCTCAAATGTGCAAGTGCCAAGCCTTGAGTATTTTCTTATATATATATATATATATATATATATATATATATATATATATATATATATATATATATATATATATATATATATATATATATATTCAACAATCATAAGCGTGTGCGGGTTTCATTCCAGAATCCCAACTTAAGCAAAATTAGTCATTCCTTGATCCATATGGGCTTTATTGGGCTTGTAACGTGGTCAGGGGTAAGAGGGCTATGAAAGAAAGGATTAGAGAGACTCAAAGAGTGTTTGAGGGTTATATTGAGTAAGAACCTTGAGAGTCTTGCTTGTACTTTGGTTCCTTTTAACTCTTGGGTCGGGCTCTACTCCATTTGTCTTATACATTAATCCTTATTGCACTTTTGTGCTTTCCTTGTAAAATTGAGAGATCTTTTGTCTCTCTTTTTCTTCACTCGCCTTTGGTGGATTTTATTTTCTTTTTTTCTTTCATTGTACTTCATGCATGTGTTATCCCCATTGCTCTTCCCGCCGATTTAGCGGTAGTTCCTACTCAGGGTTCCTACTTTGTTTTTGTTGTTTTTTTTTTGTTTCATTTTTAGAAAACAAATATGCTTCGGCTCGGAGGGGGTAGCAAGGGATAAACTAGCGTTTGGGATGTTGAAACACGGCCATGCGTCATTTCAAATCTTGACTAGATACTTTTGTAGTTTGGATTTTGGGACAAAACCTTAATAACACGCCTTTGATTTTTTTTCCTTTTTTATTTTTTATTACCCTAATTTTTGCCTAGGCCGCCTTTTTGGGTCCTCGACCTACCGGGTAAGAACTTTTGATCTGCCACTAGGTTCACTTGAGGCTCATGCACGGTGTCTCTCATTGCCCATTGTAGGGCTCTGAGGTATCTATTAATGTCTTTTGTCACGACCTTGTAGCAAGGAAAAATGAAAGAAAACTATGCAAATTCTCGAAAATGAATTTTCAAGGACGAGAAACATTTAAAGGATTTTCAATTAATAGGAATTGAGTAGATATGAGAGCAAATTAGTATACAACACCGAAATTGGGGTGAATTCTACAGGCTTCTTTTCTGGAAAATTCCTTCCCTAGTTAGTGTTTTGGTTTGTGTTAAGGGTGGCATTTGTGTATGATTGGGTGTTCTTGACTGAAAGTTTAGGTGTTACAATGGTTTTATGTTTTTTTGAAAGATTGATTTTAATTATGATCAAAAAGTCGTTTAAGGCGTTGGACATTGAAACGATGTTTTAAACTTTGAAAGAAGCAAGGAGAGTCGTTAAGGCGTTGGACCTTGAAACGATCTCAAGTGATGTTTGATGAAAAGCGGAGAGAATCATTAAGGTGTTGGACCTTGAAACGATCTCAAGCGATATTTGATGAAATGAAGGAATTTATGAGTTGGTTTTATTTTGGCTTTGCTTATTAACCTTCAATCTTTTTTAAAGATAACTTGCGGCACTAATAATCGGTTAAAACTTACTTTACAAGAAGAAAATGGGATTTTTTATGCTAGAAGAAGGAGATGAAGATGCACAAATCAAAAGAGGACCCCTAAGGGTGCATAAATCGCATTCAAATCCTTAAAACAAAAACTAACTGGATGACGAATGAAGAACAATATAGAAGTCGATTACGGTCGCAATTCGGTAGTGCCTCGGCCTCATTTTTCTCTTCTTTCTTCTTCTTCTTCTTCTCTCAGATTTCTCTCAGTTTCTCTCAATGCTAGACCTTGGAACCTCTTTACTCAGCCTCCCTCACGCCTATTTATAGCAAAATATGGCATTAGGGGTCATGGCAACTCGCCCAGGCGAGCTGGAGCTCGCCCAGGTGAGCTGTTGCTTCAACCTGAAGTAACCTTGCTCGCCCAGGCAAGCTAGTTACTTCACCCCTAAGCTATTCGGGGGCCCAAGCAAGCCAGAGGCTAGCTTGGGCAAGCCAGGGTTTAGAAAAAGGCTTAAAATGACCCTTTTGCCCTCCATTTTGGGTATTTTCCACATTCTTGATCAAAACATTGAATGATCATCTGTTTCGTATTGTAACTGGCATTCAACACCATAAGTCGACTAGCAAGGATCAAAAGATCAACAAATGATAGTCCCCAGACGAAATTAGGGTATGACACAAGACAAACATAGTTTACTAAAAGTGTTCAAAACGTAGCTACCATAAAAGTGCTAAACCAAATCATTTTTTAAATCAAAAAACAGTGAAATAAATAAATAAAAGTTGTCTAAAAAATGGAAGAATTAAATGGAATCCTGTCGATGATGGATCTTGTGTTGTTGTGGGTGTCGCAACCTACCCTTCGGCGGGAGGGCGACGCGAGGGCTCACGGGTGCATCTTCCATGGGAGGAAGATGCACGGAGTCGCCACCAACGTTTATTCGAGGAAAACGTCAGAAAAACCAGAATGGTGTGGTCTATGAACTTAAAGTGTGAAAGGTTCAGGAGTTGTATTTACGCATGGGGAAGGTATTAGCACCCCACGTGTCCGTCTCAAAGGACGGCAGCCTTTAATCGAGTGCGCAAAGATGTCTTCAAATTGTTTTATTTTCCCTTTTTTACGTTTTTATGTCTTTTTATGTCTTTTTGTATTTTTTATCTTTTTTGTGGTTGACAAGGGTGTTTCCCTTGCTCCTACGTATTCCTCAATTGTGATAAGGAAATCAGACCTACATAGTTCTTTCAAAAGGGGTGAATCAAGTGATTCTTTTTACTTGGAAGGGGGTCATTTAAGGCATTGGACCTTAAAATGATCCATTTTTCTTGGTGAGAAAGTTAAGGCGTTGGACCTCTAACCATTTCACGAGGTCGACAAAAGCGGGGCTTTTGCTCCTACGTATCCTCCATCGAAGAGGAAATCAGACCTACGTAGTTCTCACAAAAGTGGTAAAGTTACATGTTGATTTTATGCTTTTGAATGGTCCATGTTAACCGATAAAAGCAAAGAGGATCGTTAAAGGCATTGGACCATAAAACGGTTTTTAGTGATTTTTTGCGGACAAAGCTTGATTTGTGAGTTGATTTTAGCCTTAGTTCCACTTTGGTTATTAGTCAATTGATCCAAGGAAACTTCCAAAGAAAAACTCCCGATTGATTTTTTTGATTATTTTATTCAAAGATATTTTGATTATTTTATTATTATTTTTCAAGATATTTTGATTATTTTATTATTATTTTGCTTTTTTTGTTTAACCGAGATTACAACGTGAATGATCGGTTAGATTTTGTTTTAACAGTGATTAAACGAGATTAAAACGCAAATGATCGGTTGAAATTCATTTTATCATTTATTAGGTGAGAAAACGGCTTAAATAAACGATTAAAGCATGTTAAAAATGAAAGAAAAGAAAACTGAAAGTAAGCGAAATTAAGATGAAAGCTAAAAATCAAGAAATGAATTGAAAGTCTCGGATTCGAAAACTTACCCGTTGAAGAACGAAGAACGGATGAAGAACGGTGAAGAACGACGGAAAACCTTCACGGATTTGCTTACAGAAACGTCTCGGAAGCGTTACGGAAGCACCTTGGCTTAAATTTTCTTCATGGAAATAATTTTTTTCACAAAATAGCCGAAATGCATAGCTAAGGGGTGATGAGTATTTTTTGAAACAGTCCCCCTCCCCTATTTATAGGGAAAAAGAGAGGTGCTTGCCGCCCAGAGACTTAATGAAGAAGATTTCTAAGCGCACCCGAATTACTAAGTTCACCCCCCTTTTCGTATTTTACGGAAAAGTTACGAAAGCCTTACGGAAGTGTTTCGGATTTGATTTTCATCTTTCTTTTTCTTCCCTTTCATCAATGTTAAGTGAAATATGCTTACCCAAGGTTTTCAGAAATTTTACGAAAGCATTACGGAAGCCCTGGAAACCATTTTTCAAAAACGTGGAGGAGCTTGCCGCCCAGTTGCTTCCTCCTTAAGCAATCCAACTTCCAAAATGGGCCTAGACTCGAATTTCTATTTACACCCCTATCTTGATAAGTTCACCCCCCTATTTATGTGTTTTTGGCTGTTTTCTTTCCGAAATCTCACGAAACTTTACGAATTCCATAACGACATCCATTTTCTTTCCGGAATGTTGCGAAACTTTACGGATTATGCAACAATGCTCTTTTTGACTTCTGGAATGTTTCGGAACTTTACGGATTGCACAAAAATGTTTCTTTTTTACTTCTGGAATGTTGCAGAACTTTACGGATTACCTAACGATGGGGGTTAAGTATCTCGAGGCGATCAAGCGAAGGTTGCATGCCACCAAACAATGGTCCTCGGATGAAATTAGGGTATGACAGTTGCCCCTCTTTACTTACCTTTTATCGGAGATAGGAGGAAAGTAAAGATAAGACACTGATTTCATCCGTCTCAGCCTTTTCCGTAATTAATCTATGATGATTCCCGAAGGCCATCCTTTGCCCATCATGGGGATTTAATTGATCTTAATTAAAATAGTTCCAACCAAAATGATTTGAAATAATTGACTCCCGTCTCTCCTTCTTTTTCTCTGAACAATAAAAAATAACATAATATACACGTATACACATTTTTTTGGTGAAGGAACCGATTCGGAAAATAACAAAAACTGTATTTTCCCCTCATCGGGGGCTCCGAACTTGATAACGGAGGATGCATGAACAGCGCTAGGCAATCAATTCATGGGAATCCGGACTCAATGAGGGAGGATGCACGAACAGCGCTAGGCAATCAATTCGTGGGGCTCCGGACTTGATGGTGGAGGATGCACGAACAGCGCTAGGCAATCAATTTGTGGGGCTCCGGACTCGATGGTGGAGGATGCATGAACAACGCTAGGCAATCAATTAATGGGGCTCCAGACTCAATGATGGAGGATGCATGAACAGCGCTAGCCAATCAATTCGTGGGGCTCCGGACTCGATGGTGGAGGATGCATGAACAGCGCTAGCCAATCAATTCATAGGGCTTCGGACTCAATGGTGGAGGATGCATGAACAGCGCTAGACAATTAATTCATGGGGCTCCAAACTTCATGGTGGAGGATGCACGAACAGCGCTAGGCAATCAATTCATGGGGCTCCGAAATTGATGGTGGAGGATGCAAGAAGAGCGCTAGGCAATCAATTCATGGGGCTCCAGACTCAATGATGGAGGATGCATGAACAGCGCTAGGCTATCAATTCATGGGGCTCCAGACTCAATGGTGGAGGATGCATGAACAGCGCTAGGCAATCAATTCATGGGGCTCTGGACTTGATGGTGGAGGATGCATGAACAACGCTAGGCAATCAATTCATGGGGCTCCAGACTCAATGGTGGAGGATGCATGAACAGCGCTAGGCAATCAATTCATGGGGCTCCGAACTTCATGGTGGAGGATGCACGAATAGCGTTAGGCAATCAATTCGTGGGGCTCCGGACTTGATGGTGGAGGATGCATGAACAGCTCTAGGCAATCAATTCATAGGGCTCCGAACTCAATGATGGAGGATGCACGAACAGCGCTAGGCAATCAATTCATGGGGCTCCAGACTTGATGGTGGAGGATGCATGAACAGTGCTGGGCAATCAATTCATGGGGCTCCGGACTTGATTGTGGAGGATGCACAAACAACGCTAGGCAATCAATTCGTGGGGCTCTGGACTTGATGGTGGAGGATGCATGAACAGCGCTCGACAATCAATTCATGGGGCTCCAGACTTGATTGTGGAGGATGAACGAACAACGTTAGGCAATCAATTCGTGGGGCTCCGAACTTGATGGTGGAGGATGCATGAACAACGCTAGGCAATCAATTCGTGGGGCTCCGGACTTGATGGTGGAGGATGCATGAACAACGCTGGGCAATCAATTCATGGGGCTCCGGACTTGATTGTCTCTGGATAGTGAAAAAAAAATGCGGAACCAAATGGTTCCCCCGCATGTCATCGGGCCCGCCGCCTCTGGATGACAAAGGTGCAGATGACCATAATTTGTCTCTGCATGTCAACGGGCTCGCTTGCCTCTGGTTGACAAAAGGTGCAGGACCATAAGTGTAGAAGCAAGGCTTCATGGTGAATGTGATTCAAAGGTGTTTTGATGATAACAATGATGACAACAAAAGATGATGACAAAGGTGATGAACAAAAAGCTCAAAGATCAAAGAACATCTCAAGTGAATCAAGAACAAGTCAAGAGTTCAAGAAAAGAATCAAGAAGAAAGCCTAGAATCAAGAATCAAGATTCAAGGTTCAAGATCTCGAGAATCAAGATCAAGATTCAAGACTCAAGATTCAAGAATAAAGAAAAGACTCAATCAAGATAAGTATTAAAATTTTTTTCAAAACTTTGAATAGCACATGAGTTTTTGACAAAACCTTTTACCAAAGAGTTTTTACTCTCTGGTAATCGATTACCATTTTGTTGTAATCAATTACCAGTAGCAAAATGAGTTTGAAAAAGTTTTCAAACTGAATTTACAGCGTTCCAATTATTTTCAAAAAGTTGTAATTGATTACAATGTTTTGGTAATCGATTACCAGTGCCCTTGAACGTTGAAATTCAAATTCAAATGTGAAAAGTCACATCCTTTCACTTAAAAGCCTTGTGTAATCGATTACACTAATTTGGTAATCGATTACCAGTGACTATTTCTGAATAAATCAAAAGATGTAACTCTTCAAAAGGTTTTTGACTTTTTCAAATTGGTTTTAAGTTTTTCTAAAAGTTATAACTCTTCTAAATGGTCTTCTTGACCAGACACGAAGAGTCTATAAAAGCAAGGCTTTGATTTGCATTTTCAATTCAATTAATTCATTATTTCAATCTTGAATACTTTTCCAATCATTTCATTATAATCCTTTACAAGCCTTGAATCTCTTTGAACTTCTTCTTCTTTGTACCAAAAGCTTTTCAAAGTTTTCTCAAGGACCGCAGGTCGCTTGGGGACTGGATGTAGGCACGGGTTGTTGCCGAACCAGTATAAAAACTCTTGTGTGTTTGTTTCCTTCTTCCCTACTCTTTTACTTTCCGCAGTGCATTTAATTTTCGCTTTTACTTTCTGTTAAGTTTCTCTTCTACTCCTCATTCTCTTAACAATTTAGTAAAAGCCTTAGAAGAGTAATTTTTAATTAGTAAAGGTTTAGGAATAATTAATTCAACCCCCCTTCTTAATTATTCTGAGGCCACTCGATCCAACAATAAGGTTCCCCCGCATGTCATCGGGCCCGCCGCCTCTGGATGACAAAGGTGTAGATGACCATAATTTGTCTCTGCGTATCAACGGGCTCGCTTGCCTCTGGTTGAAAAAAGGTGTGGGACCATAAGGTTCCCCCGTATGTCACCTGACTTCACGGGTTAGGACAACAAAAAGTGCAGGAGACGATGGTAGTCTCTGCGCGTCAACGGGCTCGTTTGCCCCTGGTTGACAAAAGGTGCAGGACCATAAGGTTCCCCCGCATGTCACCTGACTTCACGGGTCAGGACGACAAAAGGTGCAGGAGACGATGTTAGTCTCTGCGCGTCAACGGGCTCGTTTGCCCCTGGTTGACAAAAGGTGCGGGACCATAAGGTTCCCCCGCATGTCACCTGACTTCACGGGTCAGGACGACAAAAGGTGCAGAAGACGATGTTAGTCTCTGCATGCTATCGTGCTCTAGGTCTGATGGATAGCAAAAGAATGTTTATACGGATAACCACTTGGGTATTTCCGCCTGCCCCCTAACTTCATGGGTTAGTACTGACAGAGGTTGTCTACGCGGAAGATGACGTAAATCTCCGCGTGTCAACCGGCTTGTTGGCCGGGATTTACAAAGGGTGCAGAAGACGACGTTAGTCTCTGCATGCTATCATGTGTTGAGTCTTAGAGATAGCAAAAGAATGTTTATACGGATAACCACTTAGGTATTTCCGCTTGCCCCCTAACTTCACGGGTTAGTGCTTGACAGAGGTTGTCTGCGCGGAAGATGACATAAATCTTCGTGTGTCAACGGGCTTGTTGGCCGCGATTGACAAAGGGTGTAGAAGACGACGTTAGTCTCTGCATGCTATCATGCGTTGAGTCATAGAGATAGCAAAAGAATGTTTATGTGAATAACCACTTGGGTATTTCCGCCTACCCCCTAACTTCACGGGTTAGTGCTAGACAGAGGTTGTCTACGCGGAAAATGACATAAATCTTCGCGTGTCAACGGGCTTGTTGGCCACGATTGACAAAGGGTGCAGAAGACGACATTAGTCTCTGCATGCTATCATGCGTTGAGTCTTAGAGATAGCAAAAGAATGTTTATACAGATAACCACTTGGGTATTTCCGCCTGCCCCCTAACTTCACGGGTTAGTGCTAGACAGAGGTTGTCTGCGAGGAAGATGACGTAAATCTCCGCGTGTCAACGGGTTGTTGGCCGCGATTGACAAAAGGTGCAGAAGATGACGTTAGTCTCTGCATGCTATCATGCATTGAGTCTTAGAGATAGCAAAAGAAAGTTTGCGGGTTACCGTCAGGTGTCTCCGCATGCCACCGGACACTTGGGTCACGGTAACAAAGGTGGGGTGGTAGACAAAAGTAGGTCTTTTGCTCCTACGTATCCTCAATTTGTGATGAGGAACTCAGACTTACGTAGTTCTTGATAACTGTGAGACTAAAATAGTCTCGGTGTTTTTTCACTAAAATGTGAACATGCTTTAGTAAAGAAACAAAACTTCCAACTGATTAGAGCAACATATGTTTTTTTTTATGAAAAACGATGTGTCTATTGGGGAAGGAGAGTATGCTGATGAAATTTTCTCATAACCATAAATGAGATTTTGGATGTTAGCATTTCGTTTCTAAACGACCATTTAGAGGAAACACTGGGTCCAACAAAAATAGAAGAAAATCACTCAAAGTGTATCAATCTCCACAGGTAAGTGTTTCATCCTAATTCCGAACCATAGATATGTCATGACTTGATTTTGCAAATCATTTCCTATCAAATCAAAGATTACAGGCGTGATCATGGATCAATAGGACTTTTTCTTGGGAATGGTTTGTTTTTTTTTGTGGGAAATTTGGCTTTGAGTGTTCTTGGCCTTTTCCTTTTCTATTTTTGTTTAGTGTGAGGTGAACAAGTCACCGATGCACAGGATTTTGGTTGGCAATCAAAGGGAGAGGACCACTTTAGGTCGTGGTTTCCTTTCTTTTCTTGTTTACTTGGTGACAATTCTGTGTTGTTCAGATATTGTCTGGTCCAAAGATCTTTTCTGCATATTTCTTCTGTTTTCTTCCGATCCTTGATCGGGAATTCTCTTTCTTTTTTGCTTTCTCCCATTTTTTCTTGATTAGGAATTTTCTCTTTTTGCTTTTTGCCGATTCTTTTGATCGGGAATTTTCTCCTTTTTGTTTTCTTTTGAGGGCAAGGTTTATGGTGAGTTGGGACTTTGGCTCAAGGCTTGTAGAACGGCTGGACATGATATATGTCAGGGTTTGGCCAGCGGTTCGGGGATAAAGGGGATGTCCCACATTATTTCCATGATACACATGCAATAATGATGATTAGGAAATTTCATGCAAAACTGGTCATGCATGCACCCATGTGGACACTCAAGCATCAAGTTTTTATGGTCACGTGATACTAGGGTTCAGGATTCATTTTTCCTATTTAAGTCAACCCAGTATTTCCAAAACATGTTCTTTTATCAATTCATGCATTCATCCGAGTCTATTTTGGGCGTTCGGGAAAATTTTCACAGCATTCACCCTTCAAGTGCATACACATTTTTTTTCAAAAACTGGTCATGATCAGTGAATCTCTTTCAAAGAAAAGCTGGAAGTTAATTCATTTCAAAAGCATGCTGGCTTTTCAGTCGAAAGATATATTTTTTGTTCTTGCTTGTTTTTGTTTATTTTTTCATGAGGTATTTTGCTACCTAAATATGTGTATATTTTTGTGAGGTATTTTTGCTATATACATGCATATCCAAGGTATCTTGCTACCTAAACATACATATACATATTTTGTGAGGTATCTTTTTGCTACATACATGCATATCTAAGGTATTTTCACTACCTAAACACATATACATATATTTTGTGAGATATGACTACCTTATGAGCTTGTGCTTGTTTTATTTAAATTCCTAGGATCATGAGCAACTAGGTGTGTCCTACTATGACTTGAGAAACAAAAGTGATAAAAAAACAAGCAGAGATTTAAAAGGTACTAGGTTGCCTCCTAGTAGCGCTTCTTTAACATCTTGAGATGGACGCGTGATGACTTGTCGGCCACGGACCTAGTACTTTGCTTACCTTTGGCTTTGGACTTGGTCGCCTACTGGTCGGTCATGTGTCGTAGGCAACACTCTAACCTTTTTGTGGATGAGCTAAGGTGAACTCTAGAGGTGGTGGTGGTGTGCCTGTTGCCCGCTGTCAGCCATCCCCAGGCTGTTGTGGTGTCTCGCCCTGTGCCTGCCTGGGGGTGCAGTACTTCTTGATGAAAGCCCGATTAATGGGGGGCCTAATGACCTTGTTAGGGGCAACGGACGCTTCGTAGAACTAACAAAGGCCCGTAATCAGAGTTAGAAACCCCAAGACCCTGTTGGACTTTTCCGGGTCCATTGGGTGTCTTGCGGGTGCGATCCCTGCAAACAATAGATGACATCAGAAATCAGTTGAGAAAAGTGCATACTTACCTATGTCACGATGGTATGACCTTGCTGGGGGGGACGGGCATCCTGTAGGACTGACAGAGGCCCGTAACCCGACCTGGAAACCCCAGGGCCCTGTTGGACTTCTCCGGGTCCATTGGGCGTCTTGTGGGCACGACCCCTGCAAATAGTGGATGGCATCAGAAATCAGTTGAGCAATGTGCATACTTACCTATGTCACGATGGCACAGACCAACTGATACTTCCGTAGGGGGAGATCGGCATTGTGGTCGCTGGGCAGAATGTTGCTAAGTGGCAACGTCATCTATATCTGTGTAAGAGTGGTCATGTTGGTGCACATGATCCGCACTCGTCTCTTTGTAACGGCATGGGTGAAATCTTGCCCCAGTATGCATAGTGGTTGTACGATAGCCTCCTCCTCTAGTTGTGCTCGCACAGTTGGCCCTCCTCCAGGATCAGGGGGTGGCCCAAGAACTGAACTGATAAAAGGAAACTACTGGCCCCCGTAACCCAAAGCGCAAGTCTTGGTTAAGCATTAAGGGCAGAGGACCTTAAATTCTCTTAAGGTGCAAATGTGGAGCCCACTAAAAGTGAGGACACGTAGCCCTCTAAAGTCGGGGACGTGTCACCCTTTGAAGGCGAGGGCGTCCAGCCCTCTCAAGGCGAGGAAGTGCAGTCCTCTGAGGGCATGTAGCCCTCTGAAGGTGAGGACGTGTAGTCCTCTGAAGGCGAAGGCGTGTAGCCCTCTGAAGGTGAGGACGTGTAGTCCTCTAAAGGCGAGGACGTGTAGTCCTCTGAAGGCAAGGCGAGGGCATGCAGCCCTCTGAAGGTGAGGGCGTGCAGCCCTCTGAAGGTGAGGGCGTGCAGCCCTCTGAAGGTGAGGACGTGTAGTCCTCTAAAGGTGGGGACGTGTAGTCCTCTGCCGGTGAGGACATGTAGCTCTCTGACGGTGAGGACATGTAACCCTCTGCAGGTAAGGACGTGTAGTCGTATGAAGGCGAAGGCGTGTAGCCCTCTGAAGATGAGAACGTGAAGTCCTCTGAAGGCGAAGACGTGTAGTCCTCTGAAGGTGAGGACGTGTAGTCCTCTAAAGGCGAGGGCGTGCAGCCCTCTGAAAGCGAGGACGTGTAGTCCTCTAAAGGTGAGGACGTGTAGTCCTACGAAGGCGAAGGTGTGTAGCCCTCTGAAGGTGAGGACGTGAAGTCCTCTAAAGGCGAGGACGTGTAGTCCTCTGACAGTGAGGACGTGTAGTCCTACGAAGGCAAAGGCGTGTAGCCTTCTGAAGGTGAGGACGTGAAGTCCTACGAAGGCGAAGGCGTGTAGCCCTCTGAAGGTGAGGACGTGAAGTCCTACGAAGGCGAAGGTGTGTAGCCCTCTAAAGGTGAGGATGTGTAGCCCCACGAAGGTGAGGGCGTGTAGTCCTCTAAAGGCGAGGGCGTGCAGCCCTCTGAGGGTGAGGACGTGTAGTCCTCTGAAGGTGAGGATGTGTAGTCCTCTAAAGGCGAGGACATGTAGCCCTCTAAAGGCGAGGACGTGTAGTCCTCTAAAGGTGAGGACGTGCAGTCCCCTGAAGGTGAGGGCGTGTAACCCTTTGATGGCGAGGACGTGTAGTCCTCTGAAGGTGTGGGCGTGTAGCCCTCTGAAGGCAATAGGTACTAGTACCCAAGGGTCCACACGGTTGAGAAAGAAAAAGATTGACGGTTGAGAGGGGCAGTCATCCCAAATTCAAAAGATTAGACATTAGATGTGGGAAATCTATGCAGTTAACATGATTTTTAAGGATGCAGATGCATGCAACCTTCATCTTGAAATGTGGTAATTTCGGACTTCATATGAAACAATGCAATGCAATGGAAAGTTGTACAATGTTCATGACATTCTTTCCCTATTTTGTGATTTTGATTTTGATTTAATTTTTTTGGAAAACATAGATTGACTGTCCTTTTGAAAGAGGTGATAATTCATGCAACCTTATCCTATCTTTTGCAAATCTCTCCGGGAACTCTCTCAGAGTGTATGTTCTATTTGATTTAGTCACTTGACCATTTAGGAGTGACGACAATGGAGCTTTTTGATGTTTAATCAATCCATTGAAATGTCAGGGTTTGTCCCCCCTTTTTTTTGTTTAAAAACATCGACGGGTGAGAACTTTTTATCTGCCCCTAGGTTCGCATGAGGCTCATGCACGGTGCCCCTCATTGCCCCAGTGAAGGGCTTTGAGGTACCAATTGCTATCTTTCGTCATGACCTTGTAGCAAAGGAGAATGAAAGAAGCGGTTGATTCTTGCAAAAAGAATTTTCCAAGGACGAGAAATAGTTGAAGCATTTTTTTTAGTTGATGGATTAAGTCAAATGACTCATATTCTTGATAACTCACTTCTCTCTAAAAAAAGACAAACTTTCCAGAATGATGAAATGAGGTCACATGAACGTCTATATTTTTACTTGAAAACACAGTCAATCAAATACTTTTTTTATTTTTATTTTGAAACTTATTTTTGCTTTACTTGTCGTTTTACGGTACCCTCACCAAATGTGTAGCACGAGTAATTTTTTATTGAACTGTCTTGGAAGTCCAAACTCAGGAGCGCAGGTCGCTTGAGCAAACATACCAATGGCTTGCACCCACATTCCGGTGAAAGTTGAATAAGCAAAGATGCGTTTGTGAGAGGATGAGGGACAAAGATATCAAATTTATCCATTTTATTTAGCATTGTAACTGTGGTTTACAATAATGGTATAAACTTGAAAATCCTGATGAGTCATTAGAGACATCTAACAACAGCTTTCAAAATTGCCCCATGTGTGGCATTTCTTGTCAATGTCAGGATTTACACGCGATTCTCCTCAAATTTCAGCCAGCCCGCATCAATTAGATCTTGCACCTTACGCTTCAGCGCCCTACAATGCTCAATGGAACGCCCCGGGGCTTCTCCATGACAAGCACACGTTGCGTTCGAGTCGTATTCTCAGAGAAATGGAGGTTGATGAACCTTGGCTGGAGTTATGGCTACCATTGAATTATCAAGTAGATATGGGAGCAAGTCAGCATAGGATATCGGAATTGGGGTGAATTCTACAGGCTTTTTCACTGCAAAATTCATTTCTTGGTTGGTGTTTTGGTTTGTGCTAAAGGTGGTGTTCGTCATTGGAAGTGCAGTAGACAGGCTTTATGGTTGATTTAGGGATGGCCTTTGTGGATAACTGGGTGGTGGGTAAGGAGAAGGTTTGTTATTGGCTGAGTAATGACATTGTTGGGTTGGTGGGAAACTTAGCTGTATAGGAATGGCAGTCATAGCATGGGTTTCTCCCTCATTCTCACCCTCTTCATTTGCCCTAGTTTTTTTGCATTTATCAAAGCATGATGATCAGATTTGCCTCTTTTTAGACCCACTACGATCATTTTGCCAGCGAAGACCAAATCCGCAAAGCTTGAATGTGTGTAACCCACCATTTTCCATAATAGAACACTAGTAATATGTCTACTATCATTGTTATTATTTCTTTCTTCGTCATTGAGGGAAACACTTGGGCTGCCAGATCCCTCCACCTTTGGGCGTATTCTTTGAAAGATCTGTGCCTCTTTTTTACACATGTTCTGTAGTTTCATCCTATCCGAAGCCATTATACTGACACTGCCAAACGAAGGCAACCATTAGGTCCTTCCAAGAATGGACTCGGGAAGGTTCCAAGTTAGTGTACCAGGTAACAGCTACCCCAATAAGACATTCTTGGAAGGAATGTATCAGCAATTCCTCATCTTTTGCGTATGCCCCTATCTTCCGACAATACATCTTTAGATGGTTCTTGGGGCAAGTAGTCCCCTTGTACTTGTCAAAGTCCAGCACCTTGAACTTGGGAGGGGTGATGATATTGGGTACTAGGAACAACTCTTCTAGGTTAGCAAAGGCATAATCTTCACCTCCTTTAATGGCCCTAAGCCTTTCCTCTAGATGATCCAACTTTCCCATTTCTGCCATAGCATGAGGGTTTTTACTTGTTGTGGAATGCAAGAGGTGTAGTTGTGGGTGATACTGAGGGCCTTCCAAAGTGTTTTGCAGGGGTATACCATCAACTACTTGCCCTTTAGTGGCATATCCGAGGCAAGGCTCGAAGTTGGCTAGATTGTGGTGGGGAATTTCATGTGTCTCCCCCACGGTTAAAGGGACATGTGCATGATCAGTTTGGGGTTGTTGGCTCTCAATGGGTATAGGAGTGGAGTTATTGACATTCTCATTGGGAGTGTACGCCACATTGGGTGGCGTATAGTTGGGAGGCAAGCCATATGGCAGGAAGCCGTGCTCGTTTTGAATTTGCACATCATGGGGTCGTCCATACTTCCCAAATCTTTGCCCACCATATCTGAGGTTGGATGATTCATTTGGTTGAGATCAGATGGGGGCATCGGGTTCACCTTAGCAACAGCCCTGGTAGTGGCAACTGCAACCGCATTGGCTTCCATTATCTTCTTCATGCTCATCATGGCCTCCATCATTGTGGTCATTTGCTCTTTCATGGCCTCCATGTCGGCCTTCATGTGCTCTTGCACCTCCTCTACTTCACCCATTACTTTAGCTCTAGCACGGGTTTGGTAAGGGCACCGTAAAGCGTGTTCTTTTCTTTTTGATAACAATGATTAAGTTCCTTTTTTTCCAAGGAAAGAATGCAACGAGCAATGCAACCAATGAAAAGCACGGATGTATGTGAATGATGCACAGTATTGCGAATTTTTATGCAGAACATGGGGTTGAATCAATTTATATTTTCAACATGGTCCATGACATCTTTGTCAAGGTGAAACTGGAAGTAACAAGGACATCAACAATCCTAAATGTGTTTGGCAATAGAAGAAGCAGTGATGTAACTCGATCCATCTTTTGCCCCAATTTTTGCAAGATGGTTACTTCCATATTTCAATTTGACTTGATGAATCTTTTCGTAAAAGCATGAGCTTGGTTCAACCCTATAATCCAAGGAATGGCAATTCTGATCGCCAATACTTCAACAATATTTCATAGGGATGAATGACTCGGGCATACTTTAAGCTATGCATGGAAAATGTAATTATGAAATTGAGATGCCCGAAGAAACATCATTTCCTAGTTAACCATGCATTAGGTACCATGTTCAATCATTTTGTTTTTAAGTGAAACGGATTTATGATCCCAACATGGTTGGCTCATGGTACCGAATATATGCAACTAAGAATGCATCATGAATTTTCATGCTTCCCTTTTTGTTTTTGTTTTGCAGAGGAAAATGCAAGGATCATGTATGAGCGAACATGAAAACAAAAGGTATGCAGTTTGTAGAACAAAAAGTATGTTGAACGCATATGCATGATGATGCAATGACTCATGCAAAATGTGATGCTGGAATATGATAACGGACAAATGCAGGAACGATATGTTCATTATGATGCCATGAAGAGATGCTTATGCGATGCATGATATGAATGCATTTATGGACACGAGGGCCCAAAAAATTATCTCTTCTTACTTGCGCATTTGGGGGTGCAGTGCCCCATGTGTGCAGTTGAAGAAGGTGATATGGATCTTCCGACTTCCCATGACAAAAGACGAGACCAACATACAATGCATGCGTGACGACATGATGTAGACGCGCAAAAGCATAACACGGGGATGCACATAGTATGACAATATCCACAAATAATTACAAGCTAAGGCGTACATGACATTTAGGACTACATGCATGGCAGTGTTTAAAACGGCACGCAACGTGTTTGCTCTGTGCCCCTATTTTAGGGACCTACACGAGAGGAACCAAAAAGCCTTTTAATGATAATTCCCAAGGTGGTCAAATCTCTCTTGATGGTCTCTACAGGAATCATCCCCTTCGAAGAACATATTGCGGCAGTAGGGACTACTAGCAACAATATGTTATCAAAGAGAAAAACTCTAGATGAGGGTTCACTATAATCAAGCAAGTCGGAGACTTAGCATGACCACAGATTCACCTCCACTCCTTATGTTCCCATGGACCCGGGTATAGGGCCCCTTTTCAACTCACCGTATGTGCAAATAGTGTTGGAGTTTGTGTGCATCAAATGAATAAATATTTACCTCATGCATACATTTTGAAACACACTAAAAACATCAAAAGAGTTACATATAAGAATGTGAGAGAAATAAAAGGAAACCGAAAAAAGGAAGTCATGATATTGCACAAGATTAGAAGGCCTAACTCTCTAAAAACAGTCCCCAGTGGAGTCGCCAACTGTCGCAACCTACCCTTTGGCAGGAGGGCGACGCGAGGGCTCACGGGTTCGTCTTCCATGGGAGGAAGATGCACGGAGTCGCCACCAACGTTTATTCGAGGAAAACGTCGAAAAAACCAGAAAGGTGTGGTCTACGAACTTAAAGTGTGAAAGGTTCGGGAGTTGTATTTACGCATGGGGAAGGTATTAGCACCCCACGCGTCTGTCACAAAGGACGGCAGCCTTTAATCGAGTGTGCAAAGATGTCTTCAAATTGTTTTATTTTCCCTTTTTTACATTTTTATGTCTTTTTATGCCTTTTTGTATTTTTTATCTTTTTTGTGGTCGACAAGGGTGTTTCCCTTGCTCCTACGTATTCCTCAATTGTGATAAGGAAATCAGACCTACGTAGTTCTTTCAAAAGGAGCGAATCAAGTGATTCTTTTTACTTGGAAGGGGGTCATTTAAGGCGTTGGACCTTAAAATGATCCATTTTACTTGGTGAGAAAGCTAAGGCGTTGGACCTCTAACCATCTCACGAGGTCGACAAAAGCGGGGCTTTTTCTCCTACGTATCCTCTATCGAAGAGGAAATCAGACCTACATAGTTCTCGCAAAAGCGGTAAAGTTACATATTGATTTTATGCTTTTGAACGGTCCATGTTAACCGATAAAAGCAAAGAGGATCGTTTAAGGCGTTGGACCTTAAAACGGTTTTTAGTGATTTTTTGCGGACAAAGCTTGATTTGTGAGTTGATTTTAGCCTTAGTTTCACTTTGGTTATTAGTCAATTCATCCAAGGAAACTTCCAAAGAAAAACGTCTGATTGATTTTTTTGATTATTTTATTCAAAGATATTTTGATTATTTTATTATTATTTTTCAAGATATTTTGATTATTTTATTATTATTTTGCTTTTTTTTGTTTAACCGAGATTACAGCGTGAATGATCGGTTAGATTTTGTTTTGACAGTGATTAAACGAGATTACAACGCAAATGATCGGTTGAAATTCATTTTATCATTTATTAGGTGAGAAAACGGCTTAAATAAACGATTAAAGCACATTAAAAACGAAAGAAAAGAAAACTGAAAGTAAGCGAAATTCATATGAAAGCTAAAAAACAAGAAATGAATTGAAAGTCTCAGATTCGAAAACTTACCCGTTGAAGAACGAAGAACGAACGAAGAACGAATGAAGAACGGTGAAGAACGACGGAAAACCTTCACGGATTTGCTTACGGAAACGTCTCGGAAGCGCCTCGGCTTGGATTTTCTTCACGGAAACAATTTTTTTCACAAAATAGTCGAAATGCATAGCTAAGGGGTGATAAGTATTTTTTGAAACAGCCCCCCTCCCCTATTTATAGGGAAAAAGAGAAGTGCTTGCCGCCCAGAGACTTAATGAAGAAGATTTCTAAGCGCACCCGAATTACTAAGTTCACCCCCCTTTTCGTATTTTACGGAAAAGTTATGAAAGCCTTATGGAAGTGTTTCGGATTTGATTTTCATCTTTTTTTCTCTTCCCTTTCATCAATGTTAAGTGAAATATGCTTACCTAAGGTTTTCAGAAATTTTACGGAAGTATTACGTAAGCCACGGAAGCCCTGGAAACCATTTTTCAAAAACGTGGAGGAGCTTGTCGCCCAGTTGCTTCCTCCTTAAGCAACCCAACTTCCAAAATGTTCTGGAAGGGCCTAGACTCGAATTTCTATTTACACCCATATCTTGATAAGTTCACCCCCCCCCATTTTTGTGTTTTTGGTTGTTTTCTTTTAGAAATCTCACGAAACTTTACGGATTCCATAACGACATTCATTTTCTTTCCGGAATGTTGCGAAACTTTACGGATTATGCAACAATGCTCTTTTTGACTTCCGGAATGTTGCGGAACTTTACGGATTGCGCAACAATTTTTCTTTTTTACTTCCGGAATGTTGCGGAACTTTACGGATTACCTAATGATGAGGGTTAAGTATCTCGAGGCGGTCAAGCGAAGGTTTCATGCCACCAAACAATGGTCCCCGGACGAAATTAGGATATATGGCAGTGGGCCATGGGTCCAAAGTCCCTTGTGCTGCGGTGACATCAGCTACATAATTAGTATCTGTCTCTACCTCCGCTGCACCTATGTCTTCCTTAGCCTCCTGAGTTGTATTCTGAGCCTCTAGGGTGTCCTCAGCAGCCTCCTCGTCCTCTGGAGTGCCCTCAGCTGCCTGGGCCTATGCATCCTGGATCTCAAGAGCTTAACCCCCCCCAAGAAAGGAAGGTTGGACTCCGGGTCACGCCACCTGCACTAAGTACTCTAATAAAGACATGATCGGCTACTGCTAGGATAGGTTATGCATGCTCTGCATCACCAGGTAGAGGCCATGGTGGATGCTCTGCAGCATAGGCATGATGTGGTCATTGTTGGCGGTGGATGACATAGAAGGACCTACTGGAGCTGGTGCTGGAGGTGGAGGGACTGGTGCATCTGCTGATGGAGCCCGAACCTTGGCCTTGCGGGACCCTAGAAATGTAATCGAAGGGTCATCAGGGTTCCAGTAATTCTTCAAGATGTATTCCAAATTAATGGCCGGGCTCAGGGACTCAAAAGTAAGGAAGTCAGAAACAACCCCTCTGGCTAAGCATAGGGCGGTGATAAGAGCCGGAAAGCCCAATCGAGACGAGTTGGATTGGGCTATCTGAGAAATCTATCCTGAGATCATAGAGCCCAAATCCATATCCATCTTTATGACCAAGCCATAGACCAACCTTGCTCTGTCAATATTAAGATCAGAGGTATGAGAAGTGGGAGCAAGGTTGGAGTAAGAAAGGACATTCTAGGTCTGAGCTAGGGTGGTCAGGTCCTTCCTAAGAAGCTTCCAAGGAGCCCCCTCAACATTCAAAACAAACCCCCGTCCCAGTAAGCATAGTTTGGCTGCAATAGCCTGATGGTCTGGGTAGGTGTGGCAGTAACAGGAGTATGTTGGGTATCTCTCCCTCAAGCACCCCTGGGGTCTCCAAAAATGTGTTTAGTGTGGCGGGCATCAAATTTTATAGTCTTCCCCCTTACTTTGCACTGCCTGGGGGAGCGGTCTTCAGGGTCATAAAGGTTGGAGTAGAACTTCTTGACCAAGGCTAGATCAATATGGTTCTCCATTGCTGCGTGAGGTTCTTGTGCCACTGGCGGTGCTCTAATTCCCAAAGGAATTCATCGTAATGAGAGTAAGCCAGTTCAACATTTCGCTCTGGGATGATGTTCCTCTTATGAACATTTGTCTCATATCGCTCCCAAGCAATTTCAAGCATGAATCTGGATGTATCATAGGGCTCTTGAGGCCTAGAAGATGATGCACGCCTTTTTTTAGATGCCATCTACACCAAAACACAGAAAAGATATGAAGTTAGTCAAGATTCTTATTGAAAATAACCTAACAAAAACAAGTAGTAACAGGGGTTAGGCGCTAAGCGAACATGGCTCGCTTAGCCAATCTTGCAGAGTGACCATCAGGCGCTTAGCGCGTAGGGTGTGCTTAGCGCAACAACACAGTTCCAGTAACAATGGCTTAGCGCCACTAACTCGCTTAGCTAGAAGAGACCAGTGGCTAAGCGAGTGTGACTCGCTATGACATATTTTAGACAAAGAAGAAATTGCACTTAGCGCGCATGGTGTGCTTAGTGCAAACACTAACTAGAGAAACTTAGGCTTAGCACGAGTGTCGCGCTAAGCCACTATTACAGAGAAATGGCAGTGTGGGCTTAGCGAGGAGACTCGCTAAGCCTTATTTACAACAGATAAGTATTTGCGCTTAGCGCGTGAACAAACATTCAGAAACTTAAAATTACCCTGGGCTTAGCGAGTATGGCTCGCTAAGCCTAATTTTATTACAAAGGAGAAATTAGGCTTAGCGCGAGTGTCGTGCTAAGCCACTGTTAGAATGCAAAATGACACAAACATTTAGTCTTAGGCTAAGTATACTCGCTAAGCGCAGGTGACTGGCTTAGTGAGTTCTTCTAAATTCCAAAAAATTCAGTCAAGAACATAGACTCGCTAAGCTAAAGATAATGGCTTAACGAGTTCATCCCCAATATGCAAAAAATGAAGAACAACTTCATGAACTCGCTTAGCGCATAGGGTGCACTTAGTGAGTTCATCAGAAAACCCATAAATTCAAAGAAAAGCATGAACTCACTTAGCGAAACAACCTCGCTTAGCAAGTTCATCGCAAACCCAGAACGTGAGGCTTGTGAGCCTCAACTCCTTAAGCCACCATACAGGCTTAGAAGCTTGAGGCTAAGCCTAAAACACTTGACATTAAAATGCTAACCTATTAATCCTAACTAATCAATACAAAAGTATCACACTAAATAGAATCAAAGTATAACACACTAAAAGAAGCATATAATAACATAAAACATGTCTTCTACCCTAGGGTTTTACATAAACAAAATTGAAAACAGAGTAGAAGTAAGCTTACTTGGAATGCATAGTGATTGAGTATGAGTGAAATGTGGATGATTAGAGGCAGAGGAGAAGAAAATGCATAGTTATAGTGAGGAGCAAAAGTAACTACCCTATTGCAGTTATGTTTTCTTTTTGCAGTTACAAATTGCTCGCTAAGCGCGAGTGTCGCGCTTAGTGAGCACTCTGTGACGTTTGAATTTTTAAATCTTAAAACACACGCTTAGCGAGACATTCTTGCTTAGCCCAATTATCATAATTTACAACCAGAAAGGTTTTTGGGCTTAGCGCAAAAGTATGCGCTTAGCAAATTAAGTGAGAGTGGGTGCAGTTGAGCGGGGCGCTTAGCAAGATGAACTCGCTTAGCGCAATTTCCATTATAGAGAGGTTATTATGCTTAGCGTGAGTGTCTCGCTCAGCCTAATTTGCATTAAAGTTCACATAGAGACATTTTTTAGCTCAGCGCATGTATGCGCTGAGCGAGGCATGTGGTGCACTTAGCAAGAGTGTCTCGCTTAGCCCAATTAAATATATCCATAACCCAATAAGGTTTTGGGCTTAGCACATGGGGCTCGCTCAGTGAGTGAGCCTCTGCCATTGGATGGAGGGTTGGCACGCTTAGCAAGAGTGTCACTCACTTAACGCATAGAGGGTAGCTCGCTTAGCGCACAAGATGCGCTTAGTGAATGGATATGTTGATCTTAACCAAGTCTTATTCTACCCAAGTGAGATTTCAAGCAAGCTTAAAACCAACCCCCAATCCTCAAGTTCAATCCTTTCTACTCTTATATCCTAAATGTACCATATTATATCAAAAATCTACACTAACGAAATTAAACACACAAAAATAAAGGCTGAAAGGGTAAGAAAGCTGGGTTTCCTCCCAGTAAGCGCTTCTTTAACTTCACTAGCTTGACGGATGACACCCTCTAGGGGTCTTGCAATTGCAGGATGGTGGTTAACCTCTCAATGATGCCACCATGATAAAGTTTCAACCTCTGACCATTCACTACCCAGCTTCTCTCTGGATTATCTGATTGAGGATTCATCAATTCCACTGCTCCATAAGGCTTCACCTTTTTTATGGTGAAAGGTCAAGACCACTTGGACTTAAATTTACCTAGAAATAGCTTGAGTCTTGAATTGAAAAGCAAGACTTGTTGGCCTGGTTGAAAATTCTTCTGCAACAACTTCTTTTCATGGTAGGCCTTCACCTTTTGCTTGTACAACTTGGAAGATTCATATGCATTAAGCCTCATCTCTTGTAGCTCCAAGAGTTGTAGCTTCCTCTTCTCCCCAGACAGAACTTCATCAAAATCAATAAATTTTAAAGCCCAGTATGCCTTATGTTCCATTTCCACTTGTAAATGACAGGCTTTCCCATAGACCATTTGGAATGGGGATAGTCCTATTGGAGTTTTGAAAGCGGTCCGATAAGCCCCCAAAGCATCATCCAACTTGGCAGCCTAGTCCTTCCTTGTAGACGCCACATTTTTCTCCAATATCTTCTTTAACTCTCTGTTAGAGACCTCAGCCTGACCATTTGTTTGAGGGTGATAAGGTGAGGCCACCTTATGCATTACATTGTAGTGCCCCAACACCTTCTGAAGTTGGACATTGTAGAAATGTGATCCGCCATCACTGATTAAGACTCTTGGTACCCCAAAGCGTGAGAATATGTTCTTCTTTAAAAATTTGACAACAATCTTTGCATCATTCTTCGGAGTAGCAACTGCCTCAACCCATTTAGAAACATAATCAATGACCACCAATATGTACGCATTCCCATATGATGAGGGAAGAGGACCAACAAAGTCAATACCCCAATAATCAAATACTTCCACCTCAATGATATTTTGCAGAGGCATTTCATTTCTCCTTGACATACTCCCTATCCTCTGACATTGGTCACACTGAGTCACATGCTCATGCAAATCTTTAAAAATTGAAGGCCAAAAGAAACCAGATTCCAAAACCTTTTCTACTGTTTTATCTCCACTATAGTGACCCTCACGAGGAGAGTTATGGCAATGCCACAATATACTTCTGGACTCCTCTTTGGTCACACATCTTCTTAGCAAATTGTCAGCTCCAATTTTGAACAAATATGGTTCATCCCAAATATAGAAACGAGCATCATGTAGGAACTTCTTTCTCTAATGCCAATTAAAATCCTTGGGGATGATTCCTGCAACCTTATAATTAGCGAGGTCATCAAACCATGGTCTCTCATTCACAACCAGTAGTGATTCATCCAAAAACTCATCATAGATTTCTAGTTCTTTGTGCGTGACTTCTTCATTAACCATTCTTGATAGGTGATCAACTACCAAATTCTTTGATCCCTTCTTGTCTTTAATGACCAGGTCAAATTCTTGAAGAAACAAAATCCATCTAATTAGGCTTGGTTTGGAGTCAGCCTTTGTGAGAAGATACTTGATGGCTGCGTGATTCGTAAACACAATCACTTTTGATCCAACCAAGTACGATCAAAACTTCTCCAGTACATAGACAATAGCAAGCATTTCTTTTTCAGTAGTAGCATAGTTCAACTGAGTGTCATTCAGGACTTTGCTTGCATAGTAAATGGAATGAAACACCTTTCCTTTCCTCTGACCTAGCATTGCACCAACTGCATAATCACTTGCATCGCACATCAGGTCAAACTCCTAACCCCAATCAGGTGTTGTAATCACAGGGGCAGATACTAGTCTAGCCTTTAGAGTGTCAAATGCCCTCAAGCATTCTTCATCAAATGGAAACACAACATCTTTGTTGAGTAGGTTGCTCAATGGCTTGGCAATCTTTGAGAAGTCCATAATGAAACGCCGATAGAATCCAACATGTCCTAAGAAACTTCTGACTCCTTTTACATTGACTGTTGGAGGCAATTTTTCGATAACATCGATCTTAGCTTTGTCCACTTCAATTCCCTTGACAAAAATCTTATGTCCCATAACTATTCCTTCTTGGACCATAAAATGGCATTTCTCCCAGTTTAGCACTAGATTTGTTTCTTCACAATGTTGTAATACCAGCTCCAAATTGGTTAGATAGCAATCAAAGGTTGATCCAAATACTGAAAAGTCATCCATGAACACTTCAATACATTTCTCCACTATATCGGAAAATATTGCCATCATACATCTTTGGCATGTAGTTGGTGCGTTGCACAGCCCAAAGGGCATCCTTCTATAAGCAAATACTCTAAATGGACAACTAAATGCAATCTTTTCTTGATCATTGGGGTCGACAGCAATCTGGTTGTACCCTGAATAACCATCCAAGAAACAGTAAAATGATTGTCCAACCAGCTGCTCAAGCATCTGATCCATAAATGGAAGAGGGAAATGATCCTTTCTAGTTGCATCATTCAGCTTTCTATAATCAATGCACATATGCTAGCCTATGACTGTTCTTGTTGGGATAAGATCGTTCTTCTCATTTCTCACCACAATCATTCCACCTTTATTAGGAACCACTTGCATCGGACTTACCTAAACACTGTCGGAAATAGGGTAAATGAGTCCTGCCTCCAACAGCTTGAGAACCTCCTTGCGTACCTCTTCTTTCATCTAAGGATTAAGCCTTTGTTGTGGCTATCTTAATGGCTTGTACTCATCTTCCATCATGATCTTGTGCATACAATATGAAGGAATGATTCCCTTTAGGTCTGATATATGTCATCCAATAGCAGCCCTGTGTTTCTTCAGAACCTCCACCAATCGGAACTTTTCATCATAAGATAGGGAATTGCTAATCACTACCGGTTTTGCTTCATTGTCCTCCAAAAATACATACTTCGAGTACTCTGGGAGGACCTTTAAATCTACCTTGGATTTCTTTGTAGGGAGGTCTTTTTTCAGCTCTTCAAATGGACCTTCCTCGGATGGACTTACTTTTAAACCATCCAAATCCTCCAAACAATTTCTCAGATCTTTCTCTTCCTCCTTTGTGAGACAATCAACAACATTTATCAGTGCTTTCTCCAGTGGAGAGTGAGACATTATACTTTGAACCACCATAGCAACTTCTTGCTCAACTGATTCCACTTTGAAACATGCCTTGTGATCATTCGAATGTTTGATTGCATCGAATAAATTAAAGGTAACTTTTTGATCATCAACACTCATTTCCAAGTTACCATTGCCTATATTAACTACACATTTGCCTGTCAACATGAAAGGACGGCCTAAAATCAGTGGAATATCTGCATCCTCTTCAATGTCCATTATAACAAAATCTACAGGAAATGTGAATTGGCGGACTTTGACTAGCACATCTTCAACCACGCCATAAGGTCATGTGATTGAGCGATCTGCAAGCTGAGGTGTCATTCTTGTGGGTGCAATTTCTAAATTCCCAATTCTTCTACACATCAAAAGTGGCATCAAATTGATGCTGGCTCCCAAGTCAATTAGTGTTTTTCCCACTAACACAATCCCTATTGAACATGGAATGGTTACACTTCCTGGATCCTTGAATTTTGGTGGTAGAATTCTTTGAATAACAGCACTGCAATTTCCTTCCACCACTATACTCTCATTGTTGATATATTTGCCCTTTTTGGTGAGGAAATCCTTCAAGAACTTGGTATAAAGTGGCATTTGCTGCAAGGCCTCTCCAAAAGGAATTGTAATCTCCAACTTCTTAAAAATATCAAGGAAGCGAGCAAAATATCGCTCCTTGTCCTTCTTAGATGGCACCAAAGGGTATGGAGCCTCCTTAACTGGGTTGGGGACTGCCTCTCTTTTTCTCTCTCTAGCCAACTCACTTTTAGTCCTCTTCTCTCCAGTCTCTTTCTTCTCCACTTCTTCAATCTCTCTCTTTTTATTTTTCTCCTCATTTTTTATCTTCTCCTTCTCACTTATTTCCATTTCTTTCATTTGTTCTCCTTCTTCTTCCTATTTTTCCTCTTCTTCTAGCTCTCCCTCACTATTTTTACTCTCCTTTCCCACTAGCATTCTCCATTGACTTCTAGTGATCATAGCCTTACACTCCTCCTTTGGGTTTTTCTCTGTGTTTGCTCCAAAATTTCTAGAGGAATTTTCTACTAACTGTTTAGCCAATTGTCCCACTTAAATTTCTAGATTTTTTATCACTGACTCTGCTTTTATGATTGGACAAAGAAACCTGCATAAATTGAGTCAGTATGTCTTCTAATTTGGTGGTCCGCTCATACAGATTAGGCCCTTGGTTGGGAGGTCGATTGGATGGACCTCTTTGGTCTCTATTAAACTGATTTCCAGGGTGTGACTGCCAACCTTGACCTTGGTTATGAGAAAAATTTCCCCCTTGTTGATATCCTGCATAGCCACCTGGATGAAATCCTTGCCTATTATGATTTGCCATGTAATTAACCTCCTTAGATGTATCATCTTGAGTCATACATGCACTAGACTCATGAGCTCCTCCACATATGTTGTAACCTCCAACTTGCATGACTGTTGAATGAGTGGGTTGGGCTGCCTGCAACTGTGTGGGCAATTTACTTAAAGTCTCAGTGAGTGATTCAAGTTGTTTAGCTAGAGCTTATTCTGTGCCAACAAAGCATCCTGTGATGTGAGCTCCAACAAACTTCTCTTTGTGGGAATGTGAGTCCTATCTTGCAATATGGCATGGTCGCTGGCTGTCATGTTTTAATTAATTCCATAACTTCCTCGGGAGTCTTCAATTTAATCTTTCCCCTAGCTGAAGCATCCAACAATTGTTTTAGATTGGGGGCGCAAACAATCAATGAAAATGTTAAGTTGAATAGGTTCAGTAAACCCATACGTTGGAGTCTTTCGAAACAAACCACGAAAGCGCTCCAAGGCTTCACTCAAAGATTCATCGAGAAACTGATGGAATGAGGAAATCTCTACCTTTCCCTCAACTTTCTTTGACTCAGGAAAATACTTCTTCAAAAATTTCTCGACCACCTCTTCCCAAGTTTTCAAGTTGTTTCCTTTAAATGACTGCAACCACCTTTTGGCTTCAACGGCTAGCGAAAATGAAAATAGATTAAGTCTGATGGCATCTTTCGAAACTCCTGTTATCTTTACAATGTTGCATATTTCAATGTATGTAGCTAAATGAGCATAGGGGTCTTCATTGGGTAAACCATGAAAAAGATTTCCTTGAATGAGCTGGATCAAGGAGTGCAGGTATAAAATGTTTGTTACTTGAACTTTTGGCCCCGCTATGCTAGTGAAAAACTGCGGCATAGTAGAACTAGAATAGTCTTCAAGAGTCACCCATGGTGCTTGATCTTCTGCCATTATGTTTGCTTTAGATACACCAACTTCAATTTCTCTCATTTCAGTGGGAAATGATGAAGAAGATTCAGATGAAGGAATTCTCTCGTCATTGAGGTCAGTTATCCTATCCTGTAGCTCTCTTCTTTTCTTTGCTGCATTGTCTCTTCTACAAGTAGCCTCAATCTCCAAATCCAATGGAGCTAAGTCCCCTGTTGGAGTTTTACCTCGCATACAAAAAGCAAGTTGCTACAGAGCAGTTAACCAAGACAAGAGATTAAATGAAATTGAAAATAAGTAACAGTACAAAATTAATCAATGAATAAAGAATAATTGCTTCCAAACTGTAACATACACATCAAGTAAAAAAAAGTTCCCCGGCAACGGCGCCAAAAACTTGTTAGACGATTGGCAAGTGCACCAATTCATTCAAGTAGTAATTAAAACGGTGAGACCGAGTATCGTGTCCACAGGGAATTTGTTATGCTTTGGCGATGCATATTCAGTTTGTAAACAATTTTAATTGCAATGAAGTAAATTGAAATAGCTCATTCATGTTTTCAAGTGTCTGTAATAATTTTTCTCAACTTAAGAACAAATAACAAGAACAAACAGAGTTGTAAGATGAAACAATTACCGAGGTGAGTGTGTCGGGGAGTATTCTACTGAACTTTCTCTTAATGTGATTAAAGAATTTTTTCTCTATTTAACATTATCCTAATGTTCTTTGCACCGTTAAATTACTCTAGATGTAATTCCTCACATGAAATAGCCTAGCCCTCCTAGCTTCATTCTTGATTCCTCAACAAACTCATCCTAAGCGAGCTGCATTACGAATTAGATACAGTGTTTACTAGATTACTTCACACTATTCCTAGAAATGAAGGCCTCTAGCTGCTCTACCAAGTTCTAAGGACTAAAAGAATTTCCTAATACTTAAATCCTAACAAAACATATAAATGGGTGATCAAGCCACAAATATGGAAAATAAACATAGATAAAAGCAGAGAACACTAGCAATAATCTTAAATAGATAGTTAGAGTTTTTACATCAAGAGTGCTCATTGGAAAAACTCCCCAACAATGAAGTGTTTAGCCCTCCATTAGCAAGGAGGGCTCAATACAAAGATGAAATAAGATGGAAATGGAGTGGTGAAGTGAAAGTGTGAAGAAAGTAGCTTCCTTCAGCCTTGATCTCTGTTTCTTTCCTCCCACACTGCTTAATGCTTGGTTTCCCCCTCCTCTTCCAGTTTTAAAGACTTTTGGACTTCTCAGATTATGAATGTGCGCTCAGTGACCATGTCTCGTTGAGCGAGAGTTAGTGACTAGGCACTTACTGGGGCTTGGACACACTAAGTGTGAGAAGCGACAAAGGCTTCGCTGGGTGGGTTGGCTGCACGCTTAATGGGCAGCTCTCTGACTTAACATTCTCTAGGGTTTTTCTCTTGCTGAGCAAGCTGGCTTCCTCGCTAAGCGAATTAGCCTCGTTTAGCCAATATGGCTCGCTAAGCGAGCTCTTCAGCAACATTTTCAAATCTTTTCTTCTTCTACCTAAAAATCCAAATAATTGCAACATTAGCCATCCAATTGGAGCTTCCACTATAAAAACTCACACAAAAATCAATTATTTACAAATCTCACACAAGAAACCATAAAATTAGAGGCACATTGCTACTTTTTATCCATTTTTAATGCATTTAGTACTCTTGAATAGCAATTATCACTCAACTTGCTTAAAAGCACCATATTTCTTAAAAGGGCCTCAGTTCCAATTTTAGGTAAGTAAATTATAGTTTCTCACCCTAACTTATATGATTTCGTCAAAATGCAAGCGACCAAGCCTTAAAAAAACTTAGACACTATCTAGCAAATGCAAAAAACAAAAGGAAGCAAAACACGAAATAGAGGAAGCACCTTTTGTAGAAATGAGAAAACACACAACTAAGGGACCAAATTAAAGGACTTACCAGTTTTGCAGAGAGGACTAGTGATAGCAGAGAGGGCATCTAGGTGTGACAGTGGCAAAAAGGGGTGAGGGAGTGAGGCACGAGGGTAGTAGAATTTGAGAACGAGCGATTGAAGGAGTAAGAACAATGGCGCGAGGAGTGAAGGAGTTTTCTTTTTTTCTTTTGTAAAAGAGAATGAGGGAGAGAGTTTTTTTCTGCTAGCTTTATTTTTTAAAATTTTATATTTGTCATACATATTTAAATAAAAAGTAATTTTAAACTAGAATACTAAGATGATGATGATGATGATAATAATAATAATAATAATAATAATAATAATAATAATAATAATAATAATAATATATACACATAATTAGTAATGTCAATTAAAAAGGTTTAAAATGATTATGAAAAAGATTATTGGAGAGGAACATTTTTCTAAACACATAAATAAAACAGAATATAGATTATTAGAAATTAGGATCTAAAAAATTATAATTTTTTACCGGTTTTATAAATTCAATGGTTCAACTACAGTTGAATCGTGGTTGAACCGATTTTATATTTTTAATATTATATAATATTTTAAGTAATAAAATAATATATAAATGAAAAATTAGGATCTAAAAATTATAAATGACAAAACTATATGTTTCATAAGATAAAAACTATTAATAGTTGGGCTTTATCAAACCTAGATCAATCATCAGTGTTACACTTAAACTTTATCGAACCTTAGTCATTCATCAATGTTACACATAAGTCTTATTGAGTCTTAGTCAATTATTAGTGTTACACTTGAGTCTTATTGAACCTTGCTTAATCATTAGTGTTACACCTAAGTCTTATTGGGCCTTAGTCAATAATCAGTATTACATCTAGGTCTTATTGGACCTTGGTCAATTCTCAGTGTTACACCTAGGAATTATTTGGGGGCCTTAGTCAATAATCAATGCTACACGTAGGCCTTACTAGGCCTTGGTCAATCATCAATGTTACACTTGAATCTTATTGGGTCTTAGTCAATCATCAATATTACACCTAGGTCTTGTTGGGCCTAAGTTAATCATTAGTATTAAAACTAGGTCTCATTAGGCCTTGGTCAATCATCAATATTAAACCTAGGTCTTATTGGGCCTTGGTCAATCATCAATTGTACACTCTTAGATTTTATTGGGCTTTGGTCAATCATTAGTGTTATCCTTCACCTATTGCTCAATCACCAATATACACTTGAGCCTTATTGTGTCATATTCAATCATTAATGTTACAACTGGGGTTTTTTAGGCCTTAATCAATCATTAGTACTACACCTAGACCTCATTGGGTCTTGGTCAATCATCTGTACTACATATAGGCCTTATTGAGTCTTGGTCAATCATCAATAATGCTTTTGGTCCTTATTAGGTTTTGGACAATCATAAGTGTTATACTTGGGCCTAGTTGGGCCCTTGTCAATCATATTTGGGCTTTAGTAGGTATTAATCAATTATTAGTATTACACTTGGGCTTTATTAGGTCATAATCAATCATCGGTGTTACACTTGGGTCTTATTAGGTCATAACAAATCATTAGTGTTACACTACTTAGTAACTAGGCCTTAAGCTAGTCATCTATCACAGTCATCTTTTTAGGCTGGCGTGTCTTGACCTTTTTTGCGGACTATTTTGGTCTAACCTACCTTTTTAAAGTTAACCATGTTAATGTCTCCACACAATTACATCTTTATGACCTATTAGGATTTTTTATAAGCCCAATGAGCCTAGCCCATTAATTATCTAAATAAAGTTTTTAAAAAAGTCCAAGCCTAACCTATTAGTTAACCAAATATTCATTTTTTACAAGCTCAAGCCTAATCTTTTAACTAAACATACTAGGTTTTAAAGAGGTTAGGTCATAGGCCCCTATAAGCAACTTGGCCAATTTTCATTCCTAAAGCTAGAAGTGATATATTTCACGATGAATTCCGTAGCATGTAGATCCAGAATTTTTTTTCGAGTGGGAGTAGAAAAATAGTTCAGTATTTCTTAAACAAAAAAAAATAATATAAGCTTTATTAAGATGGTATTAGCTTTGGAAATAATAAAAACTAAAAGGATAAAGAAGGTAAAAATAAATTAATACATATATTTATCAAGTTATTGTTTGTTCTATCTTCACAACTTTTTGTAGTTATCTTTTTTAAAAAATTAACTTATGGGAACAACCAAAAAATTTCTTTAATATTCAACTGAAAATATTTAATATGCTCAAGAAACCAAATACGTGGATCAAGGAAGGGTTTAAATTCATATATATATAGAGAGATTAACTATATATATATATATATATATATATATATATATATATATATAAAGTTTATATATATACAATTATATTTAATAACATTAATCATTTAAATTCGCTTATGTGTTTAACAATTTAATGGACCATTTTTTATTAGCTAGCATCAACCAATTGGTATGGTTGTCTCTCTTTTTTCTTCTTCCTATATTACCGATAGAACATCTGTAGGTAAAATCCATTAGTGATGTTAAATGTTCTAATAGATAATAATCCGTTGGTAAATTTCCGTCACAAATACATATTTATAAATTCCATTGAAAATCCATAAGAAAAGTTAATATTTTTGATAAATAAAAATTTGTTGAAAATATATCTGTTGGTATATGAATTTTACTGACGGATTTAGATCCTTAAAAAATCAATGCTTTTCTTGTCGTACATAAATGACATAATCTTTAACCAATTGCTTTGTGACTTTGAAGTTGTGTGGTCGATGACCTTAAGAAAAGATGTTCATGTCGTGGAAATGGTGCAGGGAAAAGGTCACTAATTTTAATTTCTCTCTTTACGCTTGGAAGATGGACCTTTTGTATCTTGCTTGCTCCATATCATGTAACTTGGCCAATCATTTGCAGTTGCAAATTGATTATCATTGGACTTGATACCTAGGGGCATTGACACGAACTAAAAACTCCTTGAATGCACCACAAAGGAACCCTAAGGCGCGGTGTGTGGCGTCAAACTTTTGATTTGATGTATATGGCTCTTGATGCAATTTGGGACGACTCCGACGAGGGGCAGGTGGTGGTGGTGTCTGGCCTCCATTTGGTGCTTGACCCCCCACGAGTGAGACAGTTCTATGCAATCCAAGTGTTGGTGATGGCAGGCCTTAACCTTTTATTTATGAGGGTGGCATAGATGTTCACCCCATGGTATTTGCAAAAAGTCGTAATGAGTGCCGAAAATCCCAAAGTGAGAATTTGGCCCAAGTCAATGGACCTGCTCTCGATGATGGATGGTAAGCCACTTCCTTTTTGGTACCAGATGCCTGCATGGTGGGCTTGATGTTAGAGTTGAACAAGATGAACCATACCGGAGCTACATTACGCGCACCCAGCACATTTGTTGGTATACCTAGCAAATCAGCTCGATTCCCGTTTTATCCTTTTGTAAAATTGATACGGATTGGACAATCCATAAACCTCATACGATTTTTTTAAAAAAAATTAAAAATATATTTTACGAATTAATTTAAAATTAATAATCCATGTAGGAATCAAATATGTGACTTTCATGTTATTAACACAACACTCTAACCAATTGAGTTAATAGGTCAATTATATTATAAAATAATTAATGTCGTTATATATAACACTACAATTTCTAATATATATTTAATGCGCATGTAAATTTAGATAATAAATTTTGTGACAATTAATTTTGATCTAATAATTAATTTGTTTACATATATAAATTGTAAATAAAAATCGTATGTTTATTAACATAAATCTACTAATGTATTTTTTTTACCTTATTACAATTAATTTTGATCTAATAATGTATTTTTTACATATATGAATTTTAAATAAAACCATATGTTTATTAACATAAATCTACTATTGTATTTTTTGACCTTATTAATATTAATTTTGATCTAATAATGTATTTTTTACATATATAAATTTTAAATAAAAATCATGGGTTTCATAAAAATTCATATGAATGAGGTTTACGGATTGTCCAATCCGTATCAGTTTTAAGGAAGGACAAAATGAGAATTTTGCAAGTTATGTTGGGTGTACTAACAATTTACATGATCCGTGTAGCAACACCCGAGCTAGAATAACCATATTGAGGCGATAGAGCCTGCTAGTGATTGACGGAGTGCAGGAAAAAATGAGAGCTCGAAAGGCACATAATGACCTCAACATCAGTATGATTGATTGGATTTTGGACCCACCGATCATATTCTAGAGGAGTGTCCACTTGAAGGTTCAACTGAGTGTCTAGGAGTTGATTGAGTGAAGTTGCATCATATGGGATAGTGACCCCTTTGACCATGGATGTCCTAGTGTCATCCTCTGGAGTGTAGGCATTCACATAGAACTCTCACACCAGAGTTTCACTTTATTCTTTTTTGGGGGCAAGCAATCTTCATCTAGTTTTTGTTGTCAAGCTTTTGAGAGAAATTTTCATGTTCTTCTTGTCTCAATTATACTACTATCTCAAGAATGAAGATCACTCTAGTTTAGATTGTATTGTTTATGGTGGTAAGTTGAGACGAAGCGGGATACATTATAGTCAAGCTCAAGCA
The DNA here is from genome assembly GCF_004193775.1 of Glycine soja. Taxonomy (NCBI): domain Eukaryota; kingdom Viridiplantae; phylum Streptophyta; class Magnoliopsida; order Fabales; family Fabaceae; genus Glycine; species Glycine soja. The sequence continues at coordinate 19,087,180 of NC_041010.1, read as the reverse complement.
CCAACTCATTTTTAGCAATAATGTTTAGGGTGTTGGAGCCTGAGTAGCACCTTAAAGGGTTTTTTTTTGTGCTTTTATGGTGCATTGTATAACATCTCATTTTTTAAAATAAATTAAAAAAGAATTTATTTGAAAAATAAATAGAGTTTTAGGAAAATAATGAGGTTTTTGTAATCAAATAAATAAGGAGAACTAGTTTTATTTATTAAAATAATGGTTTTAAGGTAAATAAAATAAATATATATTTTTAGAAAATAAAAAGAATGTTTTATTTATTCATTGGATAGGGAATAAAAGTGTTCATTTTTATAAAATAATAAAATAAAGAAAAATTGAATAAATAATAGGTTTAGACTACCTTAGATATAAATAGGGATATATTAGGTCAATTTTTACATTTAAGGTATGTTTGTACGCTCTCTCTTCCTCTCAAATTCGTTCTTCCTTCTTCCTCTCCCAAAATCCTTTCTTTTTCCTGCATACACTCAAATATATCTTTAGTAAAACTACAATATTTGACTTGTTCACCGTTGGATCATCTTGATATTTAGGCACCAGGTTCAGAACTCATTTTTGCACATTCCCACCGATGGGATTTGTGAAATAAATTTTGTAGAGAGAGCAACACCCCTTGCACAAAGATAGTGAAATTGATGCTCCAATCTCTTCTCCTTTTCTCTAATACTTGGAAACCCTAGTAGACCAACTAGAGGAAAAGCTTGAGAAATCTTAAGGAACCACTTGAGATACCACTATTGTTGCTAGACTATGCACGTGAGCCCACTTAGAGGTAAGGGATGACTTTATCGTAATTGGGGGTTAGAGTGAACATGTGTAGGGATCCTTAGAAGATCAAATTGGGATTAATTTTGGGGTGTTTATGCATTTTAATTTTGTCCATACAATGATAACCACGAATTTACTCATGTTTGACGAGTCAATTGATGCCCTGATGCAAATGGATGGTTTAATTGAGTGTTTGGCTTAGAATGTTAGAAACCTAGAAATTAGGGAATTCTTGATTCTTGCATCTTTTCTTGAAATTGATTGAGGGGTTTTGCTCCCCATGATGTGATCCCCATGTTCTATTCTATTAACAGAATGAATAAGTGAATGATTATATGCCTTCAATGTTGGAAGATTGCTATTGTATGATATATATATATATATTATGTATGAGAAGTGATAATATGTTAGTGAAAAGGTGTAATGAGACATGTGTTATGAACAAGTGTGGAATTAATACGTTCCTCAATGTGATTGGTTTAATCACTTTGAGGCGCGACGAGTTAAAATGATTTTGAAAACAATTGAGTAGTTATTTGTATTGAATAGTTCATACGTAAAGTATATGCTATGTATATATTCATATTGTGTGATGTGTATTTGATTCATGAGGTGTGATAATATGTTGCTTTGGGATTATAACATTGTGATTGAGATAAGGTGTATGTGATAAGTTGAGTATGTGTTAAATTATGATATCACATGTGTATTAAGATGTTGTGTGCATTGAGGTTTGAGCTATGAACCGTACAATCACATGACTATAAGATCCTTTAAGGACAACGAGTTAATGCACAACGAGTATTGTGATGGGGTTCAATGTGGGAACTCGACGAGTTGAATCACTTTGAGGTGCAACAAGTTAAAACTATTTTGAGAATAATTGAGGAGTCATGTGTTTTGTATAGTTCATAGATAGAGTTTGTGTGTTAAAATATTTTCTGGGTTGGACTTGAATCAAGAGGGAGAGACCCAGACAAACTCTTTGGAGTCTAGTCCTTGGGGGTAAATACACCCGGTTTGAGTGCTTCTTTAAGTCTATGTTGATCCCACATTGTTGGAGCATTCTTGCAAAACAGCGTGACCCTGACTGGTCTCCCTATGATTTTACCTAGTGAGAGTGACTTTACTTACTAGTGTGTGGTCTGTCTTATCATGTATTCCTAGGCGCTCGACAAGGTTTTTCATTGACATGGTACCACATTGTATATAGGATTGAGTCTTAGTGTATTTGTTGCATAACGTCTGTGTAATGATCATTGTGACTTGCTACTTTAAGTGTTTGGCTTTAAAGAGCCGCATGCTAGAGAATGTGAGGACACAATGCTCTAGATGTGGCATTGGGGCATGAGTTTCTATATTATTTGCATAACATTCTGAACATTTTACTTTATGTTATTCCGCTACTTAACTTGTTTCCTTTTATAGGAAAAAAACTGACGGTCTTGTTTTGTGCCGAAGATGTTTTCATACCCTTATTTGATAAGTTTTTAATTTAATGATTAATGTGAAAGTGAATATTTTATCCACATGAATTTTTTTATGTTTATTGAATAAAATCTCTTTAATAAATTTCGCATTTTCATGTATGACATTATATAAATATGTATGTTGAGGTAGAGGGTGTCACACATTGGACGCACTTTTCCTATAAGGAGGAGCTATCATGAAAAACAAAACACAAGAACAAACAAATTAGAAATAAATAAAAAAACTAAAACCTTTTTTTTTCTTAAACTTGACAATGGCAATAATGGTTGTGCAAGCACGAAAACAACAAAAAAGGAACCCCCAAAGTGCATTCCTAGTCGCAAAAATCAACAAAACAAATTGAAAAAAAAATGAAATTAAATAAAAAAGAAACCCCACACCAGAAATTTGTCACCAACAGCCCAAACTGAGATGAGGATGAGAAGGGAATGCACGAACATGAGAAAATATGAGAAAAATGACAGCCAAAGTTACTTACTCAGAAAAATTGATGATGGTGATGCAAGAATGGTGTGTGCGCATGTCAATGGAGGTTATGGGCTCCATGGTTCGTCAAAATGATGATGATGGTAGGAGGTGGCGCGTCAGTGGTGATGGTGGCATGTCGATGATGGAACAAGTGTTGAGTGGTGGTGTGGATGGTGTTGAGTGGTGTGATGGTGGATATGGAGTGGGGGGTTCTAAAATAGAAGAAGAAGGAGAAGTTGCGTAAGGGTTTCCATAGCAGGGTTTCAGATGTTTTTTTGTCACTTACTTTCAACACTCATGTTTTATTATTCTCACCCGTTCTTAGACTTTTTTTTGTTAACTATGTTTTTGGTCCCTGAACTTTTCTTAGTTTTCACTTTTGGTCCTTAAACAAAATATTGACCAGTCTTGGTCCCTAATCTTTTGCTTCATTTTTGTTTTCGGTTCTCGACGCTAGTTTGCTCGTTAAGTGATGAGATGTGTTTACATGTGGCCATCTGGTGTGAGACACATGTAAGGTGTTGACAAGTAAGGGCTTATGTGTAATTATATTTATAATTATAATTATAATATTGTTTTGTGTTTATAATTTGTATTTAATAAAAACTTAATTTTCAAGAAGGTAGAAAGATTGTTTAAGAAGGAGTGCTCTTTTGATATCACCTTTTGTCATAAAATGTTATTGGATGAATCCTTTTCCTCTTTTTCTTTTGTTTTTCTAGTTTTTCTTCCTCATCCCTCTTATCTTTCATAGTTAGTTGATCTTTGGCTACCTGTAAAGGTGCTTCAGGATGCAACACAAATTTAGTGCCAAGATGGGTGAGGGTGATCTCATTACTTAGGCCATTGTAAATGATCTTCTTATCAAATTGCCATGGCCTTCCTAAAAGAATATGCCCTACCTCCATGCAAACTATATCATAATTAACTTCATCCTTGTAAGTCCCAATGGAGAAAGGTACCTTCACTTCTTGGTTAACTATCATTTCCCCTTGCTCATTGAGCCATTGAAGTTTATAAGGTTTTGGGTAGGGAATAATAGTGAGGTTCAACTTGGAAACTAATCTTGTGCTACAACAATTGCAACAAGATCCATTATCCACAATGAGAGAACAAGTTTTATCTAAAATTTTGCATCTTGTATGAAAGATGTTCTCTCTTTGGTATTGAGATAGATCACAAGATTGACCTCCAAGGAGCCTTCTAACCATTATGAGGTCACCTTCTTCATGGGTGTAGACTTCCTCAGACTCTTCACCCCTTACTTCATTTTCACTTCCACTAGAGGAAGGGGAAGAATGAGTCTTCTCTTGACTATAATAAATGTTTTAACCCCTCATAATCACGGTTTTCTTTGTGGGGCATTGAGAGAAAATGTGACCTCTCCCAACATATTTGAAGCATTTAATGTTGCTAGTGATATGAACCCTCATGGAACAAGGGCTGACTTAGGATCGTCTAGGATTAAACCTTGATGGAAAATGCGGAAATTGATTAAGGTAAGGATGGAAAATAAGGTGGTTAATTTCGTGGGTCTTAATCAGGTGGTTCTTGGCATAAAATGGATGAATGGGATGGTAAAATGTAGGTTAAGTGGTGGCTGGACAGAAATATAGAAATGGCAATAACTGAAGCTACAGGGCTCCAAATGAGGTGATTCCAAAACGAGGTGAAAGGTCTCGTTTTGAAATTCAATTTAGGCTCAAGAATCACTTAATTTGAGTGCGTAAAACGGGAGTTATGGCCACGAGATAATTCTAGGCAGAGGTGGATTTCTGGAATTGTGGTTTGAAAGAACAAGGGTGAAGATGAAAGGAAGGAAAGAATCACTCTTTTCAGCGAGGGCAACACACAAATGTTGTGAAAGTCCTTTGATACAGCCAGGGTGTTCTTGAATCACTCAAGAATTTAGGAGAATCACTCTCACTAAGATAAAAGAGATAAACTCTAATTTTCTGAATAAAACTCAACTTGTGTTTATTGATAAAATGGTTCAGCTTATATAGAAGCTTTACAACAGATTTTAGTAATGACCCACTAACCTAGAATTAAAATAACTTAATGCCATTAACCTAGGGAATTAAAACAAACTTAATGGCTGAGTGTAACTGAAATTGTGGCAACCAAAAGTCACCCCCAACAGCCAACAAGTCAACCACCATTTGGTCTCCCAAAAGGCTGATGCCTAGGTTGCCAATTGGGCCCTTATTACAACTTGAACTAATGCCCTTTTAGTTGATTAACCCAAAACATATTTTTGGTCAGCCAACTTTACAAGGATTGGGCCATTATTTAGACAAACTAAACACTCTAAAATTGAAACAAAGTGGTGTCATTTAGTCCTCCTCCATTTGGGCCATGATACAACTCACAACCTTGGACTTTTCTCCTTGAAACTTGGGCTTGTATTCAAATAGTATGGACAGCACTTGTTGAAGAGCTTCCTTGGCTTTCCTTGCTCTAGCCCTTGTCATAGGTCCTCCAAGTCCTTCAAGTGGATCCTTGCCCTTGCTCTTGGTCATGTCCTCATCATTCTCTCCCTCTTGAGAAGGATTTGTCCTCAAATCGGATTCTCCATCTGCATCAAAAAGAGATAAATCAGAGACATTGAAGGTGGAACTAACATTATACTCACCGGGCAGCTCAACTTTGTAAGCATTGTCATTGATTCTTTCAAGCACTTGAAATGGTCCATCTCCCCTTGGTTGAAGCTTTGATTTCCTTTGTTCCGGAAACCTTTCTTTTCTCATGTGCACCCAAACCCAATCTCCGGGTTCGAAGACAACCTTCTTTCTCCCTTTGTTGGCTTGTTTAGCATAGCTTTTATTTTTCCTCTCAATTTGATCTTTGACTCTCTCATGAAGCTTCTTCACATAGTCCGCCTTTGCTTGACCTTCTTTATGCTTAAAAACAGAAACATTAGGCATAGGCAAAAGATCAAGAGGAGTTAGTGGGTTAAAACCATAAACAACTTCAAAAGGAGAACAATTAGTGGTGCTATGAACAGCTCTATTGTAAGCAAATTCAACATGGGGTAAACAAGCTTCCCAAGTTTTTAAGTTCTTCCTCAAAACTGTCCTAAGCAAAGTTCCCAAAGTCCTATTAACAACTTCCATTTGCCCATCGGTTTGTGAGTGACAAGTGGTTGAAAATAACAATTTAGTGCCCAACTTGCTCCACAAAGTCCTCCAAAAATGGCTTAGGAACTTAGAGTCCCTATCACTAACAATGCTCCTTGGCAAACCATGGAGTCTCACAATCTCCTTGAAAAACAAATCAGCCACATGGGAAGCATCATCAACTTTTTTACATGGAATAAAATGAGCCATTTTAGAAAACCTATCAACAACCACAAAAATGGAATCTCTACCATTGCTTGTTTTTGGCAGCCCCAAAACAAAATCCATGGATAAATCAATCCAAGGATACTCCGGAATTGGCAATGGAGTATACAATCCATGAGGCTTTACCTTAGACTTTGCCTTTTTACATACAATGCAATGTTCACAAAATTTCTGCACATCCTTTTTCATATGAGGCCAATAAAAATGTTCTTGTAATGTTTCTAGAGTCTTTTGGACCCCAAAATGCCCCATTAAACCTCCTTCATGTGCTTCACAAACAAGCAAATTTCTAGTAGAACATTTAGGCACACACAATTTGTTTTCTTTGAAAAGAAAGCCTTCATGTCTAAAGAAACCATTTTCTGAAAATTTTTCACAATTTTTAAAAATTTCTCCAAAAGTTTCATCATTTTCATACATGCTTTTCAAACATTCAAGACCAATCAATTTTGTTTCAAGCATAGAAAGTAATGCATGATGCCGAGAAAGAGCATCGGCTACAATATTACCTTTTCCCTTTTTATGTTTGATAGCATAAGGGAATTGCTCTAGGAATTCCACCCACTTCGCATGCCTTTTGTTAAGCTTGCCTTGCCCCTTGATATATTTGAGGGACTCATGGTCACTATGAATGACGAATTCCTTGGGATAAAGGTAGTGTTGCCATGTTTTCAAAGCCCGTACTAAGGCATACAACTCCTTATCATAAGTTGAATAGTTAAGGGTAGGACCACTTAACTTTTCACTAAAATAAGCAATTGGATGGCCTTCTTGCATCAACACAACCCCAATCCCAACATTTGAAGCATCACACTCAATTTCAAAAGATTTTTGAAAGTTTGGCAACGCAAGTATGGGGGCATTAGTTAGCTTTTGCTTAAGAACATTGAAAGCTTCTTCTTGTTTCTCTCCCCATTTGAAACCAACATTTTTCATGAGCACTTCATTGAGAGGTGCTGCCAATGTGCTAAAATCCTTCACAAATCGTCTATAAAAACTTGCTAAGCCATGAAAACTCCTCACCTCGGTCACAGACTTAGGTGTAGGCCATTCTTGAATAGCCCTAACCTTCTCCTCATCAACTTGCACTCCTTTTGAACTCACAACAAAACCAAGAAACACAACATGGTTAGTACAAAAGATGCATTTTTCAAGATTGGAATACAATTGTTCTTTTCTAAGCACAGTCAAGACAGATTTTAAATGATCAATATGCAAATCAAGTGAAGTTCTATAGATAAGAATATCATCAAAGTACACCACAACAAACTTTCCTATGAACTCTCTCAAGATATGGTTCATTAATCTCATGAAAGTGCTAGGAGCGTTAGTTAGGCCAAAAGGCATAACCAACCATTCATACAAACCATATTTTGTTTTAAAAGCAGTTTTCCATTCATCCCCTTCTCTAATCCTAATTTGATTGTATCCACTTTTTAAATCGATTTTAGAGAAGTAACATGCACCATGCAATTCATCAAGCAAATCATCAAGCCTAGGTATAGGATGCCTATATTTAATGGTGATGTTATTAAGGGCTCTACAATCGGAACACATGCGCCATGTCCCATCCTTTTTAGGGACCAAAATCACTGGGACAGCACAAGGACTCATACTATCTCTTACCCAACCTTTGCTAATGAGTTCATCCACTTGTCTTTGAATCTCTTTGGTTTCTTGTGGATTACTTCTATAGGCTGGCCTATTGGGCAAAGAAGCTCCTGGAATGAGATCAATTTGATGCTCAATTCCCCTCAAAGGTGGTAGTCCACTTGGCACATTTGGTGGAAACATGTCTTGAAAATCCTGCAAAAGAGTTTTAACACTAGAAGGCACTTCAAAATCATCAAAAGTGTTAGTGGTCAAAATCTGATTTTTGCAAAACAGGATATAGAGTGACTGTTTAGCACGAAACAACCTCTTGACCTCACTTTTTGTGGCTAAATAGCTCTCCCTCACTTCAAGTGTTTCACTCTTCTTTTGTTCACTCTTTTTCCTCTCAAGTGTTTCCCTCTTTTTCTCACTCTCAAGTGTTTTGCTCACTTTTTCTTTTTCTTTTTTCTCTTGAAGAAGTTTTTCTCTCATTTTCTTTTGATCCTCACACACTTCTTGTGGACTCAATGGCTTGAGCACAATCTTTTTGTCTTGGTGCATGAAAGAGATCTTGTTGGTGTAACCGTCATGATTGGCTCTTTTATCAAATTGCCATGGTCTCCCCAAAAGTAAGTGATTGGCCTCCATAGGAACAACATCACAAAGTACCTTATCATTGTATTTCCCAATGGAAACGTCCACTTCCACTTGCTGCCTCACTTGCACCTCCCCATCCTTACTAAGCCATTGAAGTTTGTATGGCCTAGGATGTGGTTTAGTAGCTAAATTTAGCTTTGACACTAATCTAGCACTAGCCACATTGGTGCAACTACCTCCATCAATGATCACCATGCACACCTTGCCATTGATTAAACATCTAGTGTGAAAGATGCTTTCTCTTTGGCTCTCCTCCTCATGCTTCAATTGACCACCAAGTAACTGCCTAATCATCAACAAATCTCCCTCCGGAGTCTCCTCTTCCTCTACGTACTCACTCTCCTCTTCCTCTTCAACATCAGATTCACTTATATATTCTCCATCTCTAAGAACCATGGACCTTTTGTTAGGGCACTCATAAGCATAGTGTCCTAGGCCTTGGCACTTGAAACACTTCACATCTCTACTCCTTTTAGAGGGTTCCTCTTGGGACTTTGAGCGAGTTTTTGATGGGATAGGTGTGGAACTACTAGAAGTAGCAGCCCCATCTTTCTTACCTTTGTCTTTCCAACCAGAAGAATCAAAGTTGGTAAAACTCCTCTTAGCCACTCCCTTCCTTTTTAATTGTTGCTCCACTTGGATTGCTTTGTGAAGCAAATCATCCATTTCAACAAACTCCTGCAGCTCAACAATATCACGGATATCATTAGTCAAACCATTAGGAAATCGAGCCATAGTTACCTCCTCATCTTCTTCAATATTTGCTTGAATCATGAGCACATCCATTTCCTTGAAATACTCCTCAACCCCCTTGTTGCCTTGGGTTAGTTTTTGGAGCTTGAATTTCAAGTCCCTTGAGTAACTAGCCGGCACATACCGCTTCCTCATGATCTTTTTCATCTCCGTCCATGTATCAACCATTGGCTCTTCATTTCTTGCTCTCTCCTTTTGTAGCTTGTTCCACCACACAAGAGCATAATCGGAAAACTCTGTGGCGGCAAGCTTCACCTTCTGGTCCTCCTCATAGTTGTTGCATGAGAAAACATGCTCTATTTTCATCTCCCACTCCAAGTAGGCCTCCGGATCATTTTTTCCTTTAAATGGAGGAATGTTGAGTTTAATACCATCAATTCGGTTTTGTCTAGGAACACCATCATTCCCTCTTCTCCTCCTTTCTTCTTCATTATGATCTCTATTCTCCATTTGATCCAACCTCTCATGGAGCGCATCATCTCGTTGTTTCATTAACCTCTCCAAATGTTGCATCAAAGCTTGCATTTGGAATTGCGAAAGCCCCACTCCATCATTAGGATTAGTACCTGACATCTCAAACAAACAAATCAAACGTAACACGACAATTATAGTTGTTGTTTGAATACCTCACCCACTCAAGTGTATCACACAATTATGGCTTTTCTCTAATGAAACACTCTTGCCTTTTACCACTCTAATTCCCCTTGAGTTCTTAGGCAATTCAAGAGATTATGGCCACAACAAAGAACAATTCACCAATATGTGTAAGGTAAGGCTAGAGAGACAAGGAAAAGGTTAACCAAGAAAAAGGCTAACAATGTTTTTAGGCACAAATGAAGGAAATAAAATTCAGAATTTAGGAATTCGAGTAACAATCCTTCATGCAACCAATATATTACCTTAAAGAGATTTTTTTTAAAGTTCTTCAAGCATGAACCATTCAGCCCAATTTTTTTTTTAATTTTGCTTATACGAAATTCTGCTTTTTTTTATTTAACAAAGAGATCAAAAGGCTTAACTTTTGCAATGGTTCAGCCTAAAAAAAAATATATATGAATAAGAAGGTAATATAAATGGCAAAGAGAATAAAGAAGGATGTTACCCAATATTTCCAGCAAAGGAAGTGTTGATCCTAGAACCGGAGCTCTGATTATCAAATGATATGAACCCTCATGGAACAAGGGCTGACTTAGGATCGTCTAGGATTAAACCTTGATGGAAAATGCGGAAATTGATTAAGGTAAGGATGGAAAATAAGGTGGTTAATTTCGTGGGTCTTAATCAGGTGGTTCTTGGCATAAAATGGATGAATGGGATGGTAAAATGTAGGTTAAGTGGTGGCTGGACAGAAATATAGAAATGGCAATAACTGAAGCTACAGGGCTCCAAATGAGGTGATTCCAAAACGAGGTGAAAGATCTCGTTTTGAAATTCAATTTAGGCTCAAGAATCACTTAATTTGAGTGCGTAAAACGGGAGTTATGGCCACGAGATAATTCTGGGTAGAGGTGGATTTTCTGGAATTGTGGTTTGAAAGAACAAGGGTGAAGATGAAAGGAAGGAAAGAATCACTCTTTCCAGCGAGGGCAACACACAAATGTTGTGAAAGTCCTTTGATACAGCCAGGGTGTTCTTGAATCACTCAAGAATTTAGGAGAATCACTCTCACTAAGATAAAAGAGATAAACTCTAATTTTCTGAATAAAACTCAACTTGTATTTATTGATAAAATGGTTCAGCTTATATAGAAGCTTTACAGCAGATTTTAGTAATGACCCACTAACCTAGAATTAAAATAACTTAATGCCATTAACCTAGGGAATTAAAACAAACTTAATGGCTGAGTGTAACTGAAATTGTGGCAACCAAAAGTCACCCCCAACAGCCAACAAGTCAACCACCATTTGGTCTCCCAAAAGGCTGATGCCTAGGTTGCCAATTGGGCCCTTATTACAACTTGAACTAAAGCCCTTTTAGTTGATTAACCCAAAACATATTTTTGGTCAGCCAACTTTACAAGGATTGGGCCATTATTTAGACAAACTAAACACTCTAAAATTGAAACAAAGTGGTGTCATTTAGTCCTCCTCCATTTGGGCCATGATACAACTCACAACCTTGGACTTTTCTCCTTGAAACTTGGGCTTGTATTCAAATAGTATGGACAGCACTTGTTGAAGAGCTTCCTTGGCTTTCCTTGCTCTAGCCCTTGTCATAGGTCCTCCAAGTCCTTCAAGTGGATCCTTGCCCTTGCTCTTGGTCATGTCCTCATCAGCTAGTCCTTTCATGGGAACTAGTCTTAGGGGTGGATTTCTCTATGGTCTTACCCTTATCTTCCTTGGGTTTTGAAGGTGCAGCCCCTAAAATTCCTTGGGCTTGGTCCTTCCTTGGATAAGAGTGAAAGCCATAAGATTTTGAAGAAGGTTTTCATTTAAGTTGTTGCTCCACTCTTATACAAAGTTGGACTAGCTCAACTAGGTTCCTATATGGAAGGACTTCAACCTTGTCCCTCACTTCCATATTAAGCCCACTAAGGAACCTAGCTATGCTTGTTCTTTCCTCCTCCCTAAGTCCAGCTCTTAAAAGGAGTAGTTCCATTTGTTGTCTATATTCTTCAACACTCATACTCCCTTGTCTAAGCCTTTGGAGCTTGTCCATAAGCTCCATTTCATAGTAGGAGGGAATGTGCCTCTTCCTAAGGGCACTCTTAAGATCATTCCAATACTCTATTGGAGGATCCCCATGAATCCTTCGTTTCTAACAAGGGAAGTCCACCAATAGAGGGCATACCCTTAAAAGCTAAGGGTATCCAATGGAACTTTTCTCTCTTCGCTAATATGATGGCAAGCAAAGAGTTGTTTAACCTTCATTTCCCAATCTAAGTAGGCCTCAACATTATCTTTTCCATGGAAATATGGGAGGCTAATGTTAACCTCTTGAGGCCTTCTATCCTTTCTCTTCTTTGGGAATGATGTTTAGTATGTGAACTATGGTGCCCTCTATAATAGTCGCTAAGTTCTTCACTTAAACTCTTGCAAGAGTCATGACTTCTATAAGAGACATGTTTTTCTCTTTTCATTTCTTTCATTATTCTTCTTCTTTCTTCCTCTATTATTTGTTCTCTCTCATCTTGATTTATTTCTACCCTCTCTTTTCCTTTTTCTTTTCTTTCTAGTTTTTTTTCCATAACTTGAGGGAACTCAACTCATCTAAGATTCTAGATAGAGGATCCTTATGACTAGTATCCTCACCATTAACACTAGATGAATGATGACTCATGTTGGTTCCTAAGTTGTAGTTCTTTCTTGTTGGGGGTTTGTAAAAGGTAAAAGCTAGGGTTCAAAAGAACTCAAGATAAGTGTGATAAGCAAGAAGAAATTATTATGCAATTACAAGATAAACTAGGTGTGACTAGTAAAGAAAATAAGGTATGAAAGTAAGCAAGAAATTAAAGTGCAAGAAATGTAAATTAGGCGGATCCTAGGAGTGTATGGATGACCACATTAAGGTTTCCAACAAAACACTCATTATCCTAAGGGAAAATTGCCTAAAATTATTACACACAAATGGAAGTTTGGTAACCTATTGGAGGCTCCCAACACACTTCCAATGAAAGGCCTTTTTGTTACAAAACTTGAAAGCAATGAAGGTAAGTAAATTGCCAAATACAAAATTACAAAACGGTCCTCAATTTTGGTGGTTGTTCTCTCTTTGGTGATTCATTCAATTTGGAGTGCTTCTTAGTCCAATAGCTCCTAAGGTGGTTGACCCCTTGCTTCTTGACTCAAATTCTTCAAGGGATAACACCAATCCTCATTTCCAATTCCCTATATGGCAACTCACAAACAAGGAAACAAAGAAACAAGCAATAACCAAAGACCAAAAAAATGAAATGAAAGCTAAACCAATATAGTTTTACCAAGACAAAATTTCAAGGATTATTCAACAATTAAAGCAATGAAAAGCACATAAAAGCAAGCTAGGACTCAAAGAGAAACCTAGAATGACTCTAGAGTAGAGTAGAAAAACTAAAAAAAAAAACTCAAGAAACCTCTAGTTTTGGTACTTTTTTTCACACTACCTTTCAATTGAAAATTCATAACTAAGATTGGTATAAATTAGGCACCAATTATAGAACAAATTTTGAGCCAAACAACATGCACACTTCCTTTTCACTTTTTTTTTTTGGACACTAGTTTTCTTGCCAATATGTATGATATTTCCTATTTTTTCCCTTCATCCAAATCCCTTGGCTCTTTTTTTCTAATTTTTTTCTAGATGTCTAGAAAATTCAATAAAAATGTAAGCTCAAAATTCACAGTGACCAATTCTTAGTAATTTTTACAAGTTCATATGTTTAAGCTGCCAGCACCAACAATTTCAACGTAGAAATCAAGAGTAGTGTTTATGTTGCTTAAGGCTTGGATAGTTACAATTTGTGTTTTCTTATGCTCAATTGTCTTGAATAACATAATTCAAGAGAGCTTAAGACTTATTTTGATTCACAAATCCAGCCACAACTCAGCACCACAACTCAGCACCACAACTCAACTTCTTCATAGGCATCATGTAGGAAACTTAGAAAACAAAAAAAAACAATTCAACAACAAGACTACTTCTAGGAATTGATTTAGAACATGTTATGAACTAAATAACATGCATGAATTAGACTCAAAATTCAAAAGATAGGCTAAGAATGACAAGAATACATGAACAAATGTATCTAGAATTCAATCAACAAAATCAAAATTCAACACAAACTTAGAACATAATGTGACAATTATTATGACTAAACATGACTCTAAGACAACATGGATTAAGTGATTTACACTTAGATTTTTGTGTTTTTTTTCTAATCAATATTTTGGAAGAAAATTTATATCTAAAGGTTCAGCACAAGAAGATTATGACTGAAAAATGATAGAACCTAAAATCAACACAAAAACATGATTCAAGAGTAGATCTATAAAATTTGAACCATAGAAATCCAAGAACAAGTGTAGATCTAAGATTTAATCAGTTTATTTATTTTTTGAATCTACTCTAAACAGCTCCGAACCACGAGAAAATAGAGGATATACATGAAGAATATGATAAATAACAAGGAATTAAAGTGAATTGATTGAACAAAAAGATATAGGAAGCAAAAGAACATCACCTAGACATCATCAATGGAGTCCTTTGCTTCTTGAAGATGAATGTCAGCGGAATGAAGAAGGAAGAAAGATGATAAGAGACGCCACTTCAAGGAGAAGATGAGTCAAGAAGAAGCTCACCACCATAGGAAGCCATGGATAAGAGCTTGAAGGTAGGAGAAAATGAGTGAGAGGGAGAGAAGGAGCATGAAATTTTGTGCCTCAAATGAGGTCTTAACTTTGAGGTGTAATTCTCAAATCATCAAAGTTGAAAAAATGCACACACGTAGCCTCTATTTATAGCCTAAGTGTCACACAAAATTAGAGGGAAATTTGAATTTCTATTCAAATTTCATTTGAATTTGAAATTGAATTTGTGGAGTCAAAATTTCACTAATTATGATTAGTAAATTTTAGTTATGGTTCAGCCCACTAGTCCAAGATTCTCCACTAAGTGTGAATAGGTGTCATGAGACATGTAAAGCATGAAGGACATGTACAAAATGTGACTATATGATGTGGCAATGGGGTGTAGCAAGAAAATGATCACCTCTCCCTCTAAAATGTAATTGGATTAGGCTTCTCCCAATTCAATTAAATTTATTTCCCAACACGCACATCAAATATTCACTTAATGCACATGAAATTACAAAACTACCCCTAATACAAAAACTAGTCTAGGTGCCCTAAAATACAAGGACTGAAAAATTCTACATTTTTAGGATACCCTACCTACATTATGGAGTCCTAAATACAAGGCCCAAAGATAATGAAACCTTAATCTAATATGTACAAAGATAAGTGGGCTTATACTTAGTCCATGGGCCCGAAATCTACCTTAGGGTCTTCTCTTGCATCTCTGGCCCAATCTTCTTGGAGTCTTCTATCCAATGCCCTTGGGGGGTTGGATTGCATCACTATGGTAGCAGATGGTAGTCACGAATAGGCCATGATAACATGTGTAAGCACTTGGTTCTTTTTGCACAAAGATTCCTTTGTACCTAGAGATTCTTCAGTGCACCATTGGAGACGAATCTCAAGTTCCTTGAGGCATGTTTTGTGTGCTTCTTTTTGCTTATTGTATTGTATGTTATTTTGTGGTAGTCTTTATGGCATCCTTTATGTGTGGTCCCAATTTTTTGTATACTATTGTGTTTGTGTATGCAATAAAGGCATATGGGGTTGGTTGGTGTTTACAGTGAAAGCTTGTGGGATCATAATATTTTTTAGGTGTATGATTTCGAAAAGAGCTTTTGGGTTAGAGGTTATGCTTTGTTATGGAATAAGGACACTATAGGATAGAATATTGATGGAAATATTCATTATTTTATTTTTAATTTAATTAAATTAATTTTTTATTCAATCATATTGAATTCTAATTTAATTTTTTGTAAATATGTTTAAGGTATGTCATTTTCAATTGTCATACATCATAGGTGTTCTTTCAAAATAGAACCCCATTTGCATTACATTGACGAGGATGAGAATAACTATCATAAGGTAATATTGGATTTGGACAACTAGTCGTATTTTGAGGTAGTTGGTCTAGTGAAGGATGCTTTGGGTTCAAAAATGGAAATTTCAAATTATGGTAGAAAGACAATGGAGTAGATTTTCAACAAGGCTTGAAAGTGATGGGGTGTGTGTTAGGCTTTTAGCAAGTGTACCAATTGTCGTCACAAGTTATAGATTTGTAAAAAGAGATTGTATCCATAGGGACTTAGGTTACTTAATTCATTCAGATAAAGGTTATCAGTTCAATAGTTATGTATAAGTTTAGTTGAAATATCATGGGATTGTTTTAACTCACGGAAGATAATTTATAAAGTAATGAAATAACAGAATTTACGAAAATAATAGAAATAACAAAATTTAGTGCATCGAAAATATGTAAAGTTATGAAAATAATAAAAACAAAGTTAATTAATTCAAGAAAACGTAGGATTGGATTTCATCGTTCATACCCTCAGTATCCTAATAAAATTAACATATATGAATCACTTTCTAATATTACTTATGCCCACATTAAGTTATCCTGAATCGATTCCTCGCACTCGAGACCTAAGAATATTTACCGAATATCGATCCCTCACATATGAAGAAAATATCGCAGAATTACAATCATAATCTCATGCTATTTGGAATCAAAATGTTATGCTCTATTCCTAGCAACGTAATGTAAAGAGTAACTTCATTCAATTCAAATTCTAAGAGTACTTCTCAGTCAAACTTAAAATCCAATTTCATGAAACTAGTGATCAAATAGAATCAAGCATTACGAACAGAATGAAATTACCAATAATGAGTAGAAGAGATTCATACATATATAATATCAAATGAGATACATAAGAGTACAAAAATTACATCCAATCCTTAGTAAAATCTAATTGATCATTGCGTAGAGCATAAGACTAATAAGAGAAATCATGAAGGATGTGATCCACGGTCACAACTCTGTAGCGCCCGGGCTCCACTTTCCACTTTCTTCTTCACTTCCTCAGCTTTTCACGTTTTTTCTTTGCTACTGGATGTTTTTCTTCAACATATGCATGGCTATTTATAGAAAACAAATAAGGGGACCAGGCAAATTCGCCTAGGTGAGCTTGTGACTTAGTGTTGAGGCACCAATTTGCCCAGGCGAGTTGGATTCTGAAATCTTGAAAAAAATATCATTTTGCCTTTCCTTTTCACTTGGTTTTTGGATTCAACAAACAACCATCAAAACCTATAGAATCATGGATGAATCTTTTATATTTAAGCAAAAACATTAGTAAATGTACAATATATATCATACAACTAGATTTAAGGGAAGTTTATAAGAAAACTATTACAAAAGAAAGATAAGTGTTGGCATTTTAATCCAAAAAATAACTGAAATATGACACTTATCAATGTGATAAGGAGGCTTTGAATTTGTCTAATTATGCAGCCAATATTGGGCTTGCAATGCTTATATATGTACAACACATTCCCCCAACTAATGGTGGATAGGATATTGTGCAATTTACTGATAAAAGGATTGTGGAGGTTGGTGATGCTATTGTTGTTAACAACTTTGATGGTTGCATTCAAATTTGGTTTTATAGGGGAACCCATTGAGAATGGTGGTTTTAAGGCAATCAAAAGTGGCAAAGGAACTAAGTTTATGAATGCTAATGATTTGTTTGATGATAGGACTAGTGATGAGGACTTTGTTCCAAATTATGAAGATGCTAGTGAGGAAGAATCACTATATGCTAGTGACATAGAAAAAGAGGCTAAAGATAACAACTATGTGTATCGGGGTGGATTCTAGTTTAATCATCCAAATGATGATGAACTAGAAAAGAATTATTACTCAGAGGAATTACTTAGTGGGACTGATTCAAAGGATGAGGATGTTAATGTTCTAGTGTATGAAAAGTCCAATGGGCCTACTATCAGTAAGGACTTCAAGTGGAGTATTGGGATGAAGTTTAGTTCATCAAAAGAGTTCAAAGAAGCAATGTCGAAGCATTCTGTTCTCAATGGTAGACAATTGAAGTTTGAGAAAAATGATGAAGTTAGGGGTGAGGGAATTGTGTGTTGTGAAATGTGGGTTTAGCATTGTTGTAAGCCAAGAGGGTCGCCAAAATACTTATCGGATTAAGACTCTTAATCAATATCACAAATGTGGTACAATGTTCTCAAATAAGAATGCCAAAACAAGTTGGGTCGCTAAGCATTTCCTAGAGAGGTTGAAGTGTAATCCCAAAATGTCGGTCACTAATGTTATTGATGATATGAGAATAAGATTTGCAATCAAGATAACAACATTCGTTGTAACAAAAGCTAGAAAATTGACATTGGACATAGTGTCTGGACATGCAAAGAAGCAATATCTCAAATTGAGAGATTATTTTAAAGAGTTGATAAGTGCTTGTAAGAGTAATACCTGTGAGATAATGATAGACATATCGAATCCTACCATTGAGCCTAGGTT
The DNA here is from genome assembly GCF_004193775.1 of Glycine soja. NCBI lineage: Eukaryota > Viridiplantae > Streptophyta > Magnoliopsida > Fabales > Fabaceae > Glycine > Glycine soja. Next base: position 19,068,992 of record NC_041010.1, on the reverse strand, counting down.
TGGAAAATTTTATGTGTGCTATAATGGGTGCAAAAAAACCTTTCAACAAACTTGTAGACCCTTCGTAGGGATTGATGGATGTCATTTGAAGAATCAGTTTGGTGGAATAATGTTAGTTGTTGTTGCTAGAGATGCTAATGAACAAAATCTACCTCTTGCTTTGTTGTTGTAGATATCGAGACTAAGGACACAAGGAGATGGTTCTTGACACTACTTTTTCAAGATATATGGGATCCTTATAAATAATTTGGTCCTTTTATCATATCAATAAAGGTATGTTTTTTCAAATTGCAAGTGTGTTATTTAATGATGTACATATTTAATTAGTTTAATGTTATTTAACACGTGTAATTATTTGTGTTAAGGGTTGGATTATTGTGTCAGAGAAATGATAGGAGAGAAAGGTCAACATAGATTTTGTCTTAGGCACACTTGTACAACAACTTCAAAAAATGGTTTGGAGGAGGGACAATGATTAGAGACTTAATGTATGGAGCTTTGAAGGCAACATATGAAGCAACTTAGATGCAGAAAATGCAAGAGTTGAAGGACATAAATGAAGAAGCTTATAATTGGTTGATTGGACACAAAAAAGGAAATTTGATATAGGCATGCCTTCCCATACAATAGTAAGTGTGATGTAGTTATCAATAACTTAACTGAGTCACTGAACAACACTTTGTTAGTGGTAAGAAATAAACAAATACTTAACGATGTTAGGATGTTATCTAATGAGAAGATTCACTACAAGAAGATGAAAGGTGATGCAACTTACTAGTGAGATTATGCGTAAGCCACTAAAGAGGTTACACTAAGAAGTAGAGGGTAGTAAGAATTGGTTTGTTGCCTATTCATTTGACACAATTCTTGAAGTCACACACACTCTTTTTGGGGGTAAATTCATAGTTGATCTACAAAGACAATCATGCACATGCAATTTATGGGAGTTAGTTGGCATCCCATGCAGACATGCAATGACATCCATCAACATGGCGGGTGGAGAGCCAAAAAACTATATCAGTAATTATTAGAAAAGAAAGATATTTGCCAAATGTTATTCAAATATAATTTCACTTATCAAAAAAGAAGATCAATGGCCAAAGTGTGATGGAATCCCACTACAACCACCATCTGACACTCATTGTCCTAGTAGGCCAAAAAAGCTTAGGAGGAGAGAGACTAATGAGGAAAGGCCAACACATAAAATGAGGAAGACAAAGACCATTATTGTGATCAAATGTAGTGTTTCTGGCAAAACTTGCCATGATAAGAAAACTTGCAAAGATGGTCCCCCTTCTCAAAACAAAGTATTTTTAATTTGATTTATTTAATTTCTATCAAGTGCAAAGTTATTTTGTCAATATATGATAACTTTATTATTACTGTTGTAGTTTGGACCTTTTGGAGCATTTGGTTCTCAGGTTGGACCATTCGGAACACCTGCAACTGATGTTGGAACATTTTCACTTGAAGTTACAACACCTAGACTTGAGGTGTAGCCTTTGGTATGCTAGCTAGGCCTGCTACAATACCTTTAGGAGCATCTATAGATAGTGCAACACCACCTAATGGGCTAGCTACTGCTACTCAAATAGCTAGAGCTACTGGTAGAATTATAGAAAAACCAAGGTATAATTGTTTTTTTTTAAAAGAATTCAACAAACACAAGTAAAGAGGACAAGAAAGTTGGTTTTTATTTATAGAAATATTTAAATTATTATATTAACTGTTATTATGGTCATGTTTTTTTACAATTTGAGTTGTATAAACATGTATCTACAAGCGGAAATGAATGCAATAGTTGTAGAAATGACAGAAAACTACAAGAATTATGTTATTAAAGTCTACTTATTCAAAAAATATTGTTTTGATACTACATATTTAATGAATGTTTTGGTTGCAATTATGCAACAATTGTTTTTGGATACTGATTATATAATGTTTCACAATTGCAGGATGGCAAGATTGACCAAGAGTAACAACAACAAATAAAAGAAGGGTACAATGCTTTGAAGTAGTGATATGTAACTAGAGGATTATGACATTGTTTTATTCACTATTATTAATAAGAATTGAATCGAATAACTAGTTATTTGATTGCAGAATGTGCTGTCAAAAATCAAAGATCATGAAAAAAATGCTTTAATCTTTGGGAGGTTCCAAGTGCATAACTAAGTGTTATTGATTAGACTTTTATAAATGTAATTAGTATGTAGGAAAACTTCTTTTGGATGAAAGAAAAATGGTCGTGGGTCTCAAAATATTGATGTAACCATAACATATTTTCTATTTTTGTGTTGCTTTTTTTGGTCAATTGGGATTTTTCTATTTTGTGAATGTAGTAGTGACTATACTTGTAATGACTATACTTATACAATATCATTTGTATTTAATGTCATTTAGTCATATTTTGTGGATGAATTCATAGTTGGCTTGGTTATCTCTTGATTATAAACAAGAGATAGAGAGACAAAGGAAGTGTTGCATCATAAGTTTACATCATAAGAATGTTCACTTTGGTTCAATCAAAATGTTCACTTGATAAGAATGTTTCCAATCCAAATGACTAACAAGTAATATTGAACCAAAAACTTGGGAAAATCATTAACAACTACAAAATCAACATTTTTAGACATTGAAGTGAAATTACATTAGCATTACTAGGACTCAAGTACATAATTGAAGAGGAACAATTAACTAGTGACTACATAAATGAGACCATTATTGGGTCTTCAAAGTGCAACATAAACACCTACATGTTGCACATTTACAACCATTCCTACTAATCAACCTCATAAACCACATCACATTACACAATACCAACCCAACAAAAAACTAATATCATCAAAAACAAAAAATACATTAACATATTAAAACATCCCCCAAAAGACACCTTAAAACAATCCCAAAACAAACACAAATTTTGAAACCATCTTCTACTCTTTGATAACCCACATTTCATCAAACAACTCATTCCCCTAAAACATGATAGAACCCACAATAATGCAACAAGACCAATACCAAATTTTTCCTTCCTACTTTCAAAATTTAGTTTCTTTTTTAACTTGGAGATTTTCATCTTATGCTCCTCCACAACTACGAAAATGTGTTCCTCCATTGGATCACTTCCACCTTCATTATCGTCAGCCCATCTAAAATATTCATTGTGCATCCTTCTCTACATTTTCACAATAAATAGGAAATAAAAAATTTAAAAGTGTTTTATTCAAATTGAAAACAATTACTTATGAGTACCTTCCAATTCAGACATCTTGGATTTCTTGTGCTTTGAGATGTTATGAGCACCTTTATGTCTCTGTAAAAGCAATGTTTCCAACCACCAATGTGGGATGATGACAACAAATACGAGAACATCGTAGAAAACCACTATGATAGAGAAGAATTTCCTCTTTAGGACATTGTTTCTTTCTCTTTCGCATAAACCCTAAAGTCTTTTTTCTTTCCAAACAAGATATGAAGAAACGCCTCTTTCTCTCACTCAAGATGCACGAGCAACACATGGGCCACAATCGTTTAAAATACTTATCTTACAATAAAAAAATAAATGAAAAAACATTCATAAATTTTATTAATTGTTTAATTTTAAAAAAATGGCATGTCTAACTAACTATTGACCACATAAGCATTACGTTCACCTTGGGATCCACCAGATGGCCACCTGAAACACACCTCATCACTTAATTGGAAAACTAACGCTAGGGACAAAAAACAAAAATAAAGGAAAAGGTTAAGGACCATAAAAATGGTCAATATTTTTTTTAGGGACCAAAAGTGAAAATTGGGAAAAGTTCAGGGACCAAAACCATATTTAACCCTTTTTTTTTGTAGGCTCACTTAAGCCATTTCATAAAAAGGTGGCTTAAGCCATGATAGTGACACCAAATATTTGATGATGTAGAGCTCACTTAAGCGACCCAATTAGGATTTGCTTAAGTCGCAACAATGGCACCATATTTTTGAAGGTGCAGGCTCGCTTAAGTTATCCCATATAATGATGCTTAAGCTGCGACATAAAAGTCACATTTTAGGCTTTTTAGCTGCCTTAAGCCAACTTTATAAGGGTGGCTTAAGCTAGCTCAGGAAATGGGTTCAAGGAATTGAATTTTTGTGTAGAATTTATCTATTTTGGTTAAGTTGACAATAAGATGATCCTTCCAGATCCAAAATGACTCAATGCATCAGAAAAATCATGAAAAAATGCATAAATGCAAAGAAAAAAAATGCAACAAAACCACATGCGAAAACATAAAAAAATTAAAATCACATGTAGAGAAGAGTTACAGAGTTGGGTTGCTTCCAGTAAAAACTTCTTTAACGTCACTAGCTTGACAAATGAGTGACCTCAAGGATCACTAAGATGAATCGTTGTGGTGAGTCATTCAACCTCACCCCCAAAGTAGTGCTTGAGCCTTTTGCCATTGACAAACCAACTTATTTGGGAAGAAGGGTCTTCCACCATAATTGCTCCATATGCCCTGACTTCCTTGGCTGTAAAAAGGCCACTCCACTTGGACTTTAACTTGCTAGCAAATAGTTTCAATCAAAAGTTGTACAAAAAGATCTATTGTCCTACTTAAACTTTCGCTTTAGTATCTTCTTGTTATGCCGAGCTTTGTCTTTTTGCTTATAGATTCGGGAAGATTCATAGGCATTTAGCCTCATTTTTCCTTGAACTCATGCAATTGTTTCTTCCTTTTCTCGCCCAATAGAGATGGGTCAAAGTTAAGGAACTTGATAGCCCAGTAAGCTCGATGTTCTATCTTTACCTATAAATGGCAAGCATTGTCATACACCATTTGATAAGGGGACAACCTTATTGAAACCTTGAAAGTTGTTCTTTAGGCCCACAATGCATCATCCAACTTGGTGGGCCAATCCTTCCTAGAAGAGACAACGATATTCTCCAAAATTTTCTTGGTTTTACGATTGGAGACTTCTGCTTGACAATTTGTTTAAGAATGGTATGGGGAAGCCATTTTACGCTTGACAACATAGTTCTCAACTACTTTCTTTAACTAAGCATTACAGAAGTAAGTACCCATATCACTTATTGAAACATGCAACACTCCAAATCTAGGGAAAATGTTCTTTTTCAAGAACTTTATTACTATTTTGGTATCATCCTTTTGAACAACAACAACTTCCACCCATTTAGACACAAATTCTATTGCAATAATAATATACTCATTAGAAAAAGAGGAACAGAAGGGATCAACAAAGTTAACCCCCCAACAGTTAAATACCTCCACGTCAATCATGTTTTGCAATGGCATCTCATGTCTCTTAGAGATGTTTCCCGTCATCTGACACTTATCTTAACTCTTGTCATGATTTGTGCATCCTTGAACCAAGTAGCCCAACAAAAGCCTAACTGGAGAACCTTTGCAGTAGTTCTATCTCCATTATAGTGACCACCATAAGGAGAGTTGTGACAATGCCCCAAAATATCTTTTGCCTCAGCCCCAGTAACACACCTCTTGAAAAGATTGTCAACACCAACTATGAACAAGTATGGGCCATCCTACACATAGTGTTTGGCATCACCAAAAAACTTCTTCTTTTGATGCCAATTCAAATCATAAGGCATAACACCACTTGCTTTAAAATTAGCCATGTCAGCAAACCATGGCCTATCTTCAATATATAATAATGCCTCATCAGAGAATTCACTTACAATATCTTTCTCCTTCATTGTCACCCCTTCATTCACTAACCTTGAGAGGTGGTCAACATCTTATTAATCTAGGCTTAGAGTTATCATTAGAAAGGAGATATTTTATAACTAAGTGATCAATGTAGATAATTACCTTGGCACTAATCAAGTATGAATGGAATTTATCCAAGGCAAAGACAATGGCAAGCATCCCTTTATTTGTGGTGGCATGATTGAGTTGAGTTTCACTCAAAACCTTGCTAGCATAGGATATGGCATAAAACACCTTATTCCTTCTTTGACCCAATATTGCACCAACTTTATAACGACTAGCATCACACATGAGTTCAAGCTTTTACTTTCAGTCTGAAGCCACAATAATGACAACAGAGACCAACATTTCCTTTAAAATTTGGAATGCCTTGAGGCATTTATCATCAAACACAAAAGGAACATCTTTGACAAAAAATTGCTAAAGGGCTTGACTATTTTAGAGAAGTCTTAAATGAACCTCTAGTAGAGCCCAACATGCACCAAGAAACTTTGGACCCCTTTTTCATTAGTCATCAATCTTCACTTTGTCCACCTCTATACCATGAACAAAAATGTTATGGCCAAGAACTATGTCTTCTTGGACCATGAAATGACATTTTCACAGTTTAAAATAAGGTTGGATTCAACACACCTCTTTGATACAAGCTCCAAGTTGATTAGACACAAATCATAAGAAGTACCAAAAACTAAAAAGTCATCCATGAAAACCTCGATACACTTCTCCACCAAATCAACAAATATGGCTAACATGCACCTTTGGAATGTGGTCGGTGCTTTATATAATCCAAATTCCATCCTTTTGTAAGAAAATGCCCCAAAGGGACAAGTAAATGGCATCTTTTATTAATCTTTTAGGTTAGCTACAATTTGGTTATACTCGAAGTATCTATCCAATAAAACATTAATAGACATGTCCAACAAATCTCTCCAACATCTAGTTCATGAACAAAAGTGGGAAGTGGTCCTTCCGTGTAGCCTGGTTAAGCCTCTTGTAGTCAATGCATATTCGCCAACTAGTGAGTGTTCTTATGGGAACAAGCTCATTATTGTCATTCCTCACAACTTTCATACCACCTTTCTTTGGAACCACTTGGTCTGGACTCATGCATGCACTATTAGAAATATGATAGATCATCCCAGCCTCCAAAAGATTCAACTCTTCCTCTCTCACCTCTTCTTTCATAATAGGATTTAGGCACCTCTGAGGTTGAGCAAGTGGCTTGACATTTTTCTCTAGGTGGATGTCATGCATACAATAGGAAGGGTCAATGCCTTTAAGATAAAAAAATATGCCACCCTAGAGCTCATTTATAAAACCTCAAAAGTGAAGTAAGCTTCTCCTCTTCAATAGGGGACAAAGAGCTACTGATGGTCACTAGCTTCCCATTGTCTTCCTCAAGAAAGACATACTTGAGGTGAGACAAAAGCACCCTCAACTCTTGCTTGTGTTTTTCTTCTTCTTCAAGTGGAATCTCCTTTTAAACCTCCAAGCTTTTGACACATTCTTCTATCACCTTTTTTTCCTCCTCTTTGAGTCCCTCATGGTGATTAAGTAAGACTCGATCAAGAGAAGAATGAGTATGCAAATGGATTCTAGCATCTTCTTTTATCTCATCAAGCATATCTACCTGGAAGCAACCACTCATATCATTTGGGTGATCCCTAGCATCAAATAAATTGAAAGTAATCTCCTCATTCTGAATGAAGAGCTTGAATTCTCCTTTGCCAACATTAATTATAGGATGTTAGTGAACATGAAAGGTTTTCCCAAAATGATGGGAATGTCAGAATCTTTTGCCATGTCCATGATGACAAAATTTGCAGAAAAATAAATTTGCCAACTTTAACAAGCATATTTTCTACTATGACATAGTGGTGCTTGATGGAACGACCTGCAAGATGCAGTGTCATGCAGGTTGGCTTCACCTCAACAACGTCAACTTGTTCCAACATAGATAAGGGCATCCAATTGATACTTGCCCCTAAATAAAGCAATGATTGACCAATAGAGAGATTTCTAATAGTGATAGGAATGGCGAAGCTACCAGGATCCTTGTTCTTAGCAGGCAACATTTTATGAACGAGTGCACTACACTTTGGCTCTAGCTTAATGGTATCCTTTGCAATGTACTTCTTCTTCTTTGTTAGGATCTCCTTCATGATTTTATCATATGTAGGCATCTGCTCCAAGGCTTCTGAGAATGGGATATTGATCATAAACATATTGAAGATATCAAGGAAACATGCAAATTGTCTCTCCTTATCCTTCTTAGTTGGATTTTTCGGATAAGGAAGCTTCGTAGTGATAAGGGTTTTGGCTTTCAACTTTTCTTCCTTAGTGCTCATATCTCTAGCCCTCACTCCAACAACCTCTATCACTCTCTTTTTCTTTTTCTCCATTCTCTATATTTTTTTGTTTTTTATTTTTAATTTTCTTCCTCACCTTCTTTGAATCTCACCACCTCAACTTTTTTCTTCTCACTCACAATCTCATACTAACCACCACTCCTAGTAATGATAACAGTGCAACCTTTAGGATTGTCTTAAATGTTAGTTGAGAAACCAATTTTTGTTGCTCCACCAATTCTACTACTTTCTTAGCCAATTGCCCCATCTAAGTCTCCAAATTTTTTAATGAAGCATTTGTCCTTTTTTGATTGGATGCAAAGACTTGCATGAATTTTGTGTAAAGTATGTTCCAACTTTGTTGTGCAACCATAAAGGCTAGGCTTTTGTTGGGGAGGTCTATTAGAAGGTCATGAGTAACCTAAGCTAGGATGAGTATGAAATCCACTACGGTTAGAATTGTCATTATAGAAATTTTGCCTCCCGTGACTATAATCATTTTGCCTTCCTAGATAACTTACCTTTTCATGTTGAGTGTTGGAAGTATATTGGCATTTCTCTATTGTGTGATCTCCCCCACAAATAGCATAATTTAGCACCCGATGATGAATTCAAAAGAAGCCTTTATCAAATGTGGAGGAAGATTAGCCATATGCACCTTAAGTGCCTCCACCTAAGCCAAAATAACATCCTGAGAACTCAACTCCATTACTCACTTTATCATGTTGAGCCCCAAAGTCATTGGCTGCCACGTTCTCAATCAACTCCATTGCCTCTTCCAATGTCTTATGTTTTATTATTCCTTCACCAGCTACAACATCCAACATCACCTTTGTTTGCCCCTTCAAACCCCCAAGGAAGATGTATAATTGATCAACTTCACCAATACCATGGTTGGGGCAATACATCAAGAGAGTCTTGTACCTCTCCCAAGTTTCGCACAATGGTTCGTCACTTTTTTGATGGAAGCTCAATATGTTTGTCTTAACTTGGCATATTTTTGCCTCTAGGAAGAAATGGTCTAAGAGATTGCTTTCAATGTCACCCCTGGTAAGGGTATGAGATGGATGGGTATTGAGTCACTTCAAGGCATCTCCTATGAGGAAAAAATGAAAAATACTCATATAGAGATTTTCCTCTTTAGTCTGGGCCCACTCCTGTGGGAAGAATTTTCACAAACACTTGGTGTGCACAATAAACAGTTTAAATCAATAGAAGAAGTTCGTTGGGATTTAACTTCATTAAGCCATCCTCATCACTATTTTTTTTATTTAAACACACGATTGTTATCATAAACTCATAATGTTATTCAAACCTTAATCCGTTGAGTAAGAGAACCTATGTAATATATATTATTTATCCCGTTTTCTTACAAAATTAGTAAAAAAAAAATTATATTTTTATAGTTCAATAGGTATTAAAATTGAAGTAGTATTAAAATTAAAATTCTTTACAAACCGATTTATATAATATTTATTTATTCATTCATATTTTTAGCTTATTAAATATATATCTTTCATTTTTCATTAACAATTTCTGGTCATACACCGTGACAAACCCTTGTTGATGCAATTTTATTTGAGAACCATTTTGGAATAGTCCACAGTCCACCGCACCCACTAGAAAATCCAATAATAATAGTTTGCCCTAAAAAATAAAATAAAATAAAAATATCTATCTAATCTAAAAGCGCCCACGAAACGAGGGCAGCAAGCAAGAGCGAAAGGTGTAACAAACAAACCAAAACCACAATAATAATCAATAATTAATAATTACTAATACGCAGCACGTCGTCGTATTGTCCAATCGTATCCGTATAACTAAGGTCCCTCCATCATTAACAAATACTCTTTCTCTCTCGAATAGAAAAAAGAAAGAACCCAACGAAGAAAGAAGAAAAAACAAAGGACCCAAACAAAGCCGAAAGAAAGAAAGAAAGCACGATTACTTGCACTTGTTCTTCCTCTGCAGTAAAACCCTAGCTAGCCATCATCGTAACGTAATCGATCCCTCTGACTCTCACTCTAGAACCTTCGACTCGATCCGAATCCCTAGATCGGATTGCAAGGCTGGCGGGTATTCTGGTCAAGTAAATGACGGATCTCCCCCGCCGCGGCTTCTTATTATCGTTGATAGGGTTACCGCGCTGTGACGATTGTTATTGTTTTTTCCAAGAAGAAGAAGAAGAAGAAGAAGAGTGTGAAGAAGCATGCTGAGCGTGGTGCGCGTGCACCTGCCCTCGGAAATTCCCATTGTAGGCTGCGAGCTCACGCCGTACGTCCTCCTCCGCCGCCCCGACAAGACCGTTTCCACCGACGATGTTCCCGAAACCGCTCCCTTAGACGGCCATTTCTTGCGCTACAAATGGTGACTTTCTCACTTCGCTCTTTCTTTCTTTCTTTCTTTTTTGCTTTGCGAATTAACCGCGTTTGACTTTCGCTCAATGAAAGAGGAACGATTAGGTTTAGGTTAGCAAGATGATTGAATCAGTATCGGTATCAGTGTCAGTATCGGTCAATAAAGGTTCATGATTAGTTTGCTAGGTTTTTTTGTTGTTTCTTTTTGTTTTTTCAGTTGAAGAGAAGTGTGCGAGTGTTCTTTCTTTCTTCCTTTTATTTAGTTTGAATTTGGACTTGTTAATTATTAACTTGTATTATGAGTTGAAGTTCGTCTATTTGATGTTAGTCAAGGTTTTGCAAATCTGTTTCGGCCGCCGCGTCCAGGTTTTAGATTGCAGTCTAGTTTGATTCTACACATTGCGGAAAATGTCAGTATATGTCAAGGTTTTAAGCTGCCGTCGCAATTTTGTTCAATTCTTGACATTGCGGGAAATTGCAGACAAATGACTGTGGTAATAGAGAGCCTGAAAACCTTGAGATTGCGGAAAATTACAAACAAATGAGCATAGAGCCCAAAAATCTTGTCGTCATCGATTCGCATTTTGTGGTCGCTGACTATTTTTTAAAGCCTTGGGTGTCTATGTTATATATATAAATATATATCATTTTTTGTTATAATGATTGAAATTCTTGAAGTATGTCGTCTTGTGTAAGGTTTTGAAGAAGATTTTGAGGATAGGATGAAACCTCATGCCACACATGGTGTTGCCAATTAATTGAATGATATCCTAGGGGATAGGATTGTTCTGTGTTGGTTGCATTTTCAGGTGTTGGATGTAATAGAATGTGGACCTGTACCTGTGCATTGTATAATTGCTGCCTCCTCTATTTTACTTTTATTGTTTTTTGTAAATTTTTTAAAGTTTCATAAATGCTAATTCAAACGTTGTCGTGATGTGGACTAGAACTGTGCTTTGTAAATTATTTTGAACTTTCATGATTTCTAATTCTAATTCAAATGTTATCGTGGTGATATGATAATAATACTGGATTGCATTGAATAGGCAATGATTTGTGGCCTCTTTATTTAGTCTACTCCTTCTCTATGTTAACATTACAATCATGAATTGCATGGTGTTATTACGTTCAGCTAAAAAACAAATTTTCGGGAATATTAATCACTGTGAGGTCCCTTTTAATAATTTCCTCCAATGGCCTTTGCACACGTCCAAACCACCTTAATTACATGATGTTATTAGGTTCGGTTAAAAATCAAATTTTAAGGAACATTAATTTCTGTGAGATCCCCTATAATAATAATTTCCTCCAGTGATCTCTGCATGTATCCAAACCACTTTAGCTGCTTTTTTGTCATCTTTTCCTTTATAGGCATTACAACACTATTTCCTCATTTACCGTCATATTTTTTTCCTCTTTGACATTCAATGATATGCTTTTTCTTTTTTCTTTTCAAGTCAATAAAAAACATAGTCAAGTCTCTTTTAATCCAATTTGATTCTTCATAATCTTAGTCTCATCTCTTGATATATACTCGGTCACCTTTACATAATTTCATAGTGCCTACATAAGTTTTCCCTATGTAATTTACTCAATTCTGAATATTTCCCTTGTAAAAGATACATTGGAACCAGAGTGCTCATCCCCCTATTCAACTAACATTTTTTTTCTAGATCTCGAAATCTCATTAAATAATTGTGAGTGATCCATGTTCGTGGTTTTGACAGTTTTACTTTGGTTGCTGAGAGCCTAACAAACCCTCCTCTTTTACCCTAGCTCAGGACTGGTTATGAGATCATAGATGGAGTTTTGTCTATGTTAACATTAGCCTTCATAATGTTATGTAATGTTATCAATAAATCACATTTGCTTTCTAAGCTTTGAATTTTGAATTATATGGGATAACTCATCGACTAATATTTTTGACCAGATGTGAAATTGAGCACATATGTATTTAATTAATAGTGAAATATATCACACTAAAATTTATATTATTTCTATAGAATTTTATTTAATTATGCTTCTACTTCTATTTTTGTTGTGGAGGAGAAATTTTGTAGGTCATCATTCTCATTCATCCTCATACTGTTGTGAGATTATCCAATTTTCATGTTTGCTGCAGAAAATTAAAGTAACTAAAGATATTCATAAAATAACAAAGAATGTAGAGACATCTTGGATTCCTATGTCATTGGTATTTAAAATTTCATTGATCTTGCTTTCTGCATCTCGACTATGAATCCAAGATATTGGGGGTATCTTTTGTGCCTGTGTATAGAGGAAGATAAGATACAGTGACACACCAACTTCCTCTAAGAAGCAAAGCTGAAAGCATTCTTGTATCTAGCTTGCATATGTTACAATTTTCATGGAAAATTTTATGGGGAATATGCTTTGTATTTAATTCGTGATTTATGATAATCTGTAGGGTAGTTTAAGATATACATTGTATCTGCATTTGCCTTCATAAGTGCATAAGTGTTCAATTAGATATCAAGTATAATATAATGTCTGTACTTGTTGAAGAGAACTTGTCACTACCTGTTAACATCACTGGTAGTGATACTTGGTTTGACTTGTTGGCGGACAACACCTGTATCAGATAGTTTTTGTAATTCTATTGGTTGCTAGGATATCCTTTTTGGTTCAAAAAACTGTATAAATTAAGGCTGCTCAATTTTTATAAGTGTGTTTTGCAAATAGTTCTTTTGTGTTTCATATGCTATCATGGTTAATTTGTTTGCATTCAAATGGTCCAGTGGATAAAGTTATGTCTTCTGGTTTATGAGTGCTGATGATTGCTTTATTTGTTACTGTCCCATGCTTGTTATGGGTTTTACCTGTAATTATAATTTAAAAGTTGTTTGTGGGTGAAAGGTTGTGCTTGTAGTGTGTTTGTGTATTCAGGCTCTAATTCTATATCTTAATACCTCCTTTTTCATGTTTTGGTTTTGGGTTATTTGGTATGTTCTGGATTCTTAATTTGTCTCTCATGAACCATGCACATATTTGTTAGTTCATGGATATATTGACTATGAAATATAAATTTGATCCCAAGTATGCCGCCTTTATACACTTTCTATTAATCTGATTTAGAAATTGGACTTTTTACATTGTTTGACTCTATCCTTTGGCCCTCATTTTTGGCAGGTATCGTGTACAGAGTGATAAAAAAGTTGCTGTCTGTAGCATACATCCATCAGAGCAAGCCACCCTGCAATGCCTAGGCTGTGTTAAGGCCAAAATACCTGTTTCCAAGAGTTACCATTGCACCACAAAGTGTTTTTCGGATGCATGGCAGCATCATCGTGTCTTACATGATCGTGCCGCAAGTGCTCTTAATGAAAATGGAAACGAGGAGGAGGAGGTATTTGGGCGCTTTAATAGTACTGGGTCTGGGGCAACCAATTCCAGTTTATCTGCCTCTGCATCAAGTGCTAGCTTGACAAATGGGTCTGCAACACCTTTGTATCCAGCAGCTATCACACAAAGAAGTGGTGAAACTTGGTTTGAAGTTGGAAGATCTAAGACTTACACCCCTACTGCTGATGACATTGGCCATGTCCTTAAGTTTGAGTGTGTTGCAGTTGATGCAGAGACAAAACTGCCTGTGGGGCATGTCAACACTATACTAACTTCACGTGTCATTCCAGCTCCCTCGCCTATTCCTCGCCGACTGATACCTGTTGATGGGATGGCGCATTTAGATGTGGATGGGAGAATGACATCTTCAGGAACTTTTACTGTCCTATCATACAATGTATTGTCTGAAGCATATGCCTCAAATGATCTATACAATTACTGCCCTTCATGGGCTCTTTCTTGGCCATATCGCAGGCAAAATTTGTTACGGGAAATTATTGGTTATCGCCCAGACATTATTTGTCTTCAGGAGGTACATGAACATGTTCCTGCTTGTGATTTTGCTTGAAAAACTTGATTTCATTACTTGGCTCTTCAACTTTTTTTTAACAAGATTGGTGTTTAAGTAGCTAGAGAGGGTGTTCGAGTAGCACTTATATATAGAAAGATGATAGAGCCTTAGGTGGTTTAGACTTGTTGAAGACTCTGTAAGGAGAGTAAATGAAATGGAGTGTAGCCTAATTACTAGAGGCAGAGGCATACCAAGAAAAACTATAGGAGAAAATCATTAAAAAGGATTTAGAGGTCCGTTGTTTGTTGTCTATTACAATGATTTTCAATAGAACATTATGACATCATCTGATCCATGTAGATGACCCACTTAATGGGAAAAGGCTTGGTTATTATTGATGGTATTGAATTAATTTTTTCACTTTGTTGAGGTCATCTTTCAAGTTCAATTGCAGTTGTTCTTTAAAATAATGTTATTATTGAATTGGGACACAAAGCTTATCTACCAGTTGTAAATGATTAGGTTGTTCTTGTGAATTATTTAAGTAGCAGTAAACATTAACAGAAATTCCGTGCATGTGGATGTATGTTTTCTTTTTTACTTTTCTCTTTCATTTTTTTTTATTTATTTTTTTATTTTTGGGGGGGTGGGGTCTAGTGTAATGCTGGGATATAAGTTATAATCTTTTATTCTCTTCTGATCTAGATAAGGTCATAACCCTTACCATTTATGATTTCACCCTATAATCCAATAGCTTCTGTATTAGCTAATGGACAACCTTTTTTCCTCCAGGTTCAAAGCGATCATTATGACGAATTCTTTTCTCCTGAACTAGACAAACATGGATATCATGGTCTTTACAAGAGAAAAACAAATGAGGTTGTTGCAATATTCTGGTCCTTGTGATCATAAACTTTTAAAGTATTTTAGATGCTAACCTGTTTATTATGGGTTTACAGGTGTACAGTGGCAACACAAATACAATTGATGGGTGTGCAACATTTTTCCGTAGAGACAGATTTTCACATGTTAAGAAATACGAGGTTGGGAATTGATTTGGCATATGGTAGTTCAATTATGTTTGTACACAAATTAGAATGATGTGTGCTTGCATGCAGGTTGAATTTAACAAGGCTGCACAGTCTTTGACGGAGGCTACAATTCCAACCACTCAGAAGAAAACTGCCTTGAATCGGCTGGTTAAGGTGGCTATTTTACCAAAGATTACATTTCACTTTCTATTTTCAGAAAGGAAAAAACAAATGGTTGTCTTGTGTAACTGTTACTTACGAAGTTTTCTTTGTATTTAGGATAATGTTGCACTAATAGTGGTTCTAGAAGCAAAAGTTAACAATCAGCCATTTGATAATGCTGGGAAAAGACAGCTTCTTTGTGTGGTAAGCTCTTCCATGTTCATATCTTCGTGATCAATGATGTGTATTTTTATTTGGCATTTTCTTTTATTGTTTATTGTTCCTCAAGGCAAAGTCTTAGTGCATGAAAAAGATATCAAGGAAAGGTGGAAGGTGTATTTCCACAACTTATTTAATGATGGATATGGATATGACTCTAGCAGTCTAGACACAAGAGAAGAGGACCGGAACTATAAGTACTATCGTCGGATTCAGAAACAGGAGTAAAGGAAGCGTTGAAAAGAATGAGTAATGGTAAGGCGGTGGGGCCAGACAACATACCTATTGAAGTGTGGAAAACTCTTGGAGATAGAGGTCTTGAGTGGCTCACCGAACTCTTTAACGAAATTATGAGGTCAAAACACATGCCGGAGGAATGGAGGAGAAGCACGTTAGTGCCAATCTATAAGAACAAGGGGGATATACAAAATTGTGCAAATTATAGGGGAATCAAGCTCATGAGTCATACCTTGAAATTATGGGAAAGAGTGATCGAACGGAGATTAAGAAAGGAGACTCAAGTTACTGAGAATCAATTTGGTTTCATGCCGGGAAAGTCGACCATGGAAGCGATTTATTTATTACGGCGGGTGATGGAGCAATATCGCATGGTCCAACAAGACTTGCACTTGATTTTTATTGACTTGGAGAAAGCGTATGATAGAGTGCCTAGAGAAATTTTGTGGAAAGCTCTAGAGAAGAAAGGGGTTAGGGTTGCATATATTCGAGCTATCCAAGATATGTATGATAGGGTATCGACTAGTGTTAGGACACAGGGTGGAGAGTCAGACGATTTTCCCATCACAATTGGTTTACATCAAGGGTCAACCCTTAGCCCCTACCTTTTTACCTTAATTCTGGATGTCCTCACGGAACAAATCCAAGAGATAGCGTCGAGATGCATGCTTTTTGCAGATGACATAGTCCTCCTTGGAGAGTCGAGGGAGGAGTTGAATGAGAGGTTGGAAACTTGGAGACGAGCTCTAGAAACACATGGCTTTCGCCTAAGCAGAAGCAAATCGGAGTATATGGAATGTAAGTTCAACAAAAGAAGGAGGGTTTCTAACTCAGAGGTGAAAATAGGAGACCATATTATCCCTCAAGTCACACGGTTTAAATATCTTGGGTCTGTAATACAGGATGATGGGGAAATTGAAGGGGATGTGAATCATCGCATTCAAGCAGGATGGATGAAATGGAGAAAAGCATCGGGGGTGTTATGTGATGCAAAGGTACCGATCAAGCTAAAGGGAAAGTTTTATCGAACTGCGGTAAGACCGGCGATTTTGTACGGAACAGAATGTTGGGCGGTCAAGAGCCAACATGAGAATAAAGTAGGTGTAGCGGAGATGAGGATGTTGCGGTGGATGTGTGGTAAGACTCGACAGGATAAAATTAGAAACGAAGCTATTAGAGAGAGGGATGGAGTAGCGCCTATTGTAGAGAAGATGGTGGAAAATAGACTTAGGTGGTTTGGGCATGTAGAGAGAAGACCGGTAGACTCTGTAGTGAGGAGAGTAGACCAGATGGAGAGAAGACAAACAATTCGAGGCAGAGGAAAACCCAAAAAGACTATAAGAAAGGTTATCAAAAAGGATCTCGAAATTAATGGTTTGGATAGAAGTATGGTACTTGATAGAACATTATGGCGGAAGTTGATCCATGTAGCCGACCCCACCTAGTGGGATAAGGCGTTGTTGTTGTTGTTGTTGTTGTTTATTGTTCCTCAATTTTCTGTTTGTCGCCGCATTTAAGAATTTTGTATCTGATGACTGTTGTGGTAAGCTCTTTCATGTTCATATCTTCGTGATCAATGATGTGCATTTTTATTTGGCATTTTCTTTTATTGTTTATTGTCCCCCGATTTTCTGTTTGTCGCCGCATTTAAGAATTTTGTATCTGATGACTGTTGTGGCTTCTTATTTTGCTGATGGTTGTTGATCTGGTAGTAAATCTCTGTATAGTTACAGGTCCTGGATGCTTCCCCCTCCCCCTCCCCCTCCTTCATAGCTATACAAAATCTCAAATGGAATAGATGAAGTTATATGTGTGGTTTCAGTGTTTTCTGAAAGCATAATTTTGATCTTGCTCTAAGATAGATATGCTGTTTCTCCCATGTCCGTCCCTGCCCTACCCTATTTTAGGTTTAGGTCGAAACTATTTTATTTAGCAATTCTACTTATAAGTTATAACTCATTACTCATATTGCTTGTGGACTTTTAGGCAAATACACATGTAAATGTCTCCCAAGATCTAAAGGATGTGAAACTCTGGCAGGTAAATTATTTTCTTTAGTTTGTTCATATGCATCAAATTGTTCTGAACATTACAGTTTCTAATTTTCTCCTATTTTAGGTTCATACTCTCTTAAAAGGTTTGGAAAAAATAGCTGCAAGTGCAGACATTCCGATGTTGGTTTGTGGAGATTTTAATTCAGTTCCGGGAAGGTTTGATGACATCTTTTTCTTTATGTAATTATTTTTAGTTTTTTGTTTTGTAATAAGGATCATGTATTTAAAATGATTATTTTGAACATCGTTGCAGTGCTCCTCATGCACTTCTTGCAATGGGGAAGGTAGATCCTTCACATCCTGATTTAGCAGTTGACCCGCTTAACATTCTACGTCCTCACAGCAAGTTGGTTCATCAGTTACCACTGGTAATGTATTCAGTGAACTGCAATTAAGGAATATCTTATTTAAAATATGCTTGTTTACCCATTTTAGTTCCGTATTTGTATCAATTCACCTGATTTAATATGCTGTTGGTTGTTTGTAACTTCAAATTTAGGTTAGTGCATACACATCTTTTGCAAGAACAGTTGGCCTTGGATATGAGCAGCATAAAAGGAGACTGGATGGTGGAACGAATGAACCTTTATTCACAAATGTCACTAGAGATTTTATTGGCACTCTAGATTACATATTTTACACAGGTGAGCATGGTGTTATATCATTTTGATAAACATAATATCTGTATCTTGTTCACAATTTTATGAAGAGATATGACTTGTGGTTTCAGCGGATTCATTGGTTGTGGAGTCATTATTGGAGTTGCTGGATGAGGAGAGTTTGAGGAAGGACACAGCACTTCCTTCACCTGAATGGTCCTCAGATCACATTGCTCTCTTAGCTGAGTTTCGCTGCTGCAAGAATAAATCTAGGCGTTGACAGTTAAGGTAGGCACCATCCTCAACCCCCCACCCACATATAGCTTGTTTGAAAATTATTATTGGAAAAGATCAACGGCAGTGGTCTTTCTTTTGGTGCTGATTCCTTTAAAATTCTTACGGCAGTGGACCCACATATAGCGTGTCTCAGGTTTATTAGCAGAAAAAGGTTACAAGGTTGTGTCATTTAAAGAGTGTGAGTGAGGGTTGAGACTAAGGATTTAATGGATGAAAATAATGAGGTGGTGGAACTTGTTAGTACTTGGAAGTAGGGCCTTACAATTTTGGTTTATGAAATAGAAATGACATTGCTGGCAGTGCCTTAAAAATTCCGAACAATCCGTGTAGAACCCATGTAATACTGTGGTGCATATAACTCTTAGAATGCTGTTATCACTCTGGCATTGAGGAATTTCCAATGTAGGCAGCCTTTGAATTTTTTTCCTCTTCTCGTTGAACTTGTTAAAGATTAGCAATATGCATACAGTTTTGTACCTGCTGTTTGTCATGCAAAGAAATGTTAACATGAACACTATGAAAATTGCCATGAACACTAAGAAAATATGGTATAAAAGATTCTTTAGGTTTATATTTGACCCGACCTTTTTTCTGATTTAACAAATTTGTTGTCTATTTCACCTCTTGCACCAGTAACCACATTGGTTATAGTTTGGGTGTAATGTATACATTCTTTTCACGATTGTTAATTCTTTATTGACGATGATTTTTATTGACGATGATTGTCAATCTTTGTAGGTCACTTTCAGTGATACATAAAGAAAAAGTCTGAAAGAAGCATTTGGTTGGTAAGTTTTTTGTAAAAATGGTAGATCATGCCTGTCTTTTTCAGGTATCTCCATGTGGAGTCATTGCAATGATCTGCTATGTATCATGTCACCTTTATCTCAGAGAAAAAAAATATGATTTTCTGCCTTAACGACTTGCCTGTCTGAGCCCCCTCCCCCGAAATCTCCAATTGTTTTCCTTTTAAAAGGGATTTTTTTTTCATAGATGCCTATTGGGGCTCCATATATCCCCTACTAAAGAACTAAAGTCTTTCTGATTTAGTTGCCGCCGCCGAGCCTAGGGCTAGAATTTCTCACATATCTGTACTGGTAGTCTTCGAAAATTAGATAATTGTTTTTATTTTGTTACACCCGTCAGAAACAAAATTGGTATGGCGTAATTGATAATGAAGTAGAAGAATTCCACCCAATACGAAGGTAAAGTTGCTTAACATGGGGGTGAGATCCGAACTGTTGCTATAATTGTAGCAACATAGAAGAGATGCTTACTAGTGATTGTAAAAAAGGGTATGACTAGTCAAATACTTGATTTTTCTGCTATCCCGTTTTAAATATGTTGGCAGCAAATGGGCATTTCAACTTTTTCTGATTAAAATACGATAAAATGCATGTCTTTTCTTATTTTTTTCAGAATGATTTGTTGAGAATCCTCTTTCGTTTACACCTATGATCCTTACTATCGTTGATCACTAAAATTGAGATTACACTCAAACTTAAATCCATTATATGGATCACGTGTATGATAATCTCCGTTATTTGGATGCCGCTAATCATCTAATAGATATTTTATAGGGTAAATTATCTTTATACTTCGTAAAATTTAGAATTTATTTTTAGTCCCTGAACTTTTTATTTCTTTTTTTAGTCCCTATAAAGGACATGAAAAAGTTCAGGGACTAAAAGTTAAAAGGAAAATCCTATAACTAAAATCAAGTTATCAGTATTTTAGTCGATGAAATTTTATCAGTGATTTCTCTTAAAATATATTTTCTATTAAAAGGGAAACAGATTTAAGGTGTTATAAAAATGCTAAATTATGATCCGTGAAACGAAGCAACTGTGATGAACATTTCTACTGTTTGAAAGAAGGGAAATCGTTTTTAATGATCCGGATAACGTGATAATGCATGGCTAAATGTTCACGATTTCTTTTAATTTGTCAAAAACGTAATGTATAAGTTAATTTTAATTAATGGGAGAAGCTAGCTCTATTTATTTTATGTTTTTTTTTTCTCCTTACAAGTGCTGATGAAGTTTATCACACTGAGCCTAAATTCAATAAGCTATTTGCATGAGCATATGCACAGGACTCTAACGAACCAGAGATGTTACGATATGCACCACCAAATAAGCAGTTGTAGTATGTTATGACTTTGGTTTGAGGCCATATTTGCATTCTTCAATGCATGATTAAGTTGCATATCTTAACTAAAAATTGAGGCTAGCCACTACAAATATCTTTAGACAGCTCGTGAAACATGAAAGCAAGGAAGCGACAAAAAGTGATATGATTTTTTTAGTTTAATAAAGGAGAAAATGAAAGAAAATAAAGAAAAAATTTTCCCCTCTTCTTTGGCTGTGTAGTAAGTGGAAGTAAAGAAAAAAAAAAACTCATAAAATAACATAAATATCCTAAATGAAGAATGAAGTGTGGTATAGATAAGAGTATTTTTAGGTTTGTATAAAAAAGAGTCCCTCTGGTGTTCACTTTAGGTCGAAAGAAAAAGGTGACATGAGACCTACTTGCATGAGATTTAAAATTTAAAGTATTTCGTTCTCTCTTCAGTTTTTGGCCACCACTTTCTTTTGTAACAAATGAAACCTAAGAGAACAAGTTCGATAAGCTTGGATAAGTACAATAACATAAACTAGAGTAGGGGACAAGGTCAAGCTCTAATAATTGGGAGATTTTGTTTTGGTTCAATATTTCTGAGAAGTTTTAGCTAAGACACTTGGTATACGCAATCTTTTTTCATCTCCAGGTAGATGATTATATTTTTTGAGAATTATGCTTTTTTGAATATTTCATTAATATTAGTTATTATCGAGAATTAGAAACATAATTATAAGAGAACTTTTTCCTTCATGAGAATCTTGAATTTTTACCTCCTTCCATGAGAAAATATTAGTTGAAAACTTAATCAAAAAAGGATTCTTAAAAATGAATTTTATAATATTTATACGAAACAAGAAAATTTAAAAGGAAAAAACCCAAAACATCGCCTCTAGAAATAATCTCTAGCAGTGACGAACGGTGGCCAGAGATGATGCTATGAAGGGTTGAGAGATCTGGTGTTTCTGGTCCTATAATAACAAGATTCATCTTATGGATAAAAATCAGGGTGCACCATGGACCACCTATTATGGTGATCCACCCTAAAACTGGTCAATTTAATATTCCCATTTTAAAATTCCTAAGAAACTTAAGATAACCACACTACCAAACACCCCCTTAGCAAAAATCATTTTGCTAGCGCCAAATGTATATCTTCATTCATTATGGGTTAATTTGAATAAACTTACAAGTATTTATAAAAAATTAACCAATTCCTTTTATAAATTAAAATCAACTTTTACACTTCAATTTTTGAACAAAAATATATAAAAATTGAAATGCATAAATTGATTATAACCTTATATATGTTATACTCGACTTCTTATGTCAATACTTGCTGCATAGAAGGGCATCATTCAGATCAACAAAATTACTTGGATATAAGGTTTTTCAATGCCCCGAAAGACAAACAAATTTGTTACTACAAATTGTTAAAATAATAATAATAATAATAATAATAATAATAATACAACATGCAGAAAGAAATGCTATAAAAACTGATTAAATTTGCAAGTTTTACGGGTTATATGCCATAATTGTCAAAAGGACTGATTTGATTACCAAATTTCTGCTAACCACTCATTAGCTATGCACTTTAAAACATTTCAAATATGGAAACAGTTGTAGCAACTCTTCGCGGCTTCGTTTCTGCAAAAGGGAATAAAGGAACTGTTAGAAAACTAGTCCAGCTAATACTTGTAAGTAACATGTCACAAACATAGAGCTACTTTCAAGCAGGAATTTACCTTAATGCCAATACATCCGTTCACATCAAGGGTCGTAATTTTGTTGGAACAGGACTTTGAGAGTTCCTCCAGACATTTATCGGTCACGCCAACTATTCCGAACAAGCTGCAAATATGTCCCTTTCAACACATCAGCAAGAGAAGTGATTTTGGGATAAGTAATACAAACAAGCTTGGCCCCTATCCCCAAGTCTCAAATTGGCTCAGTTACATCAAACAAGCTTGGCCCCTCGATAAATGCGGTATGCTACTGACTATCTTATTGTGCTCAAGTGAGATGAAAGATGTGTACTATCATTGCATGCCATGGATTTTAAAACCAGCTACTCAAGCTATTATGCAAAAATGGGATTACTCGGGAAAATGAAAGCCATGTACTAGTATTGCATGCAAACTTGTAATGAACATTAAAATGCTGCTCCTCACTGTAACAAAAAAGTGAACACTCAAACTCTACCATATATCTTGAAAAGCATTACTGTTTGTAATACAACTAAGCCAAAAAACAAATTCAAAAGTCAAGAGTGCACCATCCACTACCATTTATGTAAGAGCTACAAACTTCTGATACCTTAGAAATTCAAGAGAGGTGCAACCCTTTGCAATGGATATGACCCCTTCATCAGTCACACGTACACACCTATCATGTAAAATTAGATACAAGCCCTTTACTTTTATATAATGAGAAAGATAGATGTTCAGATTGATGATTCATTTACCATGTCAAATTGAGAGATTCAAGGTTCTTGCATTTAGAAATACAGGAGAGTGCTTCATCTGAAAGATTCTGCAAGCCAAACTTTTATCTATTAGTAGTCGGCATTAGATAGGGATGTGCAGAGAAATCTGTGGGAACCCAATTTTTTTTACCTGGGCACCACAAAGATCCAAAAACTTGAGACGTGCTAGAAGGCATATTTTCCTGTAAGCTTCATCTGTGAAGCTGAATAGGAGTAATGCTCTTAATTAATCCAATTTCAGGCCAAGACAACTTGAACTCAATGTTGAGTTTCAATGCCTACCTTGACAGTGCATAGAGATTCAAACTCTGAAGAAATAGACATTTGTGCAATAAACTCTTCAACCCATCATCTGTTAATTTGATGCACCTAAGCATCAAATAATGAGATATAACCATCAAAAGATAGGGTATAAATTGACCCAGTGTTCATTTGCATCATCGTAATGGACGGTTGTTTGGTATCTTAAATTCATAATATGTTATAGTTTAGGAGAAAAAATTGCATTTTGCATACAACTAGAAACAAAATCCTTGATCCTCCCACCCCAAACAAATGCCTGCTTGATTCAGTATTTGGGAAGTGACATTTATATGCATGATTTCAAAGAATCAGTCATAAATCTCATGAGATACCTAGTCAAATTTAGTGACTCTAGTTCTGGATAATTATCAGCAACAAGTTGTGCACCTTGGTCTGAAATATTCTGCAATGATAATAGAAAGTACTTCATTCAGACCCCAGAAGATGCAAGTACTAAGTCTCAATAGATAAATTTCCATTTAACATACAACTGTATAAATGACATTGCATTCAGAAGATAAATACCAAAACACCACTTTGTATCATTAGTAATACTGCAGAGAATATTCCACGCATTGATAGTTGTACTTTATGCACAACAAGCATTAGGGCTACCAAAATTATAGCCACTTTGTTAAAGGCATATATGCAATTTTTGTACAATCTGTTACTTGTTTTTCTATATTGGAGCGCACACATGGAGAAAGCTATAAATTAACAACGCAAAGAATGCAAAATTGACACGACTATAAATTAAAACTGAGTGGTGGCCATGGAGCATATTACAAGTGCACATGACCATAAAAAGATAAGTTGGACAAGGGATACTTAAAAGCTTAACATTTAATAGATATCTTACTAAAAGCAAGGCGTATTTCATATTTGTGAAGATGCAAACCCATGAGCTAGAAGCCTAGAACTATAATTTTCAGACAAGTTTAATCAAAATTCGGGTGCATCAGACATACTTTCACGGGCACACTTGTCTGTGAAGTTATTTAGGATTTTGTGGTATAGTAAGGGTATATTCAGGTCAGCTGTCACATAAACAGATAAGCCGAACCTTGGGCAACTTAAGGTACCCCATACATTAGTCTTTACATTAGATAAATTAAAATGCCCTAGGTACTGGCCCAAGGTTTGAATCTCAGTGAAGCCAGGGAGCAGGGAGCAAACCTCCTTAACCACAAGGACAACTCATGTGGTTTAGGGCATGTTTTACAGATCTAAAACTTCAATACTGAAATTTTTAGTGATGGAAAATTAGGTTCTGGTCTGCAATGTTTGAAAATAATTTTGTAGTAAATGCTCAAACAATAGACAACAATTTAAATAAGAAAAGTGCTGCTGTTGAATGAACCCATCTAGTGGCCTCTCATGTGCAGAATGTTTTCAGAACGTTTCACTTAAATCCTTTTTGGTTGGCATTAAACCACTAAATCAATTTTAAGTGCCAAAAGTCCCAAAACTACTCTTTCAGCACATAATTATATTTTCAAACTGGCCCATAGACTTACAACGAAGGGATGCATCAATTAAATGGACATACATGGGATACAATTCTTTCAGCTCAATATTGAATTAATAATACTGAAAGATAAAATTACAAATCCAAGGCAGCATGTACCTTACATCCACTTATGTTCAAGTCAATTATGTGTTTGCAGTTCTTCACTATATGTTGTAGTCCTCTGTCTGTTACCCTGTAATATGAATTATATTTCAGTATACTACTAAGGATTGACTTTTGAATCCAAAGAAATATTTTCAACTGCTAACGTAATCATCAAAGATTAAGAAGCGTTTAAAACACCTGACATTCCAGTAGATCGAAAAGCTTTTCAGCTGGGGGCAACAACTGGTTATAGCTTCAATTCCTGTATCCGATATTTTTTGGCAGCCATTCAGATTTAAAGACTCCAAGCTTTGAAGAGAATTAAAACACTAGAAAAAAATGCTTAAAAATCTTTGGTTAGAATCGCAGTCAGCATATATTCTACACCATAAAGTATTTGCACAATCATTCTCATCCAAGGCTGCCTTATTTATCAATAAATATCTAATTAGCAATGATTAAATATTCCAGATTCTATCAAAGCATTTATGAGTTATTACGACACAGAAGCATCAGATGGGACTTCAACATTTTAACCACAAGCAGGTCAATAAAACCCATTTAATCTGCAATCAGTTGTTGGATGCCTATTCATAATGTGCTATACTAGTAAGGTGGTAACCATATCTTTATCTTTGATTAGGTACAATGAATTTTTGTTTCTGCTTCAATCCATGATCAGCATTCCCATTACTGGAATATTTTGAGCTGAAAGTTTACATCTTCTTTCTGTTTATTATTGAACGAAATCACAATTACACGAATTACAATTTGAGGCATGTAAGAATAACTCAACATGATGATATAATAACCAAATTTTCAAAATACAAAATCACTTTCATCCCTCATGCTCATGCATCAAAATTTTAATCTTGTCAAGCTGGATGCATCAGGTTAGCAAAATATATCAATTTTCTGCATCCTAGGATATTAGAAATTGGTTGAAGCAAGTTTCTGTGTTGTGAAGTCAGAAAATATAAGAATACATGCATATTTGGTGAATTGGTTGGTGGACAGTGGACACTCTAAAAACACATTATTAATACCTATTGTTTCTCTCTATCTCTCTCTTCCTAGCATATCACATTCCTACACTTCTCTCTCTTTTTCTCACTAGTGGAGGTGTCCACTAATCATTTTTGTTGTGGATAATAGAATAAAAAATCTATGACACTGTTTTCCACTAAATCAGCATGGTTCTTCCATCCTTAATATATAGATGAAACTAAAATTCATAGAAAAATAAAAAATAAAAAATTATACATTATGCATTACCTTATCCATAATGAGAATCAGATGTGCGTCTTCAACATCTCTCGCAAACTCAAGGTTAATCTGCTTCACATTGCAATATCTAGGCTACAAAATTGCATCAAATTTCACCTCAAAACACTATTAACCACACAATGTTAGGCCAACAAAAAGCCATAAAATAAATTTAAAAAAAAAAAGAATAAACCATCAATTTAGTCCCTAAAGTATTACTAACTCTCCTAAATAGTCCTTAAACTAATGAAATTATATAAGTTGCCAGTAAAGTATTAGAAATCAAGCTATACAGTCTCTCAAATATTGAAAAAACCTTCAAATTGATGGTTTATTAAAATAAATAAGAAAATGAGCAAAGACCTTTATAATTACATAGTTAACTTACTGCACCATTAGGTAATTCAAAAAAAAAAGAGTAAAATTCAGCAACATAATCAAACATAGGCTGATTAATTCAATAAATAAAGAAAGAAAGAAAAAAGACTAACCAGAGAAAGAGCAGCTATAAGGCGATTCCCAGCATTGTTTAACTCGCGAAAATTGAGTGACTAATTAGAAGCCAAAAACAAATAAATAAAAGATTAACAAATAAAAAAGGTGAAATTATAAGTTGATGAAAAATAAGAAGAGTTGAAGGGAGAGGGGTAAGTACCTGCCAAAGGGGTTGAGAACAGAGAAGGGTGCGATGAAGGGAGGGAGAGACCAGAAGGAGAGAAACGAGGTTTGTGTGAGACAGAGACAGAGGTAATGTGGAACAGACAAGTTTCAATACCTTTGGCACTGTTTCTCTGCACCAAACATCTTCCTTCGATTCTCCCTCCATTCGCGTCAACTCAGGTTCCTGCTTCTGCTTCTGCTTTCGATCGGAAACCAGGTACCGTTTCAAATGTTTCCTCATTAATTTACATAGATAATTGCTTGGGGCACCAACATTTTTGTGGGGTACCAGCAATTTTCATAAATGTCGAAAATACCCGGTTACAAATAGCAGAAGGAGTTTTTCATTTTTGCAGCGCTATCTTTTTCTGCAAAATCTCTCTCACTTAGTGTAAGTTGTTTCCTGTAAGGTTGGTTTCGAAGCGTATTTGGTCTCCGGTGGTGTATTTGCGTTATTCAAGAGTATATAGTGAATTTTGGTCAGTTTTCATCACCAAAGAAAAAGAGATACACAATAAAAAAATTTACGAACCTACGGATCAGCAATCCGTATGAACATACTGTATGAATCATACGGATTGTTGATCCGTATGGACATACGGATTGATAATCCATATAGTTAATACGGATTACTAATCCATATGAATCGATCCGTATGGACATAGGAATTGCTTTATTTTTTATTTTATTTATTAAATTGTAATTTAAATATTTTTAATTTAATTATTATTATTATTTTATTTTTTTTGTACTAGTTTTAGTAATTTCAGAAAATTTGATTTGGTGATATTATTTTTTAGTGACATAAAAAATGTATTAAGTAATTAGAATGGTGAAAAAAAATGCTAATGATTAATAATTAACTAACATTAGATTGCTTAAAAATTAATATACTAATGATTAATAATTAAACAAATTTATATGACAATGATTATGTATTTACATGTTTAACTGAATTATGTATTTTATTGAATGATGTATTTATTAGATTTATATGACATTTTAATGAAAATGTGGTAATTTTTTTTTTTTTTGTAAACAACTATATTTGTGTCAATAACAAATAAGGTGATTGTATAATTTTTTGTCATTGAATTGAATTTGTTAAATGTTTTATTAAGATGGGCGAAGACCACTAGATGTATGATAGTATGATGTCTGAAGAAGTTGATATGAATGTTGAAAATGAGAAAGATGTTGGCGTTAAAGTAGAACACGTTAATTGTTCTGATGCCTTTAATACTTTTCAGGTATTTGTATAATTTGTTGTTGTTGATACAGTAATTATATTACATAGATGTTTATTAATGTCAAACCTTATTTGAATTGTGTTATAGTTGTTTGCTAGCCGTGATGAAGTTTTACAATGGGCTCAATCGTTGGCTCATGACATTGGATTTGTTGCCATTATAATGAGGTTAGACACCAATACTGGTGTTCAAGGAAGAACCTCATTTCTGTTGATAGCTTGTGAAAGAAGTGGTGAGTATAGACATAAGAAACATAATTTGGTAAGAACATGCACTGGCAATAGAAAATGTGGATGCCCGTTTAAGTTGCGTGCGAAGCCAGTTTTGGGAGGAGGAGAATGGATGGTGAAGTTAATTTGTGAGGTTCACAATCACGAAATGGTAAAGTCATTAGTTGGGCATCTATATGCAGGTCGACTGACAAAGAATGAGAAGATTGTTGTTGCTGATATGACAAAGTCCATGGTGAAGCCAAGAAATATTATGTTGACGTTGAAGGAGCACAATGACAACAGTTATACAACAATCAAACAAATTTACAATGCCAGACATGCTTACCGTTCTTCCATAAGAGGGAGTAACACCGAAATGCAACAACTGATGATGCGGTTTGATCGAGATCAATATATTCACTGGCATAGGCTAAAGGATGATAATGTTGTACGTGACTTGTCATCCTAATGCAGTAAAGTTAACCAATTCTTGTAATTTGGTTTTTTTTTTATCAACAGTACCTATAAAACAAATAGGTACAAACTGTCGTTGCTTGATATTGTTGGTGTTACACCAACAGGAATGGCATTCTCCGCTGCTTTTGCTTAATTGGAAGGAGAATGTATTAACAATGTTGTTTGGGCTCTATAGCGGTTTCGGGGTCTTTTTATGAGAGTTTATGCACTCCCCAAGGTTATTGTCACCGACAGAGATTTGTCTTTGATGAATGCAGTGAAAACTGTATTTCTAGATGCTACGAACTTGCTGTGTCAGTTCCACATTGACAAGAATCTGAAGGCAAAGTGCAAAACTCTGGTTGCTCAAAAGAATGCATGGGATTATGTGATGGAGGCTTAGGGGAGTTTGGTTGATTGTCCACTTGGGAGTTCTTTTGATGAGTACCTCAAAAAATTTGAAATGACTTGCTCTCCGTGGCCTATGTTTGTGAACTATGTGTGTCAAACATGGGTGATTCCACACAAAGAAAGATTTGTGAAAGCATGGACCAACAAAGTGATGCATCTAGGAAACACAACCATTAACAAGTATCAATATTTTTTTTGTTTGTGTTCATTTGTTTAAGTGTTGACTTAAATGAAAATGTTGCGATTGTTTACATGTTGTTGTATATTTCATCTGTAGGGTTGAGAGTGTTCATTGGTCATTAAAGAGGCTCTTACAAAACTCTTTTGATGACATATGTAGTGTTTGGGAAGCAATGAATAATATGATGACACTTCAACACACCCAGATTAAAGCAACTTTTGAGACAAGCATGCACGTGGTTGGACATGTGTTTAAAGTTACCTTGTACAAAAAACTACTTGGCATGGTATCAAGGTACGCTTTAAATGAAATTGCTACTGAGTTTGAGTGTGTACCTTATGCAGGCAAAAACCCTTCACGTTGTGGATGTGTCATGAGGAGTACCCACGGTCTTCCATGTGCATGTGAGTTGTATAAATATATTGTTAGCTCCATACCACTCGAGACAATCCATATTTTTTGGTGGAGACTTAGTTTTTCAGATCAAGGGTTATGTGAGACACAGGTGACCATAACTGAGGAGATGGAAACCATATCGAAACGCTTTGAGCAGCTCAATGTTTGTGGCAAAGTACATTTGAAGTCAAAGTTGCTAGAAATTGCTTATCCTGATATGAACTTCATGTGTCCTCCTCCAGAAAAGGTGAAGACCAAGGGTGCTCCAAATAAACCGTTGACAAAACAACAAAAGTCAACAAAACGCGATCCATCTTATTGGGAGTACATTGATGCGTTACACTCTATGCAAAATAGTAATTCTTCAGTGAAACGTAGTGCATCATCATCTGAGGAACCAATACAGAGACAAAATATTCCAATGTTGGATCAATTTCATTTGTGCATCCATGATTCTATTGAAAACATTATTGATGTCAAAGCGGATGTTAATTGTGGTTATCGGACAATAGATGTGTTATTGGGTATGGGTGAAGAATCGTGGTAATTGGTGTGCAACCATCTGCATAAAGAACTAACAAGCTAGTCGGAAGAGTATATCAACCTGATTGATGGCATAGAGAGATTTGAGGAATTAAAGCGTTCCCTACTTGTTGACGGATTATCTATGGTGCGTAAGTTCATTGTTATGTCACTTTTTCTTAAAGTAACCTTTAAGTAATCGTCATTTGTTGTCTTTTACATGTAGGTTACCATGGACAAATGGATGAATATTACGGATATAAGATATGTCATTGCTTCACGATACGACGTGATTGTTATTTCTCTTTCACGACAACAAAGCATGACATTTTTTCCTCTTAGAAGTCAGCCACCACCAGATTCTTCTGTGCATCGCGTAATATGCATTGATCATGTGTATGGAAATTATTTTGTACAGGTAATTACATAATTATGATGTTAGTATAACTAGTGACACTGTAGTGGGGTATCTTATGTTTAATTTGTTTGTCATTATCTAACAGGTTTTGTTATGAGACCATTATCCTTTACCACCAGTGACATTGTTGTGGAGTACACATTGTTATTCTCAGACAAAGCAGTGGCTCACTCCGTACATAGGTAGAATGCAACATAACACAAATTTGTCTAGGCTGAAAATCGAATTTGTTGATTTAGGTGAACCATGAACATAAAATATGTTATTACCATTGATGTTTGTGTAAATAATTATTTTGTTGACATTCATAATTTTGTTTTCAGTCATTATTTTTAAAAGTTAGGATATAATTAAGTACTTTGAAAATAATAAACATACAGTTTCATTAGCTAATGGACACGAATTCAAACATTACATTAACTTCAACATAGTTGAAACAAAAAAAATGAATGAAAAACTACAATTAACTAATACTAATTTTGCACTGAATCATGTTGCGACCGAGGCATGCCGTCTTCCATTTTCATTACCTATTTACTAAAAACAACTAAAATTTTTATTGGGCCAAATTGTTTCCAGTAGTTAGACTGTACTAAGACCTTTAGCACGTCATCGTCAGTTTTTGTTAGACATGTGGCCTCAATAAGTTAAGAGGGATATGCTTAGAATACAGAAGAAACAACAATCAATTTAATAATGTTCTTTAAACATGTAAAACAAAATTGATTGCAACAAAATAAATGAGATAGGGGAAGAAAGAATGCAAACACAGTTTTTATACTGGTTCGGCAAAGTCCGTACCTACATCCAGTACTCAAGCAGCCCACTTGAGATTTTCCACTCCCTTTGTAAAAATCCGTTTACAAAGTCTGAACCACACAGGGACAACTCATCCCTTGTGTTCAGGAATCCTTAAAACTTAAGAGACCCTCAGTCCCTTAATCAATCTCTTTGAATGAGAAGAAAGAAAGAAGAATTCTCTCTTGAAGAGAAGGATATTACAATTGAAGTCCATGGAGAAACTCTTAATGGATTTGCAAGTGTTTGCCCAAGAGTTTCTTTTGAGAGAGCATTTGACAATGAAGTTCTCTTGGAATATCTCTCTCATACATTTTGTGTCCCAAGTCACCTATTTATAGGCCTTTGATGACCATTCAAAAATCTCTTGAACAGATGTGACTCTCAGGAGTTATTTTCTGAAGAGTTGTGACTCTTGGGAGTTATTTTCTGAATTCTTGACTTGGATCAAACTTGAGAAGTGTTTATCTTTGGCATCATCAAAATCATGTATACATACATTCACAGTTTTCAGCTCAATAATTTCAAATTTGATAACTTTGTCTGAATACTCATAATGACCTGGTTGTCAAAAAAACAATCGCCTTATCGTTTGTGATTCATGAATAGCATAAGGGGGAATCCCTTAAGGTGCAACTTGCTTGATAAAATCCTTCATTTCATCGATGGAACATCCCGAAGGAATGTCAAATTGTTTTGGATTTTTTTCCTGTGAACGAGTAACTGACAAAGTCGTGTTGCCATGATATGTTCCACCTCCCGTTGTAATATAGCAGGACATCATGAGTAGGGGTCATAGTGGCTTGAAGTAAGTTTAATATAACATTTAGTGTTCTACCAATGGTGCATAATAACTCAATCGTACTAACACTTGAGAATTATTCATTACACATTAACATTGCGTTAACATCATCATCGATTTTCAATTGCATAGACTAAAAGCGAAATTGGTTACCTGCATCTCTGAATGACCATCGGTAGTAAATCTCATCCAAATATTGATCGTCGGTTAGCTAAAGGGTATTGTGCATTCTACTTTTTAGCGTTTGAAAACCATAATCGTTAGGTATTTGAATGGGTATTGGAGTGAAACTTTGGAAATAAACACTAGTTTCGTTGTGAATAATCAATCCATTCGGAAAAATAAAAGCTAATCTGGAGGAGTTCACAATCGTTTGACTGTTTGTTTCTCCCAAAAATGTCATAGTTTGTTGTAAAATTTGGTTTGTCAAGTTGGATTGGGAGAGAATGTGTGATTTTTTAGAGTGTTGATGTGATATATATAGATGGTGTTTACTAAGACTGCTTGTATTTTTTTTTATAAAAAAATAGACACGTGCAAATTTGTGTTTGTGTTGTCAAGTACAACAATGTCGTGTCATGCTTTAATTTCGCATCAGAAATGCATTGGTTCTATTAGATCTATAACAACTAAGTAGTCATTTCTATGTCAGTATGTACGTGTAGTATTCATTTTTTTAAAAATACGAATGCAATTGACAGTGTCTTGTCAACTTTGACAACGATTTATCATACATACGTTATTTATTTTCGTTGCACAAATTAATTTATTTCTTAACACAACATTAACGGATAATTAACGATAAACGAATGACAAAAAATTATATAGCATAGTCGTTAACGTGTCCATACATAAATGAACCAAATAAATAAATTATCCAAAAAATTATATATGACATATATAAGGAAAAAATTAAACAACTTCAATGACTGTCTGTACGCCACTTACGTCTCGATCTGTGACCTACAGTTGGTTGACTAATGTAACTTCTTGCGATGCCCAGACATTCTTCAGCAACAGTATAGGCTTCTGTTCTTTCGGTCAGGATCCTTAGGTTTAGTAGCCTCTCCAACTTATCAACAATAGCTACATAACCATCCTAGCAAGTGAAAAAAAACAAACATAACAATTGTTAGTAATAAAATACAAAAGAAAGCAACAAACACAAATACCAAAAACAAATATTACCACTGTATGTCGAAGATGATGCACATCAACGTCTGCCTCATTAGGTGTCGCTGCCGCCATCGGTTGTTAATACACATTTGGTTCAACAAATGTGTCATATTGCTGAATCGGCGAAACTCTAGGAGGATCCCCTGACTGTGCCGGACTCATGAATGGGTGCGAAATCATGTAGAACCAATCCATGTAATCTGCCAAAAAGTGGTCAGGCACTGCACATAATTGCCCTACAGGTGCAATGTACTCACTGAACTGCATTCATCTATCATCAATTTCTTTAGCAGAGAGCGAAGACGCAGTAAGATGTGGAAAAATAGTTTGGATGTAGCCAAACTGTCATACAACCCTCTTCAGTCAGTGAATGACCATCAAGGGACCCCATATGAGATGGCTGGAAAATAATGAGATGACCTCAAATTCTCTAAATGAATGGTGGTCATCGTATGGAATCCAACACACCATGTCAGGGGTCAATCTGTCCAGATGCCTGCGATATGTGGAAACGAGCAGTGCCTTGCCAGAGGTCCATCGACATGCACGCGGTCTCCTTTCATCATAATCCAACACTAAATATATTTTGCAAGCATATTCATTAAAATACTCGGCAACATATAATATTCAACTCCAGTGAAAAAACATTTGGTAACATCTTCACTAACCTATAACAGAGTGATATATCCTGCAAGCTGTCTCACCGTGCTCTTCGATGCGTCATTTAAATTATCATACATGTGCACAAGTGTAGCAGTGCCCCAAGCGTAACTCTCACTCTGCGTCCAAGAATACCACGTGCACGTGTGTGGCACTCTTGTTAGCAAAGAGTGTGCATCCAAGCAGATGCAACAAGTACGCTTGGGCTGCTATAATCCAGTGACATACCTCGATCTTCATCTGATACATGTCGTGCAGCCACGATAGTCAAACATATAAGCCATGACATTGAATTGTCTCAGCACTGACCTCGAGTAATTCCACCAACATATCGACAGCATCATCGACATGAAGTAGCTCGAAGTTGTGGAATGCCCCTACAATAAGCAGATGTAGCAATGACGCGATGTCATCCAAGGTGATGGTCACCTCTTCGATAGGCAAATGGAAACTACTAGTTTCCTTATGCCAGCGTTTCACAAAAGCAGACATTAGTCCCTAATCGCCCGTATCTAGGGAACAGGCGATCAAAGGACTTAGTCCACTGGCCGCCACAAGGCCTTCAATCTCTGGAGCAAGCCTCCCGAACTTAGCCATCTTCCTTCCATGGGAAGATAGCTTCAACTCAGGATGTTCTTGCAAACAATAATATCGATCATGTAAAAAAATTATTAACTAGTAAACTACATTCATTATGTTTTTTAAAAATTACATACATCTCCATTCCAGACTCTCAAAGCAATGTGATTTTCAAAATCTCTAAGAACTAATGTATCATGGGGTTTGCCTGGAAAACCTTCAACATCAGTAACAACTTCTTGAACAGGTGTTTCTGGCTACTCTTCGTTCAATTCCTCTGTCTGGACAACACACTCTTGATGTCACTGTCTACGGGCTAATGCAGTAAGCCTTCGCTGCTGGGGGACATCATCGTCACTCGCGTGTCTCTCCTCCCTAGGGCTTTTCCTATTGCTCGGCCTAAAGCCCGACCAAGACCCCTAGTTCTAACTATTATCTGCATCGTTTTTTTTAACTAACTAACATTTTAACATATCTTAAATTTTCTTTTCAATCATGTATTACAAATAACTATTATTTTTAATTTATTTAAAAATTTCCTTTCAACCATTTTTTTAACTACAATTTTCAAATATTAATAATTTCCATTTCAATCATTTTTTTAAATAAATTCAAATTGTAATTTTTTTATAATTTCCTTTAAATCATTTTTTTACTAACTCTAACATCTTAAAATATTTTAATTTTTGTTTTCAATCATTCTCTAAAAATAACAATTTCATTTTTTTTTAAAATAGGTTTTCAATCTTTATTTTCACTAACTAACATTTTTAAATATTTTAATTATTGTTTTCAATCATTCTATAAAAATAACTAACAATTTCTAAATTTTTAAAAATATGTTTTCAATCTTTATTTTGACTAACTAACATTTTTAAATATTTGTAATTTTCGTTTTCCACCTACACAGCTTTTCATCCTATCTATTATTTCAAACTAAATAAATATGTTCTCTACTACAAATGCTACAGGAAAATAATAAATTAACAATTCAAAGTAATTACTAAATCATAACAAACAACAAATAAATAAATAAAATTACATTCCAACAAAATCAAAATTTCGTATAAATGCATTCCAACAATAATTTTAAAAAAACATACAGATTGTCAATCCGTATGGACCATACGGATTAGCAATCCGTATGGGTTTTAAAAAAAAACAAGGACGAAGGAGGGGGAGAACGAAAACGAAGAAGCAGGAGCATGGGAGAACCAACAACCACAAAGGCAAACAACCAATGCAAATCAAAACACAACAATACAATACTGAAAAGCTAAGGAGAAGGATTCACTAACCTCAAAGGCGATCAAGAAGACCAAAGGAACAACAGCCGAAGAAGACGAAAGCACCACAACAGCAACCACGGACCACCACGAAAATAGGAACAAGAACCACTGCTGGAGAAAAGAGGAACAACAACCAATGACGTCGGAGAAGAGAGGAAGAAGAAGCACCAGAGAAAAGAGGAAGAAAAAGCAGTTCCTATGAAGAAGAAACGGTGCGAGAGAGGAGAATGAATTGCTTTTTATAAGAAAGAGTGAAGGGCATTTTAGCCCTTTCACCCACGTTGATGGGTGCCCAAAGCAACTACCATTTACAAATGAATCTCCAAGTTATGGTTTCGTGGTTATTTTGCAATAATTTTAGGGTAAATGATTACTTTTGTCCCTCAATGTGTAATTTGTTGACAAATGTCTCCCTGAAAGATGAAAATACAAAATTTAGTCCCTGAAAGTGTAAAAAGTGCGACAAATATATTCTGCTGTTAATTTTCGTCCGTCGTCATTAATAAAATAGTCTACCTGGCACGGAGGGACAAATTTGTCACTGAAATGATTGTCAATGTGGATTGCCAACATAGGGGCATATTTGTCATAATATTTTTTTCACTTTTTGTCTTCCCACCCTGCTGACAAATGTGTCCCAGAAAGATGTAAATGCAAAATTTAGTCCCTAAAAATATAAAAAGTGTCACAAATATATCCAGACGTTAATAATATATTGTGGGTTATTATTATTATTATTATTATTATTATTATTATTATGTGTTTATAATTTACTGCTCTTATTCGTTTAGTACTTATGCAATATATTTTTTAAATTTCCTTTTAATATATATATTTTTATTATTTTGATTTCCTTGTCAAATTTGCTGTTAAAAAAATAAACTTTATCTTATATCTTATAATTTTATCAAATTTCTCACTTTTAATCTTTAAAATTATTCCATATCACATTTCCAACTTAAGTGTCATCATATTTAGATTGAAAATAATATGTCGAGAGTTTTGTGTAGAAAAAACACAACCGGCCGCGGGACCAAATTTATTTGTTTATTTATTTTTAAAAAAGAATTTAATCAACTATTTAAAAAAAAATCTCACGAAATTTAAACTAGGTGAAGCTAAAGTGTAATTATAAGTCTTTTTCCTTAATCAATAATATATATATATATATATATATATATATATATATATATATATATATATATATATATATATATATATATATATATATATATATATATATGAAAGAATCCCTTGAATAAATCTTATGTGCTTCCATTCGAGACAACACTTATTATACATAATATGAATGAAATGAAAACAATTACTAACAAATAAAGAACCCAAATAAATTTAAATAAAAATACAATAATGTTCAAACTAACACAGATGTTAACTTTAAAACAAAACAAAAAAACCAATACATAGGTTTATTCTTTGCCTTTGGGACATAGAGTTGTATCTCTCGCTGATTTAAGGACTGCAGCGACCTTGCATTCCATTTGACATACTTCAGCAAAGTACGTAATAAAGATTAATAATTAATTAAAGAAACAAAAAATTTCAAGAAATAAAAGGTTTTCATTTTTTTAAATGGTAACTCAATTTTTTATATCATAAAACTAAAAAAATTTATTTTATTTTAGAAAATAAGTAGTTATATTGATTAATTAAAAAATTAATTAACAATTTGATAGATGGATAAATAGATAGATAATCAAAGTATAAGAGTTCAAATCTTAAGCTGTATTTCACTGTTTTTTAATCCCTTTTTCCATAACTTCTCTCCTATACAATTCATTATTAACGTCTGGATATATTTATCGCATTTCTTATACTTTCAGGGACTAAATTTTGCATATTCATCTTTCAGGG
Source organism: Glycine soja (assembly GCF_004193775.1). Taxonomy (NCBI): domain Eukaryota; kingdom Viridiplantae; phylum Streptophyta; class Magnoliopsida; order Fabales; family Fabaceae; genus Glycine; species Glycine soja. The sequence continues at coordinate 19,030,610 of NC_041010.1, read as the reverse complement.
ACATATTTGTCAGCGGAGTGGGAATATGAAAAGTAAAAAAAAATTATGACAAATATGTCCCTATGTTGGCAATCCATGTTGGCAATCATTTCAGTGACAAATTTATCCCTCCGTACCACATAGACTATTTTACTAACAGTGACGAATGGAAGTTAACGGCATGATATATTTGTCTCACTTTTTACACTTTCAGGGACTAAATTTTGTATTTTCATCTTTCAGGGACGCATTTGTCAGCGAATTACACATTGAGGGACAAAAGTGGCTATTTACCCATAAATTTATGATGGTTAATGTCAGTTTTGGTTCTTTCGTAATTGTTTAACTTTCCTAAGTTAGTTTTAAAAGTTTTATTTAGTCATTTATGTTTTTAAAATGTATCGTTTTAATCGTCTTTTTAATTCTATGCTAGAGATGTTACTACAATGTTAACTTTAAATTTTTTTAAAAAAATGATCAAAATAATTCATTTTAAAAACATAAAAGATCAGAATAAACTTTTAAAACTTAACGTATATGACAACCAAGATGAACCGCAAAGAGGGGCCCACCGGTCAAACCTTATCCAAAATCGGACATTGTCAGTCTTCTTCTTTGTCCTCATCAATGTGTTATTGTCAGCGGTTGCGATGAGATAATTGTCGTCATCAGGCGAGGTGATGATTTCGACCGTGTAATGAGATAGTGGTGGAGACGAAAGTAGGGGCATCACAATATTCGCTACGCATTAACTTGTCACCCTTAAAAGATCTTATAGTTGTGTGATTGATTGTACGATTTGTAGCTCACAACTCAATGCACACAACATCTCAATGTACATATATATTACAAGTCAATACATACTCAATTTATCACATACAATCAATCTCAATCATAATGGTATAATCCCAAAGTAACATGTCTTCACACCTCATGAATCATATACACTTTACCTATGAATTATGTAATACACGCAACTACTCAATTGTTTTCAAAATCATTTTAACTCGTTGCGCCTCAATGTGATTCAGTTCGTCGGGTTCCCACCATGGATCTCATCACAATACTCATCGCGCAAAAACTCATCACCCTTAAAGGATCTTACAGTTGTGTGATTGCACAGTTCATAACTCACAACTCAATACATACAACATCTCAATACACATGTATCTCACCATTCATCATAGGTTCAATTTGTCACTTACCCACAATTTGAATCACAATTTCATAATCTCAATATAACAATTTATCATGTCAATCTAGCAAATCTTGTCCAAAGTATAAACAATTTAAACAAAAATGTTTCTCACAACATGGGTAGTAAAACCCCTCAAACAATTTTACACAATCATATAGGAAGAATTTCAATACTATAAACATACCAAAATAAATCCCAATTTGATCCTCTAAGGATCCCTAGGCATGTTCATTCTAATCCCAATTATGAAAAACTAATCTTTTACCTCTAAGTGAGCTCGCGTGTGTATTAGAGCAAAAATAATAATAAGCCTAAATTTTTTTATTGGTCAATATTGGATAAGTTTGTTTAAGGTTAAATTTTTTTTTTAAAAAACCATTTTTTAAATAAGGAGATAGGATTTACTTGTTAAAAATTAGAAAATCATTTATTTTAAATAAAAATAATTTAGACAAACATATCAAAAAACATAAAATTACTTATTTTATTAAAATAAGGGTTTTTTTGAAGAAGAAAAACTTAAACAAACTCACTCAATTATATAATTCATCACCCAATTACATAATTCATCACCGAAATAAGCATAACGCAACCCAACAACACAACTATGTTTCTTACATGATTTGTTTTTAAAAAACCCAATAACAATTTTTAGCTATTACTATTTTAAATTAATTATTTCAAAATTTAAAAGATAAAGAAACACTAACATTAAAAAATGGAAGAAAATATTAAAATAAAAATTTCAAAAACATAAAGGATTAAAATAAAACTTTTAAAATTTAATGTATTAAAAAAAATACTAAAATATAAAAGACCAAAAAGTAACATTTAACTTTTTTTAATGATATGTTTGGTTTAACTCTTTTAATAAATAAAGTGAAAGGAAAAAAGAGAAATAAAGAAAAAGAAAAAAAATGGGTGAAAAGTTAGATATTTTATGCAGTAAAGGAAAAGTTAGATATTTTGTAGATTGTTGGATAAGAAAATGAAAAGAAAGGAAGATAAAAAAAATATTTAATTATATGAAAAGTAAAAAAGAAAACAGAATGAGAAAGTTTACAAAAATATTCATCATAAAAAAAGGCCTTATATTGATAATCCAAAGCATATATATAAACTGACATAAATCTTTTTAGTTCCTAATTGTTTTAGAATTAATACTTTTAGTTCCTATTTTTTTTACTTATTTTAATTCTTGGACAAAAAAAAAGTCAAGGAATCATAAGTAAGGGAAAAAAGTTAAGAGATGTCAATAAAAAAAGTTCAAGAATTGAAAATATAAATTTTGAAAAAGTTTAGGGAGAAAAAAAAGTAAATTCAAAATGAAATATCACTTCACAATAAAATCTAGTAGAGTAATTTATTTATTAGTGTAGTTTTTTTATATTTGGTAATACATTAATTAGAGTCTTAAGATCGTTAGTGGTACTTGATCCTCACAAGTTTTTATTTTTTGGACTAGTTATAAATTTAATTATTGGTCGAGACTTAATCACATTTAAAGTTAATCGCCTCTCTTCAAAGATGTATTTTGTGGAGATTAAACACAAGTCCTCTCCAACAAACTAGTGTGGTCAACTGAGTTACACTTATTATGTATTGATTAGTGTGGTTTGAATTGAGTAGTAAAAAAGTCCGAAAAAATAGAACAAATTACAACAATACCACCTAAGGTTTCATGTAATTACACATAACCCATCTTTTTTTTAAGTTTGGAAACATTATATTGACACCCCTCACACCTTACACAAACACCCCTACAAGAGAGACAAAAGTAATGGTTAAAAAAGAAGGGAATACTTATTTAATTTCACAAAATCTCAGGACTATTATGATGGAATTTTTGGATGGCCCATGTTCTATTTCAACTATTTTTTTGTTTTTTCTCGTTGCAATTTTTTCAGGAATTTATTTTCTGAATCTGGTCCATTTTCCTCCCACGTTCAATCCTTATCTTTGCAACGTTCAGTAACAAACTCATGTCCCTATCCTCGAACTCACGTTCTGATAACGAATTGGTGGAGCTCTGTGATGGGCAGACTCTATAAATAGGATGAGGTGCTCTTAGTTTTGTATCACAAAATCTACTTCTCTATTCAAAAAATACACCATCTATTTAGAGTGAGTAAAGGTCTGGAAAAACAATGCCGACTACAGGTTCGTGTTTGTGCCGCTTCGTATTTGATCTGCAATGGCTGGAGGTACGCTTGTGCTATTTAGCTTCCGCTGTTTGATTTGAATATGGCATTTAAATTCATTTGCATGTTTAGATCAGTACCTGTATATTTGTTTACAAATGGTATCAGAGCTTGTATGTCTCTGTCTTGCTTCTGTTTTGGAACTATACGTGAGTAACGCTGTTCTATTCGATATGGTTGGAAACCTTCGGGTTCTCCTTTGTGCTACTTCTTTTGCTCACGATGACATTAATGAGTCACGAACCCATCTTATTGGAGAGGATGGAGATGTCCGTGCATGTGACGCCGAACCACTGGCATGGCATCGCGTCACTGTCATTCCAATCGGAGAAAGTGGCGGTGCCAAAGGCATCCACGACGGACTTTAAAGTGAGAAGCACGATGCCGTCGGAGGAGAGAGAAACAAAGGGTTGAAAGAAGAAGATGAACAGCGTATACGGAAACCTTTAAATATATATATATATATATATATATATATATATATAGTAAGACCATCTTTTCATTCGTAGGAAAAAGCATATTAATGTATTATTTCTCTACTTAATCAATATGATTTAAATATGAGTTGTTAAGTGCCTTTTAGTGTGTTTGAATTATTTATTTATTAAGATTAATTGTATGTTTATTTTGGTATTTAAGCATGCAATATTAAGCTAAATAATTTATGCACATTAAATTTAATGGTTAAGAGCTTATATGTTTTAAATATTGGATAATCATATGCATATATTATTTATTTACTTTTGAAGTTTTGTGTATATGATTTTATACATGCGAAGTTATCTTGAATATTTTTATGCAATGTTATTCAATTTGTTTACATTATTTAGAATATTATGTAAATATTTAGCTCTTATTAAGAATTAATGTTAAGTGATTAATATGATTTAATTAATTAAAGAATAACCACAACATCTTTAATTGATTAGGTTTATATATTAAGTATATAAAAAAAAATTGGTTGTGATTAATCATATTTAATGTGATAAAATATATCCACGGGAATTTTGTTATGTTTGTATGATTAATTAGGATAAAATATCAGGTTATATTTCTTAATTTATCCACAGGAATTGAGAAAAAAGAGCATAATTTGATAGTTTTATCATAAGTATGAATCTAATTGAGTAGGACTTTGACCCACAGGCAAGTTGTATGTCACTAGGTTCATGAACTAATACATATTTTATATTGGTAAAACATGACAATTTATTGAGTCTCAAATTATGAATAATGAGAATGTATTCTTGAACTTTGCAGTTAATCAATCTGCAAACATTTCTGATATTAAGTGTGATATTCTCGAATTGAAAAGGGACAATTATAAGGTTTGGAGGGAGAGAATTCTCCTTCATTTAGGCTGGATGGATATTGATTATGCTATTAGGAAAGACGAGCTGCCAGACATTAGTGAAACTAACACTCCAGACGCTGTCAATCTTTATGAAAAGTGTGAGAGATCTAATCGTCTGTCCGTAATGTTCATAAAGACTAATATTCTGCTAGTATCCGTAGTTTCGTCGATCAGCATGAAAAAGTCAAGGACCTTTTGAAGGCCATTGATGATCAGTTTATTACATTTAATAAGGCCCTTGTCAGCACCCTTATAATGCAGTTCTCATCCTTAAAGCTCCAAGGGATAAAGGGTGTATGTGATCACATCATGCGCATGAGGGATATAGTGGCTCGACTAAAAGCCTTGGAGGTTACCATGTTTGATTCTTTCCTAGTACACTATATTTTGTGTACTCTACCCTTGTAATATGCTCCCTTCAAAATCTCTTATAACACACATAAAGACAAATGGTCAATTAATGAGTTGATGACCATGTGTGTTCAAGAAGAGGAAAGGTTAATTATGGAAGAGGGCGAAAGGGTGAACTTAAATGGAAAGAAGAAAGGGGATCAACCCAAAAACAAGGGTAAGATTCCTGCTCAGTCAGTCATAAAGAAATAGTCCAAGTGTTTCTTTTGCAAGAAGAAAGGGAACATGAAGAAAGACTGCTTAAAGTTTAAGAGCTGGATGGACAAGAAAGGTACTCCATTTGCTTTTGTTTGTTATGAATCTAATATGGTTAGTATTAATCATAACACATGGTGGATTGGTTCTGGTTCTACAATCCATATTTCTAATACCTTGCAGGGTATGGAAAACCTAAGGAGGCCAGTGTGAAGTGAGCAGTACATCTATTCAGGAGGCAAGATAAGCTCACATGTGGAGTCCATTGGGACGTGCAATTTGGTTTTAAGCAGCGGATTCATTTTACGCTTAGAAAAGACCTTTTGTGTTCATAGTTTTTCTAAGAATTTGATTTCTGTATCGAGACTTGCGACATTGGGTTTTTCTTTTAATTTTTTGGATTCTGGTTTTACTTTAATTAATAAATCTAGAATTATTGGTTCTAGTACATTACACGATGGTCTTTACTATATTGAATTGCAAAATGATGCTGCTTATAATTATATGCATGTTACCACTGGGGTTAAACGATGTGTTGTGAATGAGGAATCCTCTATGTTGTGGCACCGTAGATTAGGACACATCTCTATTGAGAGAATTAAGAGATTGGTAAATGAAGGAGTACTTAGTACTTTGGATTTTGCTGATTTTGAGACTTGTGTGAATTGCATTAAGGGTAAGCAAACTAACAAGTCTAAAAAGGGTGCAAAGAGGAGCTCAAACCTATTAGAAATCATACATATAGATATTTGTTGTCCAGATATGGATGCAAGTAGTCCAAAATACTTAATCACCTTTATAGACGATTATTCATGATATATGTATCTTTACTTACTTCGTACTAAGGATGAAGCTTTGGATGCCTTTAAAATTTGTAAGGCTGAAGTCGAGAAACAATGTGGAAAGCAAATTAAGATCGTGAGATCTGATTGAGGTGGAGAGTACTATGGTAGATACACAGAGAATGGACAAGCACCTGGTCTGTTTGCGAAGTTTCTTCAGGAACATGGGATTGTTGCCCAGTACACTATGCCTGGTTCTCCGGATCAGAATAGTGTGGCAGAAAAAAGAAACGGAACTTTAATGGACATGGTAAGAAGTATGAGAAGTAATAGAAAATTTCCTCAATTCTTGTGGATTGAAGCATTAAAGAAGGCTATGTATATATTAAACTGAGTTCCAACCAAGGTTGTCTTAAAGACACCTTTCAAGTTATTCAAAGGTTGGAAATCGAGTTTGCGACATATACGCATTTGGGGATGCCTATCTGAAGTGAGAGTTTATAACCCACAAGAGAAGAAACTAGACCCAAGGACTATTAGTGGGTATTTCATTGGATATGCTGAAATGTCCAAAGGGTATAGATTCTATTGTCCATCACATAGCACTAGGATTGTGGAATCAAGAAACACAAAATTTCTTGAGAATGACTTGATTAGTAGGAGTGATCAATTTCAGGACATTGCTTTTGAAAAAGATCACTATGAAGCTCAACCCTCTAGCTCAAGTGATAGATTGATTGTCATTCACATCCCTCAAGTACAAACAGGTGTTAGACAACCAATGATTGAAAATCCACAAATTATTGGAAACAATCATATAGATCAAGTTATTGATGAGAAATATCAAGATAATGTTGAACAACCTATTGAACAACTGATTGAGCAACAAGTTCCTCAAGAAAGTGATGAGGTAACATTAAGAAGATCTACTAAAGTCAAAAGGTCCGCGATTCCTAGTGATTATGTAGTGTATCTGCAAGAATTGGACTACAACATTAGAGCTGCAAATGATCCTGAAACGTTTTCACAGGCCATGAGTTCTAAAGAATCAAACTTGTGGCATAATACCATGAAAGATGAGATGGATTCTATGGCGTTTAACCAAGTCTGGGATCTCGTACAGTTGCCTAGTGGTGTAAAAGCCATTGGATGTAGATGGGTTTTTAAAACCAAGAAAGACTCACAAGGCAACATTGAGAGACATAAGGCAAGACTTGTTGCCAAAGGGTTCACTCAAAGAGAAGGAATTGATTACACAGAGACTTTTTTTCCTGTATTTAAGAAAGATTCTTTCTGAATAATTATGGCATTAGTAGCTCATTTTGACTTTGAGTTACATCAAATGGATGTGAAAACGACATTCCTTAATGGTCATCTAGAGGAAGAGGTTTACATGAAACAGCCTGAAGGATTCTCCTCTACTAAAGGTGAGCACTTAGTTTGCAAGCTTAATAAATCAATCTATGGCTTGAAACAAGCCTCCCGCCAATGGTATCTGAAGTTTCATGATGTCATCACTTCATTTGGCTTTGAAGAGAACATCATAGATCAATGTATATACCAAAAGGTCAGTGGGAGTAAGATTTGCTTTCTTGTGTTATACGTGGATGACATTTTGCTTGCAACTAATGATAAGGGTTTGCTATATGAGGTGAAATAATTTCTCTCGAAGAACTTTGATATGAAGGATATGGGAGAGGCTTCTTATGTCATTGGCATTAAATGGACCAAGTGGGAGAATGATGAAATTTTTGGATGGCCCACGTTCTGTTTCAATAGTTTTTTTGTTTTTTCCCGTTACAATTTTTTTGGGAATTTGTTTTCTGAATCTGGTCCATTTTCTTCCCACGTTCAATCCTTATCTCTGCAATATTCAGTAACAACCTCACGTCCCTATCCTCAAACCCACATTCTGATAACGAATTGGTTGAGCTCTATGATGGACAGACTCTATAAATAAGATGAGGTGCTTTCAGTTTTGTATCACCAAACCTACTTCTCTATTCAGAAAAATACACCATCTATTTAGAGTGAGTAAAGGTCTGGAAAAACAAAGCTGACTATGGGTTCGTGTTTGCGCCGCTTCGTGTTTGATTTGCAATTGCTGGAGGTACGCTTGTGCTATTTAGCTTCCGTTGTTTGATCTGAATATGACATTTAAATTCATTTGCATGTTTAGATTAGTTTCTGTATATTTGTTTACATATTATTGTTATATGCTAAAATATATGTAACTCAAATATGCCACTTTATTATAGTTTATAGAAGAAAAAAATATGGACACTTTTTTTGGTCAAAAGAGTTGTCCCTATTTCTCAGTTGACTAGTTTTTGAACAAAATTACTTAAAAAAAATGCTTTTGAGAAACAAAGTTGAAAAGTGTCGACGAAATATTTCTTTTGTAAAAATGCACACAAACTTATGTGTTACTATATAATCTTTATGGTTGCATTTTACTCTCCATGTGTAGTGTTTGTTGATTTTTTTTATTATAATTTTTCAAAATGATGAAAAGGCAACTTTGTTTCAATCCATCTCTCTCCATTCTATTCTATTTCTATTTTATTTCAATCTTTAAAAACGAGAATGAATGAAATAAAAAAAAAGTGAATATGAATTAGATTTACTGGTCTTTTGTAATTTACATTAATTGGGGTCTTATCACAATCATAAATAAGCGAGGTATGAATTTTTTTTATAAAATGAAGGGATAACATGTCTAAATAAAATAAATCTAATGGGAAGTAAAATATGATGTTATAAATTTATATCTTTTATAAGCTAAAAGAGGTATAATACAATAATTTCTTAGGATATCATTCATCCTATTAATACTTTTTTATCATGAATTTATGTAATAAATAATAATATATTGTGTGTGTGTGTTATAATGATTACTAAGATTATGTTTATGTTTGATAAAATTAACTTATAAGTTACTTGAAAGCTTGTAAGTATAAGCTAAAAACTTATAAATTAATTGATTTAATTGAAAGCATTTTGCCAGAATTAATTAATAATTTTATTTAATATTTCTAATATTTGATTTTTAATTTTAATAAATTCTCATCTTAAAAAATAAGATAATAATTTTTTAAATTTATATTATAAAAAGAATGGTAATATTTTTTTTGGAAAAGTAACATTAAATTAAATAACTTTTATTAAAATTATATTGTTTAAAATCATTTTTAACATTTAAATATTCTATTAGTAATGACAATTGACGAGTTAAATTTTACACATGTAATAACATAAAATTAGATACCAATTATTTCCAAACAATGAACAAAAAAGATAAGAGAATTTTTAAATTGAATAAAAAAGTAAAATAAATTTCAAATAAAATAGTAAAAATAAAATTTTAAAAAAAAAACTTATAAGCTAACTTATTTTTCATAAAACAACTTATAATTTTCTTTTTCAATATTTTGACAAATAAGATGACAATTTACTTTTTTTATCAATCCTTACTCAATCTCAAAAGTTGGATAATGTTCTTTGACAAACATTAGGAAAATATATAACTTTAACGATATTATAAAATCAGTGTATACCAAAATTTTATAAGATATAGTATAGAACCATTAAACTAACGACAAACTTAGGGTTAAGTTAGCTATCAAGAAGAATTCTTAATTACTGATTTTCTACTAACAAAATCGATTCATTGGGTCCTTTTAGTAAAAGAAAGACAAGATTAGGTAATTAAGCACAGAACCATCGAGTTGAGAGAATAATCAAATCAATAATATGTGCATGCTAAATAGAGATAAGTCCTGACTTAGACTGTCAAATGCTAAGGACCCTATCAAAATACATAACACAGCATTTACTCACCATTTAAACTCAGTAATATCTGACCATTGGTCCCCAACCAATCTGTTTACACCCTCTTCTCTCTCCCTCTTCTACAGACTCAAACAAGTCATCCCAGTCAGAAATTTTCGGGTTGCTTACACAGATTTTGTGTTCTTCATATGCAGCATTCCCCCCACCACCTTATTTGACTAACCAGCAGAACCAGGAAATGGTAAATCTTTACTACGATAAAAGATTTCCTGTCGTAAGGAATGCATGGATTCAGGCAAAACCGTGGTTGAGAAGATACAGCTTTTTCACCATTAAAGTCTGAGAGTTATATACAATCAACATGAGAATGAATTAGTGATGTGACACTAATCTAATCCCAAGCACTTGTCACACCTTGACCATACCCTCCACCATAATTGCCACCATATCCACCACCAGTTCCACTGCCATAGTAATCCGTTGCTTTATTAAACGAACCCTCTTTCCTAAAATCGCGGCCACCAAAACGAGATCCCCCAGACTTCCTATTTCTGTTGCCACCACTGTAAATAGCCCTTGCTGCATATCGGCTGAGCCAGGCAGGTACTTCTTGATTTGCCTCTTGCATCAAATCAGCCAATGATTTAGCCAAGTTCAAATTACCTTCGTTGAAGAAGGCCGTTGCTAATCCCATTTTACCAGCTCGTCCCGTTCTTCCTATCCGGTGCACATAATCGTCAATGTCATTTGGAAGATCAAAATTTACCACATGTGCTACCCGTGGGATGTCAAGACCACGCGCTGCAACATCTGTTGCCACTAGAATTGGTGTGTTTCCAGTCTTGAACGACCTCAATGCTAGTTCTCTTTCCTGCATACAAAACCATTACATTGTACACATTTATTTTCATGAGTAGACAGATCAAAAGAAATATCGGTTTGGATCCCCTAATGTGACATTTCTGTCATGTGAAATCTCAACCTTTAATTAAAAATGAGAGAGAAAATTTAAATAATAATATATACAAGGAAAAATAATACCATGATTGGCAACAATTAAAAAACAAACTCAATTGGGGACCCACAAAGGTATTTGAAAGTTCGAAGCATAAATTCTATCGGTTCTAATGAAAAGAGGACAATACAACTACAAGAAAAGTCACCTAAGAAGCAGAAGTGTCATTCAATGGGTCAGTTTGTTTAAACTTATTTGTTAAAATGAGTGTTTATTTTAATAAAATAAACAACTTCATGTTTTTTTTAGTGTGTTAGTTTAAACTGCTTCTACTTAAAAAAAATAATTTTCTGCTTATTTTAGGAAGTAAATCCTATCAGCTTCTTAAAAAAATGCTTTATAAAAAGCACTTATTTTAAAGTAGTTGTTTTTTTAAGTTTAAACAAACTCAACCAATATTATTATTCAATGAAATGATGGTCACATTGTTAGATTTCAGCTTAAAACCAATTGACTCTAAGTTAAGTTGTCCAAGAATTGAGACAGGCGATATGAGAATTCCTAACAACCTCTACAGATGTCTGCCTGAACAGGTGAGAATCAAGATGGGTTATAGATTCTGGTGCTCTAATACTACAATAAATTTCAGCTTAAAACCAATTGACTATAAGTTGCACTTCAAGAATTGACTATTGAGATAAGCGATGTGAGACTTCCTAAAAGGCATGAAGATTTTCTCCATTTAAAGTAGGAATTGGGTAAAATAGATGAGCTTTTGAGGTTAATTTGAAACCCCTCATTTCAATTATAGCAAAAACAAAACAGTAGATTATTAATGGAAGAGAAAATCAGGGGTAGCACATTATAGGGGTGGCCAAAAAAAACTGAACAACACTGAACTATGATTAACTGAACCAAAACAAACTAAAAAATAAAACTGAACTGTTTGAAATAAAAATTGAACACTCAACCGGTTTTCAGTTCAGTTTTAGAAAACTGAACCTCTAAAAGAGCAATTCAGTGCACTGCGGCCAAACTGCCAAACCGTTACTACGAGTATAGTTCATAAAAGGATCCAGTAGCACGCGTATATATCATATATGCAGAAGCAAAACCATAATACATACCCATTACCTATTACTAAGCTGCAAACTTCTAACCAAATCTTATCCGTCTATCTATTTACAAATATATGTAACAACAAATCTTAATGTCTCTTCTTGCACTAAAATGGTAGGAAGAAACAAAGCAAATCTTATCCATCAAATCTTATCCATTTTAGTATATTTTTGTTTCATCATCCTGCTATATAAAAAGTTTTTGTTATGGTGAAAGTTAAGGATGATATGTACAAGTTAGAAAATTGAGAGGAAATATCATTACTTATTTGTAAGTTCTAACACAAATCAATGTAAAAAAGAGAAGCAAAATTAAACAATGTGGTAGTTTTGTAATTAAAAATGAAAAAAAAAACATTTTTTATCTTATTTTGTTATGTAGAAAGTAAAAAAAAAATGTATATAAATATTCTAAATAAGGAATGAGATGTGACGTATATAAATATATTTTTATCTCTATACTCAATAACATACAGTCAAATCATTCTTAAAAGTAAAAATAAAAAAATTATTTTCTCAAAATAAATTATCCTTAAAAACAGTTTGGAGCAGTTCAGACCAATTTGGAACAGTTTGAAGCAGTTCAGAGTAGTTCGGAACAGTTCAGAGGGCAGTTCAGTTCAAACCGATTCAGTTCAGTTCAATGCGCCTCAAAAATAGATCACCCAAACTGTTTGACAGTTCAGTTTGGTTCAGGCGAACTGCATTTGCAGTTCAAAACAGTTCACAACAGTTCAGTTCAGTGTAGTTTGAATTGAACAGCCTTAAGCACAAGAGACCATCAACATCATCAATGATTACACAAGAAGGATTGGAGACTCTTGTTAAAGAAAAGTTTTGAAAAGATTTGGAGGGATTGGTACAAGGTGTTCCACAAGAGGAAAGATTTTCTTAGGCAGGGATGTAAATGAACATGCTGGTGAGGCAAGGCAATTTTCAGGAGCTCATGGTGGCTTTGGTTTTGGAAGACTAAATGAGGAAGGACAAACAATTCTTGATTTCACTATGGCTTATGATTTCAGAATTATGATCAAGAAGCATGAGGAACATTAAATCACTTACAAGAGTGGAGAGAGAGAGAATGAGAGAGAGAGGTAGAGAGAGAAACAGAGGGTGGGAAAGGGTCAGGAGTGGCGGTGAGGCGAGAGTGAGTGGTATTGCGAGCTTTCATGAGGATCCACGACGGACATCTGCCGGAAACAGGGATGGTCAGCAGCAAGGCTACATTAGAGAAAATTGGCGGGACAAGAATGATGTATCGACATTCTACTTCACACGATTTACAGAGGACACTACAGAGAAGGATTTATGGTACCATTTCAAGAGGTGGGGTGATGTGAGGGAGATATTTATCTCTAAGCAGAAAAACAAGAACGGAACGAGATTTGGATTCACAAGGTTCAAAGGAGTGAAGGACGCGCACAAGCTAGCAAAGGAAATGGACAAGATGGTCATCGGTGGTCTGAAATTGTACATCAACATTCCCAAGTATGGGAGAGACACGCTGAGGATGGAATCACAGAGGCTTGTGGAGAAAGATCAATATTCAGCAACAAGGTGGAGACAAACCCATGCAGCACCAGCTTCGACCTCGTATGCGGCAGTGGTGACTGGAAATAAGCGACGGGATGGGCAAGTAAGAGGAACACACATCGACAAAGACCATGTACCCTCCATATCTTCCCTTCACCTCGACATTTCACTAAACAAAAAAAAATGGTTCAGTGAAGCCTGGGTAGGGCGCCTCCGAAATCTCACGTGGTTTGACAGACTCGAAGACGATCCCTTGTGGGATTTCGGAGCCGATATAACCCCGGAGTACATGGGGGACGACATGGTGTTGCTTCTCGGGCTCACGGATGATAAGGCAGAAAGAATGAGGAAGGAGGCTTTGGAGGGAGAAGAGGCTATGTTCTATTCATTGGAGAAGTGGTCTCTGGGACTTCATTCGGGCCAAAGACTAAATTGGGTCCAATGTTGGGGAATCCCTTTGCCAGCTTTGGAGAAGACGCACATTCAGAAGATCGTTGCTGTATTTGGGGATTTGGTGGATGTTGACGATGATATCGACGCAGCTCGAAGGGTGGACAAAGCACGGGTGCTCATCCGCACTCCATGGAAACCAGCAATCCAACACACCATACGCGTGTATGTAGGAGAGGAGGTATATGAGGTTCAGGTCGTGGAGGAATGCAGTCAAAGCGTTGAACCGTGCCACTGCCGTCGAACGAGCGTTACCTGGTCGTCGGAGGAGGCTGAATCCGATGACAGTAGTATCGGAACACCGGTGTCGAGAAACAGAAGCGTGCCATCCCACGATGATGTCGACGTCGCAACCATGGAGCCGCCAGACACGGCTGAGCGACGGCGGTTCTCTTCTGATCTCATCGCCAGGAATGACGACGATGTCGCAACCTTGGAGCCGTTAAACATGGCTGAGCGACGGCGGTTTTCTTCTGATTTCACCGTCGGGAGAGATGATGACGCTACAAATATGGAGATCCCAAACATCGCTGAACGCCGACGGCCTTGCTCCGGTCTCACCAACGGGACTGCGGTTTTACCCAATGGTCTGTCAACATGGAGCGGTCCGTTGGGTAACAGCCTTAACCCACGGGTAAAGACCCAACTATCGACAATGGGCACAACGGCCACAAGAGCAGACACGGGTAAGGACAAGGTGGAGTGTCAGGGGCAGGGACCAGAGGCTGCGAGCTCAATACAAGATTGGTGCAACAAGGGTGGGGCACAGGCCATCGGAAAAGAGGATCAGACCACAGAGGATAAGGGCATACATGAAAAAGGAAATATAGTAGCTGCGAAAAAGGGCGAGAGGCAGAGTGTAGAGTCTACACTTTATCCAAAAGAAGGCACGTGCTGTGAGACTTCAGAAGAGGGAGAAAACTCAGCAGTTATAAAAGCTGATGATGTGGCAGTGGTACAGTTTTTGAATGTGGGGGAGTCACGTGATGTGCACACACATGTGGGAATGGGCAGTAGGGGGATGGGCTTTCCTATTCACACCCCCAATAAACACAATGGAGCTAGCAGCAACAGCCCACAACCATCTACTAATGAACTCAGCAGCATCTGGAGGGTATATTCTCGAACAAGGAGGTGCCAACAGCAACCGCATCTGGGCTCCCTAAATGAGTCTATCAACGACACATCCTCACATAAAAATATTGACCAGACAACAACAACCCGTGAGGAGCCAAGATACCAGGGGAGCTGACTGCAGTGGGCATATATCTCAAAAAGAATGCTTTCAAATACCACAGCAAATGGTGAATGATAAGAATGGGAAGAGTCAACTAGAGGAGGCAGCAGACATCTGGAACATGGCTCAAGAGCTGGGGGCAACAACTGACATAGAGTAGGGATTGGTAATCAGTAAAATAAAGGAAATGGAGGAAAGAGATAGGAAGGAGGCTGAGAGATTGGGAGATAGAAGTCATACCCCATGAATATTATCTCCTACAATGTTAGGGGCTTAGGGAGGGGGGTCAAGTGGGCTGCAATTCGGAGAATGATCAAGAAAGAACACATTGATATGATTTGTATCCAAGAGACAAAGAAGGAGACTATAGATAAGTGTTTATGTCAAGCGTTGTGGGGGGATTCCGTGGTGAGGTGGGAAGCGCAGCCTGCAAACAACACAGCAGGAGGGATATTGTGTATGTGGAGCAAAGAAACTTTCAAACTACAAGACAAAGTCATTGGAGGAGGTTTTATCTATCTGAGAGGTTTTAAGGAGGACCAGCAAGTTCACATTGTCTGCATTTATTCACCATGTGATATTCAGAATAAAAGACTACTATGGGAAACTATCAAGCAGCTGAGAAATCCACACAATGGGGGACTATGGAGTATCTTGGGTGACTTCAACAATGTAAGACATCCAACAGAGAGGATGGGGAACTGCCACAGAGGGGACGGAGATAGTAGCATTAAGGAGTTTAACGATTGGATTGATGACTTGGAGGTAGAAGATGCACCATGGGTGGGAAGAAAATTCACTTGGTTCAGACCGAACGGGTCCGCCAAAAGCAAGCTTGACAGATTTTTAGTATCCCCTGAATGGATTGCTAAATGGCCTGATACCACCCAATCCACCCTGGATAGGAATTTCTCTGACCACTGCCCTATCTTGCTGAGGTCAAGGTTCATTGATTGGGGACCCAAACCTTTTGGGTTCTGGATTGTTGGTTTCAGGATAGTTCCTTCAAAAGAATTGTTCATGATTGCTGGACATCTACGCAGCTAGGAGGGTGGGGTGTTATGTGCTTAAAGAGAAGATAAAACGTCTCAAAAGAAGACTAAAGGAGTGGAATAAGGAGCACTTTGGGGACACCTTTAAGAAGGTCAAACAGATTCAAGAGGAGCTCAGTAGGTTGGAAGAGAATACTATTGATAGACAACTATCCCCCCTGGAGGCCTCATCTAGAAAGCAGCTTCAGGAAGCATTGTGGACAGCCGCCCAGTCACACGAGTCCCTTCTAAGGCAGAAAGCTAGATCCAGGTGGATTAAGGAAGGCGATTGTAACTCAAGGTTTTTCCATTTGCTGATGAATGCGACTCGTAGGAATAATCTATTGAAAGGTGTTATGATTGATGGATTATGGGTTGATGAACCTCAAAAGGTGAAGGAGGAGGTGAGATCGTTTTTCCCACAGAGATTCCAGGAAACTGGCCTCCACAGACCAACATTAGATGGAATTTGCTTTCAGACACTCAATCAACAACAGAATGAAATGTTGCTAGGGAGTTTTCGAGAGGAGGAAGTAAGAGAGGCCATGTGGGACTGTGGGAGTGACAAAAGCCCAGGTCTTGATGGTCTCAACTTTAAGTTCATCAAGAAATTTTGGCATACCATGAAGCCTAATGTCCTTCACTTCCTGGATGAGTTCTATGTCAATGGTCGTTTTCCTAAGGGATGTAATGCATCTTTCATAGCATTAATCCCTAAGAAGGCTGACCCACAAGTCCAGAATGATTATAGGCATATTTCACTAATAGGTTGTGTCTATAAGATTGTGAGTAAGCTGCTGACCAACAGATTGAAGAAGGTGATGCCACTCATTATAGATGAACGACAATCTACATTTATAGGAGGCAGGCACCTGTTACACAGTGTCATTATAACAAATGAAGTGGTGGAGGAAGCTAAGAGAAGTCAAAAACCTTGCCTTGTGTTCAAAGTTGACTATGAGAAGGCATATGGCTTAGTCTCATGGGAATTTTTTAAATACATGATGAGAAGGCTGGGGTTTTACCCTAAATGAATACAATGGATTGAGGGATGCATATCATCTGCATCTGTCTCGATTTTGGTGAAGGGGAGTCCATCGGCTGAATTTACCCCACAAAGAGGCCTTAGACAAGGTGACCTACTAGCGTCTCTTCTCTTTAATATTGTTGCTGAGGGGCTAAATGGTCTAATGAGACAAGCTGTGGAGAAAAGTATTTTTAGAGGGTATTCAGTGGGGAGCCAAAAAGTGAGCATTAGCCTGTTACAATATGCGGATGATACTATATTTTTTGAGGAGGCGTCAATGAAAAACATTAAGGCACTTAAATCAATTTTGAGGACCTTTGAACTTTCCTCAGGTCTCAAAATTAATTTTGCAAAAAGCAGTTTTGGATTGTAGCCTGTTGTCCATTCCTTTTGTTTACCTAGGGATCCCCATTGGGGACAACCCGAGAAGATGTTAATTGTGGGATCCTATCCTTAAAAAGTGTGAGAGAAAGCTAGCAAAGTGAAAGCAGAGACACATATCGTTTGGGGGGAGAGTTACACTTATACAATCAGTTCTAACCTCTATTCCCATATATTTTCTTTCATTTTTCAGGGTTCCTAGAAGGGTGGTGGAAAGATTGGAGGGCATTCAGCGTAGATTTCTATGGGGAGGTGGACTCGAACAAAACAAGATTGCTTGGATCAAATGGGAGACTGTATGTCTTCCAAAAGAAAAAGGGGGGTTGGGAATTAAGGACATCAATAGCTTCAACCTTGCATTGCTTGGAAAATGGAAGTGGAACTTATTCCAAAATCATTCAGACCTATGGGCTAGAGTGTTGGAGTCGAAGTATGGTGGCTGGAGGAATTTAGCTGAAGCATCACGAGATTCTAATGATTCTATATGGTGGAGGGATCTGAAATTGGCTATTCATCATCCGCAACAAGAGATGGTCCTTCATAACGGAGTGGTGTGGTAGGTGGGATGTGGTGATCGAATCAAGTTCTGGGAGGATAGGTGGATAGATGGTGAGACAGCATTACTAGACAAATACCCGAGGCTATATCTCAATTCATGCCAACAGAATCACCTCATCCAGCAAATGGGAGTTCATATAGACACAGGATGGGAATGAGATCTCAAATGGAGGAGACACTTGTTCAACAGTGAGGTACCTATGGCTGACAGCTTTCTAAATGAGGTGGGATGCATCCGAATCCAACCTAACAGCAGGGATGATTGGATTTGGAAACCAGACCCAAGTGGTCAATACTCCGCAAAAAGTGCCTATTATGCATTGAGGGGAAATATAACAGAGGGGGATGACTTTGCAGATTTTGAAGAATTATGGAAGCTAAGGATCCCATCTAAAGTTGCAGTTTTTGTATGGAGATTACTTCGGGACAGATTGCCAACCAAGGTAAATTTGTGTAGGAGGCATGTGGAAATTAATGATTTACAATGTCCATTCTGTAGGAGCATGGAGGAGGATGCAACACAATTATTTTTCCATTGCAGCAAAATTACACCTATTTGGGGGGAATCTATGTCTTGGGTGAGCATTCTCAGTGTATTCCCGCAGCATCCAAGGCAACACTTCTCCCAACATATGAATGATAGGGTGGAAGGAATTCGGGGTAATAGATGGAGGTTATGGTGGGTGGCTTTTACCTGGACTGTGTGGCAGCTGAGGAACAAGATCATATTTTCAAATGGCACCTACGATGGCAACAAATTGTTGGAGGATGCTCTATTTTTACCTTGGACATCGCTCAGAAATTTTGAGAAACATTTTGCAGTTCATTACAACCAATGGTCATCTAACCTTAGAGATGCTTTTGTTCTTAGTTGAGGGCAGAACTCATAGTTTAGTGTTATTATATCAATCTGTTTTCCAGTTTTGGTTCCCTCCGAGACTGTTGTGTAGTCTGTCTTGGGAACCATTCCACTGGTTAATATTGTAATCATGGTACCTCTGGTACTTGGTTTTTTCATATATATATATACTTATCTTTGCTGACCAAAAAAGAAAACTTACAAGAGTGGAGGTTTAAGGCTGCAAATTGATTTCTTTTTGGTAAGAAGTGTTGTTAAAAGAAATTGTAAGGATTGCAAGGTGATTCCAGGAGAGTCTTAATGCACAATATACAATTGATTCTTGATGTTTGTTCCAAAAGGCATAAACAGCAAACCCAACCAAGTTACAAATCCAAGAATCAAGTGGTGGCAACTCAAGTGAGATAAACATTTGACTTTCAAGAAGAAATTATTGGAGAAAGGTAATTGGAATAACAGGGTAATGCTAACCTCATTTGGGATGAGATGTCTAAGAAGATTAGGAAGGTTGCAGGAGCCATCTTGGATGAATCAAAAGGTTTTGGACCGAGAGATAAGGAATCTTGGTGGTGGAATGAAAGCATTCAAGACAAGTTAAGAAGCAAAAGAGTATTTCACAGCCTTACATAGATGCAATAATGTTACATACTTCATACTTGGGGAACCCTGCCAAAAAAGCTAGCTGCTAAGGGGGGAAACCAAGCACTTAAATACTCCACCCAGCATTCTGTACTACTTGATGTGGGACTTAGGCACCCCATAATACCAAGTCCCTATCATGGCACCACCCCTGAGAACAAACATCCAGGCAGTTTCACTCTATAGCATTTCACTCAACCTTTTTGATCAATCCCTCTGTAGGTAGCCTTTTTCAAGCCATCAACAACCAGCTCTAATACCAATTAATAATCACCCAAGTACTTAAGTGCTTTTATGGATGGTTGCCTAAGTACTTGGGTGTTTATCAGTATCAGAATGCTAGAAATGAGACAAGAAAAATTGTGAGTGGAGTACAATCTGAAGCTTTTGAAGAGTTCTACAAAGATCTTGGGACAAAAAGTGGAGAGCATAAGATATATAAGCTTGCCAAAATAAAGAAAGGAATAGATTTGGATCAAGTAAGATGCATTAAGGATGAAGAAGGAAAAGTATTTGGTCAGAGATCAAGATATCGAAGAGAGATGGCACAAATATTTTATAAGCTTTTCAATTATGGACAAGGATCGGCTTGTAATATGGAAGGACTAGAAATCCAAGAGAATGAACAAAATTTGGCTTACTGCCATAGAATTCAGATTGAAAAGGTAAAAGAGGCCCTTAAGAGGATGGATAATGGTAAAGCAATTGGCTCAGATGGTATCCCTATTGAGGTTTGGAAGTGCATAGGAGAACAAGGTATCATTTGACTTACTAAGCTATTTTTAATGAGATTTTGAGATCTAAAAATGTCTGATGATTGGAGGAAGAACACTTTGGATCTTATATTTAAGAGCAAAGGAGATATTCGTAGTTGTGTTAACTAAAAAGGTATAGAACTTATGAGTCGCACTATGAAATTACGGGAAAAGGTGATTGAGAATAGATTAAGAAAAGAAATGAGGATTGCAAAGAATCAATTTGGTTTTATGCCAGGAAGGTTTACAACAAAAGCTATTTATCTCTTACAAGGATTGATAGAAATGTACCGAAGTAAAGCAAGAGACTTACATATGGTTTTTATTGACTTGTAAAATGCATATGATTGAGTGCCAAGAGAAGTGTTGTTGAAGACTTTGAAAAAGAAAGGTGTTCACATGACTTACATATGGGCTATACAAGACATATGAGGAGGAAACTACTAGTGTGAGAACTCCAGGAGGCGAGACTAAGGACTTCCCTACAAGGATAGGAATATAGGATTACATCAAGGCTCAACCTAAGTCTTTACTTGTTTAATCTAGTCTTGGATGTGTTTACCAAGGACATACAAAAGATTATCCCTAATTGCACTACAGTTTTGATTGAAGAATTAAGGTAAATAGTTAACTTTAAACTTGAGCTTTGGAGACAAACTTTGGAGGTAAGAGTAAGACAGAGTATATGCATTGCAATTTTAGCAAAAGGCAAGAGGAGTATGACTTGGATGTGAAGATGGGAGAAGACGTCATACCACATGTTACCAAGTTTAAATATATTGGATCAATAATATAATACAATATCATGAGGAAATTAACCAGGATGTCACACATAGAATACAAGCAAGATGGTTAAAATGGAGAAATGCGTCAAGGGTTATTTGTGATTGCAAAATACCTAACAACTTTAAAAGCAAGTTTTATCATAATATGTTCGACCATACTCTATGGTAGTGAATGTTGGCTTTAAAGGGACAATACGAGGAAAAGGTGGGAATAACATAAATGAGAATCTTAATATAGATGTGTGAGTGTGTGACTACACAAGAAAGGACAAGATACTATATGACAGGAGATATTGGTATAGCGGCGATTGAGAAAAATATGACAAATTGGTTAAGGTCCTATGGAAAAGGGGGAGAACTAGAGAGGGAGACCAAGAAGAACATTAATGGAAGTTAAGAGGGATCTTATGGTCAATAATACTAACTCCAGTCCTTAATATAAGGTTCAATTAACTAATTCACCAAGACTAAGGAAATTGGTTAATTTAGTTGAGAGCATTAAATTTGTTTTAAATTAATATTTTTTCCAAAACTACCCCCATGAACAACACTAACAAACATTATCACACCATTCTAGGACTGACTTTAATTAAGGGAATTTCTGCAGAAAAAAAAAATTAATGCATTTAGATTGGACCTTATAAAAAGGACCAAGCCACACTTATAATTTGTTAAGGACCAGAGGTAGTACCTCTGAAAATATAACCTTTAACCAAGCCAAATAACGTCATGTAATCTATGCAGCCCACGTTACCTAGTGGGAAAAAGGATTTTGTTGTTGTGTTTGTAGAAAAATTAGATATGTGATACCAATCCCCTTTCTACGGTGGTAGGGATTAACATGGATAGGAAGTCTTAAATTTGATCCTTGATTTTTCTTTTTTAAAACATTGAGCTGCTTAGATTTTATAATTCCTTTTAAATATCATGGGGAATGTAGAACTTCATAGCACAAGTCAACTCTGATTAACTATATTTACTGGCACTAAACAGCCCCTAGCCACTACTATAAACAACAGAAACATAAAATAAACAAAGAAAAGAAATGTAATTTTAATGTAATCAAAATGCTGACATGTTTTACATTTTATACATAAACTTCAATTAGCAAAACAGACTTACTTGTTGTGTTCTGTCACCATGAATGCTAGCTGCAGGAAACCCATTAACACACAAGCAGTGTTCCAATGCATCAGCTCCTTTCTTCGTTTCCACAAAAACTAATGTCAAACCTTGCTGCAAAAAACCACCCAAAAATCCTTAAAGCTATGAATATGATAAATCAGCAACTCAGATTTACCTACTCTTATGGCAAAAAGTTGTTCAAGTGCAGCATAATTTTTAAGAGTAGTGAACTTTACTAACAAAATAAAAACTAATCTATGGCATACATAAATACAAGGTTGATGAGAAGCAGTGCGTACAGGTGACAACAAAATTACCTTGCCATTAACTCCAGTTTCCCTCTGAGCGTGAAGAAGGTCCATGAGGTGGCTTCTCTTGTCTGACTCGAGCACGTATTCTACTCTTTGAGCAATTAGATCAGTACTAGAACCGACCCTTCCAACAGCCAGAAACACATAATTTGAAAGAAAATCCGAGGCAAGAGCCTGAGTTCAAATGAAAATTGCAAAATGTGCTAAATCAAACCCACTTTTTCAGAAGAGTCATTGCAATCATTGTTCTATCATGTAGCTAAAAGAAAATTACATCTAGCTGATTGCAACATGTTGTCAACAACTCAACCTTTTATTGATTCATTGATTGGTGTTTCTATCTCATACAAGGCATCATCCCCAGCACAAAGTGTTAACTCATTTAACAGTCAAACACAGCCAATTAGAAAGCATCACCCTTAACAATTACCAAAAACTATATCACCATCACTTCATTCTGAATAAACTATTGCCACAACCACCATACTAGCTCTACAAATAATGTTTTCTGTCAACTAGTAATAAACGAAACACTGTCATTTTCGCATCTGCCAAGCAAATGCAGCTTGGTTATATATAAAATTTTTTATCGGCAAATGTTAGTTGTTAATTGTTAGATTTTTAGTTAACGGGAGAATCAAACCCACGACCTTTCCCTCCCTCCCTTCTCCTTTTAGCACCCAACTAACCTTATAACTCCTAATGCAGCTTGATTATAGGATCAACAGTAACACTTCCACCTTCCCAAATCAAGTTCCACGTGGAATGATTAAATTTTAAAACAGCATGGTTATAGAAACAATAGGGAGGGGTCTACATAACAGGCATAGATGTCATAGCATAGGTATTCCACCCCAATGAAACAAAATTTGAATTTGGAGTATTGTCTAAGAACTATTGTATCAAATCTAACTATCTAAGGATTCATCATCACAAAAATCAATCATTCAAAAGTAAGAGAAGTGTTTGATTTGTGCAAAATTAAGGATGTCCAAATTGCTAACTTCACACCTAGACTCTCCTTGGGGACTAGCGATGAAAGTTAAAAGCAACTGTTCCATGTTTGACCATACCATAGCAGGATTTTCCATAAAGTTGTCAATCTTTCAGTTATGTAAAAGTGACAAAGTATAAAACAAGTTTTTTCTCCCCTTGTTCAATCAAATGATTTCTTCTTTCCCCATTTTCATGCTTGTTACTCTTGGGGAAGTCTTCTATAATTATTAAGCTTTAAAGCAGTTGCTCAAACACCTTAAATAAAACAATCTCAATTTCCACTAGTGCAAGACTAGAGTGAAAACTTAAAACACTTCCTTTTCTCATTTCAATTCTATATACTGCCAGCAGTAAAAAAGCAAAAGAAACGCCAGAAAAATGTTTTTTTTTACAGTAATGGGATTTGTTGGCTTGTTTAAAGAAAAGATGTTCCCAGCTTTTAGAAAAAGATGGAAAATTCAAACATTATTAAAATCCCTTTTGAGCTTTTTTTTTTTTTTGGGGGGGGGGGGGGGGGGGGGGGGGCAGTTCCTCATGCAAAAGCATCAATTTGAGAATGAGTCCCAAGATACCTGTATCTCTTTGGGAAATGTGGCACTAAACAACAGCGTCTGTCTCATGCCTGGAGGAGGCATGTCCATTTGTTCAACTATCTTTCTTATTTGAGGCTCAAAACCCATATCTAGCATCCGATCTGCCTCATCAAGAGCCAAGTATCTTATCATCTGCAATGACACCCTAGCCCTCTCAAGCAAATCCACCAATCGTCCTGGAGTTGCCACCAGAATATCAACGCCTCTCTCAAGCTCCCGTAACTGAACAAAGCAACACAACATTAATACCTAGTCAATTTAAGTTATTAACAATGGGCTAGTCATTAATCAGTTTTGTGATCAAGAAGTTGGAAACCATCATCTATCAGTTAATCCTTTCACCAGAGCATATAATATAATCAATCAATCAATCAATTCTTCATTTTCCGGTTCAGGATCTACAAAACCATGTTTCATACTGTTCATTTCAGGCCTGTCTCCTCCAAAGTGAGCTATTCACTTTAGAGAGTATAGTAATCTCAGTCATTGATGGAAAACTAATCAATGGTTGATATTATATGCACATGTATAATAAATCATGGATGTGTTAGAATATTAGTCATGAATTTTCACACCAAAGACTAATATTACTTACTTTGCACTTACTTACTTTAGAGGAACCAAGTCCATTCATTTCAACACAACTTTGTTCATGCTTGAGAAATGGTATGATTTTTGGTTTAATAAGTTATGTTCCTTATTAAAAAAATCTATGCACATATAAATATTGCATGCATCCGCAATAACATAAACCACAATGTCAAGGAGGTGATGGTAAACAAAACAACCAAAATAAAGTATATATTGGCAAAAGGTTAAAATAAGTCAGAGTGCCATGAACATCAGTGGGTAAAAATAACCTGTTGGTTGATTGGTGCTCCTCCATAAGCAACCACAACTTTGACACCAGTTTGATAAGAAAACTTTTTGGCCTCATCATGTATCTGCGAGACAACAACATTTTAGTTTTTGAGTATATATAGATAGACATCTAAACATATGAAGGCAATGCAAACCAGGATCTAAAATCAGAATTGCACCTGACATGAAAGCTCCCTTGTAGGGGAGAGGATAAGTGCCAGCGGATAAGCAGTTCGAGCCACACGTGGCCTTTGAGCATATTGCTCCCTCATGATTCCACTTATAATAGGGAAGCAAAATGCAGCTGTCTTTCCTGACCCAGTCTGAGCACAGGCCATCAAGTCTCGCCCCGCAAGAGAAATTGGAATGGCATACCTTTGAACCGGGGTTGGTTTCACATACTTGCACCTCTGTATATTCTGATTCAACGCCTCACCCAAATCTATTTCCGCGAATGTATTCACAGGCGGTGGCACATTCTCCCCGCTTGTCTCCACAGGGATATCATCATATGCATCAAAGTTAATCCCTGTGTTCTCTAGCTCACTAAAAGATTGATCCTCAGCCTCAACATTCTCAAAAGGGTTCGCCTCGCGCCTCCCACGGTCCCTTCCCGCCCCTCTACCATTCCAGCCACCACCACCACCACTCTGAAAACCAGAACCATATCCAAATCCTTGCTGCGGCTGCCGCCCATGATCGGCTTTAAAGTAACCACTACCCTGATGAGGAGCTGGACCACCATGATTCACCCGGTCATTCCCCGGAGCCACTGGGTGTGACGCTGCCGGAGGAACCTCGGACGAGAATACCCGGTTCCGAAGATGCGGCGGCACATAAGCTCCCCGGGGAGGGCAAGCCGAGGAATTGCTATTGCCAGAACCAATGGTTGAGTTGTCAGCAGAATCCGCCCATGAAGTTCTCATACTTGCAGAAATCGTAGTGACTTTGCTCTTAAAACAAGCAAATGCTGAACAAAACAAAAACAACACAACACAACACAAAAACTAAGCTTCCCAATCCACGATCCTCTTACGTGCACGCTTTATCACACAATCACGATCAGCTAAACAAAACAAAACAAAAAGATCAACCCACACAAAAAAAAAAAGAGAGAGAGAGATCGCGGCAAGGAAAACTCAAATTCCAAACTCGAAATCAACAAATCACAAACAAAACGCAAGTTGCAAACGCGAAATCCAGCTAAGCAAAACAACAAATTCTCAAATAATCATATAAAAAAACCGAACAACTTTTCAAATAGAAAATCATTTTCCAAATAATTTTAAAAAAAAAAATTAAAAATCCGCAAGCAGATAGATCGAGAAGAAAAACGAGCTTAGATACCTCGGCGAGGATATCGCTGAAAGGATGAAAGGAGATTTTTTTTTTTCTTTTCGCTCTCAGAGTTGAAATGAATCAAAACTTTTTCCGTATTTTCTCTTCACGTTTTCTTCGCTGCCAAACGCAAATTTTATTGTGCACTGAAAATAAGGTTAAAATATCTAAAGTGAAATCCACCGGCGGAAATAGAGTTTGCGTGTGAATATTCTCTCTATTCTATTTTCTATTATTAATAAATTAATTGTGACTCTAACCAAAATAGCATTTTCTTTTTTTCTCTCTTCCACTTTCCTATCCGTTGGTTGATATATTGTGGACTCATTTTTACTTCTTTTCTTTTAATGATTTGTTGCTTGCATAAAGCTAAACATATAATAATAATAATAATAAATAATAATAATAATGGATATTAAAAAAAGTATTTTTAATTCTTATATTTTAAATTAAATGTATCTTTATATATTTATATTGGCAAATTTTCCATAAATTTTAAAAAAATTATTATCTTCTATTTTTAAATAAGACTTTTTTTAACTCATTTACGTACGAATCAATTTTTAATTCATCAAAAAGAGATGAATTTGAGTGTGACAAATTTCGACGAGGATATGAATCATGCTCAACCGCCAACAAAGCCTCGTGATAGAGGTGATGGTGGTAGTCAAGTGAAAGTGTCCTTTCGTGATGAAACGATGTGGGAACAAGTGTTTAAGAAAAGAGAGATTAGGGATCTTATAGCCCAAAAGAAGTTTTGTGTTGAGTACGAACATGGTGATAGGTTGAAACCTAAATGTTTTGAGGATGATTTCATTCTTAAGGAGCTCTTGGATCCTTGGAAGGAGGCGGTTAACGTGAAGTTTTTGGGGGAAGACTATCAATTTTTCACTGAAGGGAAGAATGCAGGCTGTTTGGAAGTTGATTAGAGGGTTTGACATGGTTGGTGTAGGGTTTGGCTTTTACATGGTCAAGATTGATATCTCACCAAATAGAGAGAAGGAGATCAATGATGGCCCTTGGATGATATTTGATCATTATCTAGTAATCATTTCATGGGTTCCAGACTTTATTGCCTCTGAAGTTCAGATAGAAAGCACCTAGGTATGGATTCGCTTCTTAAGCCAGGGTATGGTGTACTATGATGAAAGCATCTTGTTGGCTATAATGGCAACAATGGGAACAATGATATGAGTTCACATAAGGACAGTGGATTCCTCTCGAGGTAGGTTTGCTCGAGTATGTGTTCAGATTAAACTAAATCAACCAATAGTTGGTTATGTGTGGTTCCTAGACCACTAATTTAGATTGGAGTATGAAGGCTTGCATTTGATATGCAAGAAATGTAGGTTGTATGGGCACACATCAACAAAGTGTCCATCTATGGTTGTGGTGGAGTTAGTGGCACAAGCTACCACCACCTTGGTAGAGGCAGGTTGTAACGCCCTGAAATTTCACCAACTGTACATCGATGTTTAAATGTATTTATCGTGTTATTTGATTATATGATTGACTTGGATAAGTTAAGGTATGGTGCAAATTAGTCATCTGTGATTTGTTTGATGTGGATGTTGAGTTATGTGTAGTTTTATTAACTTAGGTTGAAATTATGAGATTTCAAATTTCACCTAAACGTGTTCTGGTAAAAATGTGATCTTAGACTCGTTAACCGTTGAATTGCCTTCAAATTTGGATTGTAGGTTCATAACCCATGTCTTCATGTTTTGACTGTTGGGATTTGAAAAATAACAATTTTTGACATCAAACAAACTTAACACAATTCCAATCTGAGAGGAATTGTGCTCAATGCGAAAAGTTGCACTTAGCGCCAAAAGTGGATTCTCACTTAGCGAGATGAGCTTGTTAAGCAAGATCTGCAAATTATAAATATGTTATTCAGCATGAAAAACACGATTTTCATGCCTCCTTCTCTCAAAACTACGTCAAACCACCCTAGAAACTCCTCCTCCACCACCCACGACCACCAGTGGCCACCACGAGTCGACGTTGCTTGCCATCGAACCACTATACAGAGATGAACATTTTAATTAGAGCGGAATCCTTAGTATCCACCTCAAGGATTCGGTGGAGAACAAGCTCTCCATCCTTTCTTTCGCAGCTTCCATGAGGTAATCTTAACTTCTATGTCTTTCTCTTAGTTAGTTTGAGCTTCCCTTAGTGTCTTTTGTCTTTTTAGTTTGAGCTTCCATGAGGTAATAGGATTATTTACACTTCTTTTGAAAAACTGTTGAAAATGAGACGTAAAAGTTCTTTTGATAAAATTGATGTTGTCTTCGTGACCTTCGTTGAACCCTGGTCACATTGACGTGGTCGGAATTTCAAAATGACGTCTCCTTGTAGTAGAACCCAAAACACCCCTTAGCCCATTTTATTTTCACATGGGTAATTAACCCCAAATGTTATTTTAACCTTGTTTTTGAAATCTATAGTCAATTCTATTTGATTTGGTATATAGAGTCTTGCGTTTGGACTGACGAACGTGAATGAAAGAGGTCTCTAAGTGACGTAGAGAGGAGCTGACGGAGAGCTCACGATTGGTGAGGGGAGTTTATTATAATGTTATGGCTTTGATACCATAATTAGGGTTAGGGAACCCAATTATGAGAATGTATGTTTATCCCTGTGTATGCTAATTTTCAAGAAAAATAATGTTTTTGACTAATGGGATGTGAT
Source organism: Glycine soja (assembly GCF_004193775.1). Taxonomy (NCBI): domain Eukaryota; kingdom Viridiplantae; phylum Streptophyta; class Magnoliopsida; order Fabales; family Fabaceae; genus Glycine; species Glycine soja. The sequence goes on along the minus strand of NC_041010.1, from coordinate 19,001,452 downwards.
ACGTCTGTTATTGATAAATGACATTATTGTTTTAATTAGACTTGTGTTGTCTGAAGACTTGAGAAGTGTGAATCTCAGACATGAACTATATATGTATGTACGTGCGGAATGTGTTTTATTGATGATATTAATTGATATGAGGTGACGTTGATGTTTATGATAATGTTGATAGAGAATGATATTGTTATTGAAGATTATATTGATAATAATTTATATGAGATGATGTTGGTGTTTACAATAATATTGATATGAGATGATGTTATTATTGATGATTATGTTGATATGAGATGATGATGTTGTTGTTGATAATGTCATTGAGACGAGATGATGTTGATGTTGAGAATGACATTGAGATGGGATGTTGTTGATGTTGAAAATATCATTGTGATAATGTATGTTGTGTGTGTACATGGGGTGTAGTGACCACGATGGATATCCTTGGTGGGGAAAATAGAGTGGTTAAAGAGTTTTAATCATCTCTGGAGAGGGATGACTTAGAATCTTTAATTATCCATAGTTAATACGTTGATGGTGCACATGTTTCATACTTGATATTGCATGAAAATAGTATAAACTTTGTCAGTAAGTACTTATAGTTTCTCATGAGGGGAAATACTTGACTTGGGGGCATGTCACTCGGTTTGGAACTCCCTTCAGATTTAGGTTGATCTCCACAGGGGGGTTGCTTATGCACCACAAGGTGACCTCGACACTTACTGCCTAATTTTCTTAAGTGAGAGTGTCACGTGAACACACTTAGGCTATTTCCCGACGAATGGTACCACATTGCTTTTGAGAGTTAAGGTCAGGTGCATGCATCATACTGAGCATGATTGATTGGAATTTTGGAATTGTGGAAGACTGATGACTACTTGTTGAATGTATGTTGGACTAATGGATGTTTGTGTATGATTATGGTATTTGTTAATGTTTTCTTACTATTCATGATCATTTCGTTTTTGTGTTGGTACATGTGATGATCGTGAACCTTCGTTTGTAGGAACAAATGGATAGCAGTAGAGTATATGAAGTGAGATTCTTTTGTGGAGTTACCAAACCGACATTATGACGTTGGGATTATTTTGGGAGATAGTCGTGTTTTGAAAATCAACTCTTTCGTAGTTGGTTTTATAATTCTTTTCGAATTAAGGATGTAAATCACAAATTTAATTATATGTATGAACCAATTTACTTTCCATTATGTGAATGATGTGTATCAAGTTATAATATCTATATATATATATATATATATATATATATATATATATATATATATATATATTCACTTAAGTAATTGTGTGTTGTTTAGTGAGCGTATATTGTTAAAAATTTACTCTCATTTTTCATAAGCAAATTAACGGAGTTTTCATTTAAAAATTAAGTTTATGCAGTTTAGAGTAGTGATATTGTAGCGATGAGGCGGGTCATTACATAGATATTTCTCAGAAGGATAATGACAGCGGGATAGGAAACCTTAATCCAACCATTAATGCAATTAATAGGGCTGATAAAAGTGGACCTAAGATTGCGGTTACTAAAGATATGTACAAAAATTGTATAATGGTTTCTAAGAATAGGAAACTAAAGCCAAAAAATAAGAAGAGTTTTTCCAAGAATTTTGATTTTAAGGGGAGTGTGAGCCTAATAGTATGGGATCAAATAAGTGACAGATATTGAAGGGTATAGATAGTGGGAAAGATAAGATGGCATTCGTGAATGGATGGAGTAGTACACGTGCTGAAGGCTCGCATTATAAAGATATTGGCAAGGGAGGAAAAAGAAATATAAGATCTCATTCGGAATTAAATTTGAGGGAGAATATTCAATATGATCCTGTTAAGATATTGCCAAGTACATCGACCCCTTCTCTCTCCAAACCAAGTATGCATGGAGAGAAAGGGAAAGGCACGTCGAACATGAGCACATGGTGTCATATCCCCTTTGGAGGGCCACTTAAAGGGGGCGGTGTGGGCTACATATAGGTGGTTAAAACAATGATGTCAGTGTTAGCTACTGAACTGAGTGCGAAGGTGGGAAATGAACCTCCAGATATACCTCAGAGTTTGGTCCCTCATAATATGGAGGTGTAGCTGGGAAATGAGTCAAGCAGAAATGCTCATGTTATAGTGGAGCCAAGTTCAGTGGACATTATGGAAGAGGTGATTATGGCAGGAACAAAGGAAGGATAGTTGGGCCACCATTATATCCATCTAGTTATCATGATAGGGTTTGAAGATTTTTCAGTTTTATCTTGGAATGTTAGAGGCTTTGCTAGCAAGCGAATTAATAGTCATATGAGAGATCATAGCTCTTTTCAGTTTTACTATGATCTTTTTATATGAAACTCACATACACTTCATGGGACCTAGAAAATTCTAGGAGAGTCAAGGGTATAAATTATTGGATTGGTGACGGTAGAGGAGGCAGATGGTCACTCTCGGGGTATTTGGGCTCTTATGGACAACGGGGTGCAATGTTCCATTACCTATGAAGACTTCATGCCTCAATGCATTTCTTTATGCATTGTTATTGGTAACAATACTTGGTTTGGTTTGGCTATTTATGCGAGCCCTAATTTTCCTCTTCGTAAAACTCTTTGGAGCTATCTCAAGGGAATAAGGGGGAGATTGAGATTACCTTGGATGTTGGTAGAGGATTTTAATGATATTCTTTTTTCATCGGAGCAAAAAGGGCAGTCAATTGCAGGCATCTATGTTTGCAGATGGGCTAATTACCTGTGATATGATAGATTTGGACTTCTTTGGCACTAAGTTTACGTGGTAGAAGAGATGTCTGGGGGTTATTTTAGTGTCTTGAAGATTAGAAAAGGGTGTGTGAGATCATGCTTGGCAAATGGCCTTTCCAGAGGCGACTATAGAGCATCTAGTTAGAAGTCAATCTGACCATAATCCTTTATTGGTTAGATGCACGAATTCTTATCAAATGCGGGTTGAGCGACCTTTTCGCTTCCAGGTAGCTTGGTGCAATCACATTGACTATCCCAACGTGGTTTAGCAAGCGTGGAATAAAGAGGTTGGTGATGTGGTATAAACTTTAAAGAATGTATATGAGGATGTTATGGTTTTTAATATAGAAGTGTTTGGATGTATTTACCGATGCAAGAAGGAATTGGAGACACGTTTGAAGGGGATCTAGAGGACTCTTGAGAATATAGACTCAACTCATCTGGTGTTGCTTCAAAAGAAGCTTTTATCGGATTACAAGACCATTATTTTCTAGTAAAAAATGTTTTAGTTCCAAAAATCTAGAGAGAAGTGGATTTGGTTGGGTAGTAAAAACATAACTTTCTTTCAAACTCAAACAATCATCATAAAGAAGCATAACAAAATTTATGGTCTTATGCTTCCATATAAGGAGTGGTGTACAAAGGATAGTATCTTGAAAAAGGAAGTTGGTAAGCTTTTTAAGGCTCTTTTCTGCTTTAAAGATAGGTTGGGTATGACCTTAACTGTTTGGAACTTGGATACTTTGTCTTATGAGGCTAGAAGCTCTCTTGTTAACCCAATGTTGAAGAAGAAAGCCTTTCAAGCTCTTATGAGTATGAAGTCTTATAAGTCCCTGAGACCTGACGAATTCCAATCTATTTTCTTCAAGATGTTCTAGGACAAGGTAGGGGATGAGGTTTGGTAGTTTGTGGCTAAGGCATTTGAGACTAGTTGTTTTGATGTTAGAGTAACAAAGACTTTGCTGACCTTGATTCCTAAAGGTGATACCTAGAAAACATTTAATGATTTTCATCCCACAAAACTGGTTGCGAGAGACAGAGAAGATCTTTAGGGCTATGGCTTGCCTTGATTATCATAAGGTGACTCTTGGTACCTACATGCTCGCTAAAGACATTGAGTATTCTAATGTCTTTTGTTACAATAATAAATCATATATAAATTATCTAAAGATTAAATTTCCAAAGCCAAAAAAGTATGAAACCACACTCCAAGCATATCAAAACATCCAATATAATTCATTTGTATATGAACTGAATCATGAAATCCAATACTCAAATGACTACTAACAATCCTAAATAAGAAACAATAAAATCATTCAGCCATAAATGGCCTTTTATTCTAATAAATCCTAGCATATCTAAAATCAAACTAAATAAATGAGATAGTAATTCTTTAAGCCTCCTTAGTCCCATTGATTTCATATCCATGCTCTGAAAACAACACCAACTAACGAGATATAAAATCTCAATGAATAAAACACACAAGATAAAATATTTCGCAAATAGCAGTTGGCACAAAAACTAGAAAAATCCACCATGGTATCAACATTCTTCTAAAATAATACTAGTAATAAATGTCTTAAATTAGTAGTTCTCTTATAAATATTATAAGATCATCACGAATGTCTTTCACATAACAACAATTAATTATTGACAATAACATAATCAATCGACACACCCTAAATTAATCAAATTCTATGACATTCAAGTGTTATGTGGAGATATACTCCTTCCTTGAAAAAGTTGTCTAAATCTCAATAATGTGGAGTACTAGCTCAATCTCATGTGGAGATATACTCTTTCCTTGAAAAAGTTACCTCATTCTCAATAATGTGGAGCACCAACTCAATCTCATACGGAGATATACTCCTTTCTTGAAGAAGTTACCTCAATCTCAATTATGTGGAGCACCAACTTAATCTCATGTTGAGATATACTCCTTTCTCGAAGAAGTTTCCTCAATCTCAATCATGTGGAGCACTAGCTCAATCTCATGCGGAGATATACTCCTTCCTTGAAGAAGTTACCTCATTCTCAATAATTTGGAGCACTAGCTCAATCTCATATGGAGATATACTCCTTCCTCAAAGAAGTTACCTCAATCTCAATTATGTGAAGCACTAGCTCAATCTCATACTATCAAACAATCACATATCGAAAACATAATATCAAACATATCCCAATTAATTAAATTAACCAAGAACCTATATTGATTATAAACACACACCACACAACCACAATCCATCTCAATTAATAGATTATAGTATTAATAATACACACACACACACACATAGAATCAAGTATAAAATCTATCATCAATGAAATCTAATATCTAAAATGCATCTCACCACCTACAAGAACTCTTTAGATCATGTGTATGTCCCACTACTTATGTATAAGCATTACAAAGCTTTTTGTTCGAAATCAACTAAACCATAACCACTCAAACTACTTTTAAATTTTTTATTATTAATTAAGTCATAATCATATGCTTTAGGAAATGTTAATGAAACCAAATGTGCATATCACTCATGTACTATTATCCTACAAGGATCCTTCCACCTCATGGTTCTAATTAAAAGCAAACTATAATACATAAGGATTGGACGTAATTGTAAAGCCATTTACCAATTTTAAGAGTATTGCAGTCACACAAAAATTCTTCACTTATGCTTACACCACTAAAGGCAATTGAAACATCAAATTTCCATCAGAATAATATTTTTTTGCGAAAGGCAAATAGAAGGAACCGTCACAATATTAGAACATAATTACCATTACAAAAACCCATTTAATATCATACCTAATATATTTAAGGTTTCAAATATAATCCAACCATATTCTTGTGAATACCGATAAATTCCAATCCCTTTATATCAGAAGCACAGACAGAACTATACATTCTCAAAATAATTATACCATGGAAGTTTTAAGAGTATGTTGTACTCACCTCTTGAAGACCTTCTTAAGCCTCTAGACTAGATGTTTTCATATCATATCCTATAGTCACAGGATGTTCCCTTCTTATGCGTTCCCGTTTTTTCAACTATTTTTATCTCACTGTCTATTTATTTCCATGTCTTTCTCTAGTAGATGTCTCTTGATTCTTCTAATCTCTATTTATACTAATTCTAGCAATTTATTTATCTACTATTATTGCATCTTATCTTATCTTATTTATCTTATATATAAATATAAAATGAGTCTAGTTTCTTATCTTATTTACCTTATATATAAATATAGGATAAACTAATATGTTCAAAAATTAGAAGATAAAACAAATATCCTATTTTTGTCTTATCTAAATTATACATGTGTATCTTTTATCCCGTCAAACACACACACACACACACACACACAGATATATATATATATATATATATATATATATATATATATATATATATATATATATATATATATATATATATATCTTTTTATAATAAATATTATCCTTATTTTTTAGATGTTACAAGTATTGGTGGGAAAATGCCCATCAACACTTAGTGGCGAAGGCTAGAGTAGTTACTTGGGAAGTCTTCAAAGAGATTTTCTTCGAGAAGTACTTTCCTGAGGACATTAGGAACAAGAAGGAGTTGGTGTTCTTAGAGCTCAAGCAAGGGAGCATGGTTGTGGCTTACTATGAAGCCAAGTTTGAGGGTTTGTTGAGGTATTCTCCGCACTACAATGGTGCAGGTGGAGAAAAGTAAAAGTGTGTTAAGTTTATCAATGGCTTATGACTTGAGATCAAGTGGGCCATTAACTACCAAGAGATTCGTTAATTTCCTATACTAGTGAACAAATGAAAAACTGATGATGAGGATAGCAAGGCAATAACTACACATTATAAGAATGCAGGTCTAGTGAAGGAAGTTTGGTGCTTAGAACCGCTCAAATCCATATTCAGCTCCAGTTAACCAACCAGCCTAGTCATCGTTACAATATTTAGAAAACCACCACCAGCCAGCTTACTGGTGGAAGTGTGTGATATTATTTTTTTAAACCTCAATGATGTAGAAAGTATGGTCAAATAAATCATGCTACTTGGGACTGCAAGCACAAAGAGGTAACATGTTTTGATGGTGGAAAATATGGGCACATTGGAAGGGATTGTCCTAGTCCCAAGAGGGAGTGAAGGATAGAGTTCCCAAGCCAACCGACCGAAAGCCACTGGAAGAGTTTTTTCTCTTAGTGGTGTTGAAGCCTCAAATTCCAACGATCTAATCCAAGGTACATGTCTCATAGGTGAAACTCCTTTAGTTGTACTTTTTGATTTTGATGCAACTCGTTCTTTTGTGTCACATACATGAGGTAAAAAGTTAAGCTTGCATGTGTCTTCCTTAAAGTTTGATTTGGTTGTTGACACGACAACTAGTGGTCTCGATACTACTTTTGATGTTTGTTTAAATTGTCCTGTGATGATTTATGATAGTCATTTTGTAGTTGACTCGATATGTTTTTCTCTTAGTCAACTAGATGTGATTCTTGGGATGTACTAGTTATCTCCTAACCATGTCTTGTTGAACTAATTTGAAAATTCTATTGTGTGTTGGAGAGTTGTGTGAGGGTAAGGATTTGAGATTCATCACTACCAACCAAATAAAGGCGTCTTTGAAAGAGAACACCCAAGTATACATGATGATAGCTAGCTTGAAACTTAAGAGTGAGGTATCAATGAGTGATGTGTCTATAGTGAGAGATGTTTCCAGTAGATGTTACTAGTCTACCACTCGAGCGTGAAATAAATTTTTCCATAGAATTGGTACCTGGAACGACCCATATCCATAGCACCTTATAGGATGCCTCCCTTAGAGTTAGTTGAGCTTAAGAAACAACTAAAGGACATGTTAGGGAAACAATTTGTGAGACCTAGTGTGTCACCTTAGGGAGCGTCAATTTTTCTAGTGAAAAAGAAAGATGAGAGCATGAGGTTGTGTGTAGATTATCATCAGTTGGATAAGGTGATGATTAAGAACAAGTTTCCTTTGCCTAGGATAAATGACCTCATGGACCAGTTAGTGGGGTGTGTGTGTTTAGTAAGATAGGCCTTTGGTTAGGTTACCATCATATTTGAGTAAAGTATGAGGATATTCCAAAGACTATTTTTAGGATCCATTATGGTCAATATGAGTGCTTAGTTATACCTTTTGGTGTGACCAATTTGCCTAGTGTGTTCATTGACTACATGAACAAGATCTTCCATCCCTACCTAGATGGATTTGTATTTGTCTTCATAGATGACACCTTGGTGTACTCTAAGACTAGAGAGCAACATGTTGAGCATCTGAGGGTTGTGTTGCAAACCCTTAAGGACAAAAAAATCTATGGTAAGTTGTCCAAGTGTGCATTCTGGTTAGAGGAAGTTGGCTTTTTATGACGTGTTATATCCAAGGGAGGGAAAGCAATAGACCCATCTAAGGTAGAATTTGTGCTTAAGTGGGAAGTCCATAAGTCATTTTATTAGATTAGGGGCTTCCTAGGTTTAACATATTACTATAGGAGGTTCATAGAGGGTTTTTCTAAGTTAGTCATGCCTTTGACCAAGCTGACTCATAAGGGTCAAGCCTTTGGGTAGGATATTCAGTGTGAGAGTAGCTTCTAAGACCTTGAGAATAGGTTAACATTTGCATATGTACTAATGTTGCCTAACCTGAATGAGCCTTTTGTAGTGTTTTGTGAAGTGTCTAAGATGGGTTTAGGTGGAGTGCTTATGCAGAAAAGTCAAGTAGTAGCATATGCTTCTAGATAGTTGAAGACTCATGAGAGGAATTACCTTATGAGGACACAACTAAGGGCAAGGACCATGAAGCACTTGAAGGGCCCATGACCAGAGACATACTTAAAAAGGCCCAGCATAGTGATGAGGACACAACTAAGGGCAAGGACCATGAAGCACTTGAAGGGACCATGACCAGAGGCAGACTTAAACAGGCCCAACACGTCATAAAGATAAGACTGGTCATTTGTATAGCTGCCATTGATGATGATTGAAGTCTCATGTTTCCATAATTTTTAATTTTATTTTATTATTATTCAATTATTGCAATTAAATAAATAAATTGGTGGTTGTGACTGAAACCTATGCCTTTTTAGTTGCACCAGTTTATTTCATTTTAGGGTTTGGTGAACTATATATATTTTCGTCAAAATGAATCAAGGCACTTTTGGCATTTTTTTCAAATACGTGAGAAAGCTTCTCTTAGGGTTCCTGTTGAACCAAATTCTGACTTATCAAGGTTGATTCCTTGTGGCGTCACTGTGACTTATCTTCCATCTCTAGAAGTGGTGTCCCTCTCCATCAACAATCTTGTATCAAACGTTCTGTCCCGTAAGATTCACGTCATTACCCCACTCATGATTTGGAGTTGGCAGTTGTGGTATTTGCCCTCAAACTTTGAAGGCATTACTTATATGGCTCTAGATTTGATGTTTTCAATGACCATAAAAGTCCTCAGTACTTGTTTGACCAGAAAGAGTTAAACATGAGACAAAGAAGATTGTTAGAGTTCCTTAAGGACTATGACTTTCGACTTAGCTACCACCCAGGTAAAGCCTATGTAGTGGTTTATGTCTTGAGTAGGAAATATTTGCATATGTCTCCATTGATGGTTAAAGAGTTGGATCTCTTAGAGCAGTTAGAGATATGATCCTAGTTTGTGAGGCTACTTCTAGAAGTGAGAGGTTGGGTATGTTAAAAGTAACTAGTGGGTTGGTCGAGGAGATTAAAAATGGTCAAAAGATTGAACCTTTCCTAATAGCACAGTTAGAGTCCATGGCTTAAGGTAAACATAGTAGTTTAACTTTGGGAACTGATGGATTTTTTAGACTCCAAGATAGGATTTGCATGCCTAGCATTCCCCAGCATAGAAAGATGATCCTAAAGGAAGGCCATAAGAGTAGCTTGAGTACTCACCTTAATGCCACCAAGATGTATCAAGACCTTAAGGAGAAGTTTTGGTGGTCTGGTATGAAAAAGAGGTAGATAAGTTTGTGTATGCTTGCCTATTGTATTAAAAAGCTAAGATAAAACATCAAAAGCCTTCAGGTTTATTGCAACCTTTGAGTGTTCCTATGTGGAAGTGAGATAGTATATCCATGGATTTTGTGACAAGTTTGCCTGGACCCCCTAAAGGGTTAGATTCAATTTGGGTTATAGTGGACAAGTTAACTATATATGCTCACTTTATCCCAGTCAACATGGGGTACCTCTTAGAGAGGTTTACCAACCTATATGTTAGTGAGATTGTTAGGTTGCACGATGTGCCGTCTAGCATAGTTTCTGATAGAGACCCTAGGTTCACCTCTAGATTTTTAGGAAGTTTGCATAAAGCTTTGGGAACCAAGCTTAGGTTAAGTACAACCAATCATCCTCAAACTAATGGCCAAATTAAGAGAACTATTCAATCCTTAAAGGATCTTCTTAGAGCTTGTGGGTTAGAACCAATGGGTAGTTGGGATAGTTTCTTGCCTTTGAGAGAGTTTACCTATAATAATAGCTTTCATTGTAGCATTGGGATGACACCTTTTGAAGCCTTGTATTAGAGAAGATAAGGACACCCTAATGTTGGATAGAACATGGTGAGAGCCTTATCTTGGGACCTAAAGCAGTGCGATAAACTATTGAAAAGGTCAAGTTGATCCAAGAAATTATGAGAGCATCTTAGAGTAGGCAGAAAAGTTATCATGATAAGAGAAGAAAAGACCTTAAGTTTTAGGAAGGTGATCATGTATTCTAGAAAGTCACTCCTTGGACTCGGTTTGGTCAGGCATTGAAGTCCAAAAAGCTTACTCCTTGTTTCATTGGTCTTTACCAAATCCTTGATAGAATCGACGAAGTTGCCTATAGAATTGTCTTACATCCATCTCTTTCAAATCTCCATAGTGTCTTTCATGTTTCTTAACCCAAAAAATATGTTCATGATCCTTCGCATGTGATTGAGTCGGATAACATCCAAGTAAAAGAGAACTTAACCTTTAAGACTTTACCATTGAGGATTGAGGACCAAAGAGTTAAGCAACTAAAAGGAAAGGAAATTCCTTGGTCAAAGTCGTATGGGGAGGAGCTGCTAAGGATTGTGCTACATGAAAGTTGGAAAGTCATATAAAAGAGTCTTATCTAGACTTGTTCACTTTATCAACGCATTTATTCCCCTCTCTAAAGATATATGATACATGAAAGTTCATATGGGAAGTAAGATTTATGCACCGTTTCCACCTACTTCTAATAGTCCAAGGCACCACCTCTAAGTGAGTGAAAGCATGCAAAACATGTCTGGAATCACACTCAAGCCACATCTTGGACCAACTGACTGAGTGGGTGTGCTCAATGGCCATCATGGCTGCCATAAGCTCAGCATAAAATTTTGTGTGGATGCCTATGTAATGAGAAAAACCTCCCCAAAAGCAGCCAAAGTTATCTCTGAAAATGCCTTCACCCCTAACAGGACCAAGGGAGCCCCTAGCTAAATCGTTAGTGTTACACTTCATAAAATTGCAAATAGGCTGCTTAGTGCACATACTCTTGGGAGGATTAATGGGCACAAGCTAGCGCTTAAATAAAATAAATTTTGACATAGAGCTAGAGGCACGAGACAAGGTTAGAAATCTGATTAAGGAGATCATAAAGAGCACCATAGACTGAGCCTGTTGCAAAGTGATAGAGGAATTATGAAATCTTAACCTGTTGCAATGCATCCAAATCACCCATATAATATGAGTTACAAATGAGAGCAAGACCTCCTTCAACTGGGGATTGTATGAGGAAACAACCATAGAGGTCAATAAGGATAAGAATATAGTGCAGTCAACTGCTCCTTGAATAATATCCTACAACCATAACCACAAAGAGAGAGCAAAAGGACAAGATAAAAAAGACGTCTCCTCCTGCAAACAACCATTGCTGCATATGGATACTACACACAACCATGGTCCTTCAATCTCTCATCAGTAGGCATCTTATCATGGACGAGCCTCCAAAGTAGGAAACTACATAAGGGAGGGATATAACGATTCCAAATGCTTCGTGCCCAAACACAACCTTGGCCCTCTACTGAAACAAAATTATAGGCAGCAATGGCAGTTAAGACACCATTTGTCGCTGACCTCCAAATAGTTGTATCTTGCTTTAAGCAATTTGGAATAGGCACTACCATTTTGCTGAGCACCTATGACAAGCCTGAGACTAGAGAAAGGATCTCCCCAGGAACATTCCACACATTGTGAACCATATAGAAACTCACACGTGAAGTTAATAGCTTGTGCATATCAGCAGGAACATGCAAAATGTTTGCCAAAGATGACTTCATGCACAAAATATTTGTCCAGAAGCTGACAGTACAACCATTATTAATGATCCAAAAGGTATTGTCCCTTATCTCCTACCATAATCCTTTTAGAGAATTCCAAATAGAGGAGGAGACACGATTCACTATCGGATTGCCATCTTTGATTACTCTTTGTTAACCGATTGACAAGTGTAACAATTTTATCACAAGTAGTAAAGATTAAAATTGAAGTCCAAGTGTCGAATCCACAGGGATTTTGGTTGTACTTAAGTGATGCAAACCCAATTATTAAGCAATGAAAAGAAAGAGAAGAAGACAAAGACAACAAATTGTAAATCTGAAATTTGAAGTAAAAAGGGCAAAAGGAAAAAATAACAAGAAAATTAAACAATAGCTTAAATGCAGAAGATGAGTTCATAATATGATAATGTTGGAACCTAGCACGCCTAACTACCCTTGATGCAATATTAATGGTTTTCTCTATTAAATGTCTTCCCAATTTCCACCCACATCTACTAATATGCTCAACCCGGATCCCTCACGTTGAAGAGTCTAATTTATGTATTCTCTCTCCAAAATTCCTTTGCAAAGATGAAATAATAAAAAACATTAAGTATAAAGATGTATGCAGAGGCACAACAAAGTAACTTTATCCCTAGAAATGTAATGTTGAGATGTCCTTTCTCAGTTCTTTAGATATTACCATTTCCCAATGAATAACCCTTAAAAAAATGCATAGATGGCCAAACCACATAATAATAATGAAAAGCAGGAGAGAACAATAGAAATTGAAATTGCATTAATAGATAAGAAAAGAAGTTACATTACAGGGGGCTTTGGCTGCTAGGCTCCAACTGAGGGGGTTTAGCTTCTCATAGTCACGAGAGACTTTTACACTTTAGGGGGTTGATGTGGATGAAAGAAAAAGATGATGGATGACTAATAACAAGAAAAAAGGAAATGACTAAAAAAGAGAATTTCCCCTAAGGGATAGATCCAGGCTTTGGATAGTGCTGAGACTTTCTATGTATATTTTCTTTTGCTTCCTCCTCCTTATATAGGCACTAGGTAGCTTAATTTTCACATTGACTTCGGGCTTTCGCGCTAAGCGCGCCTTTGGACTTCTTCGTGGGCCTTTTTTGTGCTAAGCGTGTGTTGCACATTGAGCAAGAGTGCATGTTGGGCTTGTCTTGCACGCTAAGCAGGTTTTCTAATTCTTCCAATTTTTCTTCAAGATTTTTTTCTTCCAGTTTTTACATTAATTTTTCCTCTGAAGCACTTGAAATCTTCTTCTTTTGAATTTTGCTAATAAAAAATAACAAACGTGTTAATTTCTTCATTATTTCACTAAAACAATAATAAAGTAAAGAAATTACACTCACTTATTAATCAAAATTGACTATCAAATTAGCTTATATTTTGTAGTTATCACTCTTGCTCGCAACAAGCATGCCCATTCCAAGTCTGAGTTAGTCAACTCCCACGCTAGCTTCAACAAAAAAGCCTTATTAAGAGCACGTAGAGATTTCAGGCCAAGACCTCCCTAAAAAATCGGTTTACTAACCTTAGCCCAAGACATTGTTACCAGTTTCCTCACATTTATATCACTAGACCACAAAAAATTTCTCCTCCATCCCTCCACCATCTTCAACAAAGAAACATGCCAAGAATAAACCTGAATGCTATACATAAACATCCTTGTAATTATTGAGTTAAGAAGCTACACCTTACCCATAATGGACAAAAGCTTTCCTTGTCAAGAAGCCAATCTAACCTTGATCTTATCTGTTAGAGGCATAAGGTACCTTGATGAAGGCTTGCCTAAAAAGATGGGCACTCCTAAATAGTTGAAGGGGAGGTTACTAGCACCAAAACCCAAACACTCCCTAATGTTGTTCATCCTGGTCACATAGAGAGGGATCCATGATAGAACTTGCATTTTTCCACACTATTCTTTTGATCCGAAGCATCACCATGGAACTGAAAAAGTTGTTTCAGAGCTCTAATACTTTTTAGTGTTCCTCTACAGAAAATCATAATATCATCTACATAAAAACATGAGAGGGAGTAGAAACCACCTTTGGCCTAGCCATAGGAAGAAGGTGATGATTATCTACTAAGTAAGAAATACCTCTACTGAGAGCATTTTTTGCCAAATAGAACAACAAAGGAGACAAAGGATCCCCCTAAAGAACTCCGGTCTTGCAACTCACATAGCCCACAGATTTACCATTTACATTAAAGGATAACCTTGCAGACTTTAAGATGATAGATCCAATGGTAGAAGACTGGATGGAACCCGAAAAGATGCAACACCTCTAAAAGAAAGTTCCAATCCAAGGTATCAAAGGCCTTCTTCAATCTTCAAGGCTAAATTCCCACCAAAGGTCCTCTTATTAAGCAAATTAATTGCCTTAGATGTGGTGCATATACATTTAGAAATGTTCCTGCCTTTCATAAAGCCTCTCTACTGTGAAGAAATAACTTGAGAGCAATATTTGTGAGTCTGTTTGCAAACACTTTGGTAATGATCTTAAATTGAAAGTTGGCAAGAGATATGGGCCTGAAATTCTCACTCAATTTTGTATGCACCAGGGACTTAGTATTAGAGTAACTAGGTTTGAATTCATACCTAGCAGAAACCAACCCTACAAGAAAAACTGCAAAAACTGAGCCATCAACATCAAAACCAATAATATCACAGAAAGCTTGATAAAAGCTTCCCCCAAAGCCATCGGGTCTTGGAGCACTGTCTCCATCCATCACAAAGACAACTACCTCCACTTCTTCTTTTGTGGGAATGTTGGTTAGCATAATAACAGGAATAACAGTCTTGGCCAGATCACTGGGGAGGCAAACATATCAGAAGCATAAAGAGTAGTGAAAAAATTAACATGGTACTGTATGTCATCCTGAGTGGATAAAAGGCGGTCCCCATCTTTAAGCAGAAAAATACCTTTTGTAGCTCTTTTAAAATTAGCCATTTTATGAAAAAATGTTTTATTGTTGCCTCCCTACTCAAACCATTTAATGTGAGCCTTTTACTTCCAAAAAGTCTCTTCAAAAGCCAATGCTTTCGGGAACTCAGCTTGAGCTTTTGCTTCTAAATCCACATCATTTGTGCTCATCTGTTGGATTCTTTTCACCTCTTCCTTAGCTTTTCTATCATTTTCATCACATTCCCAAAGGTCTCTTTATTCCAAACCTTCAACACCGCCTTGAGTGATTTTAATTTTTGCTTAAGAACTATGGGGCAACCCAACATAGGCTGTTTCCAATGATTCCTCACCACCGTTACTCAATCAGGGTGATCAAGCCACATCTTCATGAATATAAAGGATGAAGAGAAATTACTAACCTGATGCTACATAGAAACAAGAATGGGATAGTGATCTGACTAACTCGAACAAGTGTGGAGCAAGAGACCGAAGAATAGAAACCTAGCAACTCTAAATTACAAATTGCTCTATCTAGGAGCTGCAAAATTTTGTGTCTTCCTTGCCTTCCATTGGTCCATGTGAGTTCATTCCCAATGGTAGGCAAATGAACAAAATCACCATCATTTGTCCATGTCATAAAGTCATTACAAGAAGCAAGTAAAGGAGGGTTGCCTCCTATCTTTTCATGGGAGCCCAACACTGCATTAAAATCTCCAAGAATGAGCCACGGGTGGGGATTTTCACCTTTCACAATTCCTCCCACAAGGACCTACGTTTGAAGTGGGAGGTAGCACCATATAGTGCAGCAACGCAAATAGTCTGACCTTGCTCCTCAAAAGAAAAAAGCCATCAACTGTTCAGAAACTCTCAAAACAGTAGGTGAAATATGAGTAGCACACAAACACCAGAGGCTCCGTCTCAATTATTTACTGTAATCAATTTGAAACCCATGCGATCCCGGGACGGCGTCAACCAAAATCCAAGGCACAGAAAGTAAAATAAAATCAGGAGTATTCATCTTACAAATATTACTCAAAACCAGCCTAGTCTCCTGATTAGCTAGGCCACGAGCATTCCAGAATAAGACCTTCATTAAGCAACTTGGTGAGGACCATAGTTGTCAAGACCGGCGTAGCGGAGCGGAGCGGCCGACCCCAAAATTGGGATAGCGGATAGCGGGATGACCGCTATTGTAATGTCTTTTTATATATGTTAAATAATTAATAATATGTATGTATATAAGTTCAAAAACAGAAAAATAACTTAATACATAGTTACTTAAACAAAAGTTAGTAGAAAGTCAAGCAAATAAAGGAAGCCTTAGTCCTTCTAACATAAAGCCTAAAGTAATTATAATAATAGACAAGTAGACATTAAAATTCAAATAGACAAATGCAAGTTTCTTAATACTAAATTACTAATCAGAATCTTCATCCTCTTCAAGATCCAAATCATTGTGTTGTTGAAATCCATCACTCTCACTAGCATTAGAATTGTACTCTTCTTCCCCCTCATCTTCATCCTCTTCTTCCACTTCCACCACCTTTTTTCCTTTTTCATTTGTAGGTGCAAGTACAGCTGCTGCCTTGTTTATATGTGTTTGACTCCTTGTATTTTGTAAAGGTTCACCAGCCCCAGTTGCCTCAGCAACATCTAACCAATTCAAATCATCATCATCAAAAACCAAATCATTACTAGCTTCTTCTCCTTCCAATTCTCCCAATAACCACTCATTGCTATCATCAATATCATTTAAAGCAATATGATCAATCACATCATGACACTCAAAGCGATCTAGAAAAGCTTGATTATACTTAACATAAACCAAATCTTGAAGCTTTTGGTGCTCAAGCCTACTTCTCTTCTTTGAGTGAATCTATAATAATTTAAAAAACATGAATGTTAGTTACTTAGTTTCAATTTCAGCTTCTAAAGTTTCATAATTAAAAAAAAAACATGAATGTTAGTTACTTACATGCTCAAAGGTACTCCAATTACGCTCACATCCTGATGAGCTACAAGTCAAACTTAGAACTTTAATGGCAATGGTTTGCAAGTGTGGTGTTTTTCCTCCATACAATTTCCACCACTCAGTTGTAAAATGCAATTCATATGCATTAGCATTTACACATATTATTAATTAATCATTCAAATTTATAAGTGAATTTTTCCACTTACCAGGAGATATTTCAGTCCTTGCTTTCATTGCTGCAGTCATACCAAACCTCTCCCCAGCCCTTTTATACACTAGCAATTGTTTGTGAACTTCAACTACAAAATCATCATCTTCACTAAGCTTATCAATACATTTGTAGAGGCCATCCACCACTTCATTATCACTGTCAATGTTTGGATTGGTGTAAAAGAACTTTGGATTTAGATAATAACCCGCTGCATGCAAAGGGTGATGAAGTTGGCAATCCCATCTTTTATCAATGATTGCAAGGATATCCTTATACTTCCCTTCATTGTTATTGAAAGCTCTTTGAATTGCTTCTTTGGCCCTATCCATTGCTTCATAAATGAAACCCATTGCAAGTTTTTTTTCATTATCCACCAACCTCAACACACTTACAAGAGGCCCCATAGCCTTTAAAGCATAAACAACATCATTCCAAAATGATGGCATAAGAACAACATCTGTTGCTTGCTTCCCCTTGGGCTCTTTAGCTGCCTTAGACTTCAACCATTCATCTGAAGTAAACATCCTTCTAAGATTGGCCTTTTGCTTATTCAATCTTTGCAAAGTTAAGAAAGTGGTAGCAAATCTTGTAACTCCATGTCTCACTAATTCAGTTTTTTGTGTGAATTTCCTCATGGTGTTCAAAGCCAATGTATGGTTGTAAATGTAGCCTACAAGCTTGATGCCTCTCTGTATAACCCTTTTTACTTTTGGGATCTTTCCAATATCTTCTAGCATCAAGTCAAGACAATGTGCAGCACATGGAGTCCAAAATATTTTTGGTCTCGTGACTTGTAAAATTTTACCTAAAAAGACCAAAATCAATAAACTTGTATGAGTAGTGTAACAATTAAAAGTTATAACTACAAAAAAAAAACTTCATTAAGTATGATTGAATTCTCACCCGCCAACATATAATTACTTCCATTGTCCGTCACCACTTGAATAACATTCTTTTCTCCAATCTCCTCAACAAAGCTATCCAAAAGCTCAAAGATCTTCTGACCAGTCTTCATGTATTCAGAAGCATCCACACTCCTCACAAATTGTGTTCCCAACGAACAATTTACCAAAAAGTTAATCAAAGTTCTATTCTTCCTATCCGTCCAACCATCTGACATAATTGAACACCCATATTTGATTCGCTCCTCCTCATGACCCCTCAATAAGCCCTTCGTGTATTCCAACTCTTTTTTAAGGAGTGGAACTCTCAATTCATGATAGCTTGGAGGCTTTAAATGAGGATCATAGGTTCCAATCGCCTCAATCATCAACTTGAAACTTTTTTATTTAGCAACATTGAATGGTATTCCATTCCTAAAAAAGAAACGAGCAATGTACTGAACTGCCCTGTCTCTTGCAGCCTTGTTATAAGTTTCATTTACACTTGATTGTCTCATGGTTTTCCCTAATTTGATACTTTCTTTAGGTGCTTTGGAGAACAAAAAATCAATAGGGCCTTTTTTAGTTGTGATCCTCTTATTGGAAGTAGTTGAGGAGGCTTCATTTGATGTTGTTGGACGCTTTTTTCCACTTTTAAGTCTTGCAATCTCTAGGATCCCATCTTCCTCTTCCTCGTCTTCTTCTTGCATTGTCTCCATGTATGCTGCAGTTTCAGCTATTTTCTTCTCATAAGCAGCAATCATTTCTAATTTAACATCCTCCGATACTTTTTTACAAGAACCCACATCTCCTTTTATTTGAAGTTGATGTCTTTTTGCTCTAGAAATTCCTCCCGTAGTCGTTTTGTGACAAAAATCACAGGTTACACTCTTCCTGTTATCTTTATCCTTTAAACTGTTCCATTTCCAAAAGGCATCTACCCTATCACCGGTAGGCTTGAACAACGAAGACCCCTCTGAATTCAACATTCTAGTAGACTAAAGTCTAATGCACAGTAAGGAGACTAAAGCACTGCAACCAAATAAAAAATTACATAAAATTCTGCACTCTATTATGTAAATAAATAGTGTCACTCCCTAATGCTAGAGTTCTTACTTGAACAACAAAAAATTGTGAACTAATTGACACAAATCATTCACAGTTACAGCCAAAGCCAAAAATTAGTAAGTAACAAGGTAAAAATTAATTATCAAAAAATTAATTAGTAAGTAACAAGGTAAAAATTAATCATCAAAAAATTAATTAGTAAGTAACAAGGTAAAAATTAATTGACACAAACTATTCACACCTACAGTCAACTCTTTTTAAATTCTTTGGCTTTCATTTTCTGCACACATGCATCAACAGGTGGATAACAACTATGGCTGAGACTGTTCCTCAATTTTTTATTGTTGATTCAACACTTCTAGTTGCTAGACAATTCTAGAATCTAGCATATGTGGCAGTCACATGACAGGTGGTGGATAATAAGTTAATAACTACTTCATGCTTCACAAAAAAATGAATTCAATTCATATAAAATAAAAATCACAGCGCAGACCCGTAGACACCCAAGAGGCCAAGACCCAACAGCAAGGTAAGACCAAAAACATCCTCTTCGTTGTCTTCCTCACCTCAAGCAAGGGGGTGGCGGCGCGGCGCAGTCGCAGGTTGCAGCTTCGCCGAGTGCAGAGTCGTCGCCGGACGGGGTCGTCGGAGTCGCCGGACGAAGTCGTCGGAGTCGCAGGTCGAGGTTGCAGCGCAGCTTCAATGGAGAAAGGGTTTCTCGAGCCGTTTGGATAACAAATCGGGGAGGGAGCTTCAATGGCCAGGTAATACAAAAAAAAAGCCAAAAATACCCTCACTTTCTCGCATTAAGTGAGGGCATTTTCGGCTGTCAGTGTAGCGCGCGAAATTTTGCGTCGAGATCCCGCCCCACGCCGCCGCTTTAGCGGCCGCGACGACCGCTACTCTGAACCGCCCCGCTTCTCCTGCCTTCGTCGCGGTAGGGTGCCGCGCCGCCGCGATAGCGGCCGTGACGGCCGCTATTAACAACATAGGTGAGGACCACCACGAAGGTTGTATGGCCTTTCAACACTGATGATATTCTTCTACTTCTGTCCCAGTCTTTTCTTCTGCGACTTAAAGAGTACCACCTCAAACTCCGTTTCTTCTCATTGCTAGCGAGATTTTGTTCTTCCTCAAGCAAGTCACTCCACTACCTTGAAAAGACGTTAAGGTCTTGCTGCACTACTTCTTGATTGTTATCAACAAGCTGCTGTGTCTCTAGCACAAAATCAATTTGAGTATCATCATCTGAGAAGTCCTCTACCATACCATCTCGCTGGTGTAGCAACAGGCACATCATTCTCGCTAGCAACCAGACAAGTCACGCATTCTCGTGGTCTTGGCCCTTCTCAATCTGGACTGCGTGATTCTCAATCTGAATTCAAGAAAACGAAAACTCATAGAAGCCCTTACCATCTCGCTGGTGCCGGCTGCCATAGCGCCGCCAATTTACGTCGCAACTCCACCCAAGAGGGAGGAGAATTGCCTTTGGATATTGTTCCTGCAGCCAGCAAGCCCGAGCAAGTATTCTTCCTCTGGTATCTTCACCGCTACGACATCGCCCGTCATGCACGGAGTGGGCAATTGGCTCAGTACGTGATACGTCAAGGAAGCTCCACGGAATAATAGGAGCTGCCATCATCACCAAACCCTAGCACCCTAATTTATGACCACATGGTTTCTGATCACAATTAATCGTTGTTGTGTTTCTTTTGATCTTGAATTGTGATTTGATTACATAAGCGTATGGTTGTGATTACGTGTTTCCTCTTTTTTTCATTTTAGGGTTTTTGATAAAAGAATTTGAGATTACTAAATTAAGATTGAATTATGTTTAATCCTTGATGCATACTTAATGTAATTCCAAAGGCTTAATTATTTCATTTATGTATATAAATTGTTGTTGTTAGATCGTTGCTTGGAGCTCTCCGTAAAAGCCTATGACACACTAATTCTATGCACAGAAGAAATGGGCCGAAAGTGAGAAGTTCCGAACTAGGCCTTGCTTTTGTTTATTTCGCTATATAGCTAGGAATTATAAAAGAATATATGCGTAATGTATTTGACCAAGAAGTGTTTCGATTATAGAAACGCATTGAATCTATACGAGATGCATGATACAGAATTCATAATGTGCTTTTGTTACTTTATGTATATATCTCATATTTATATATTTAGGTGATATATGAATCTATATATGATATTTCATATATTAATGTTTTTGTACAAAAGCTTTCAGGTAATATTTTGTCAAACCAATATGTTGTGTGTTAATTAGCATTTGATTTTTTTTATCTAGTTTATAAGTTATGATTCTACCTAGTATAAATTATGTTTAAGTACTTGGCTCATGTGTATGCACATATAGTAGTATATTATTATTTTACATTATGATTTGAAATTGGTTAATAGAAAGTGTTTTCTGCATGTTATTATTTTACTATTCATATTTTCAATTAATTATTACGATATTAATTTAGTGTTGCTATGGCTTGATATCGGAAATTATTATTGGGTTGGAGAGGTTTGATTTTATGTATGTGTTTGTTGTGCCGTAAATATCGCTATGAATGTTATGATATACTTGGTATGAGTGATGTATATATGTAGATAAAATATGGGATCAGTATGTTATGATAAGTATGAAAATTATTAAGGGTGTTTCGTTTGATTGTTTTCTGTTTTCATTTTCACTGAAAATAGAAAACGGTGATGAAAATGTGTTTGGTTGGATTTCTGAAAACATTTTCAGTGAAAATGAAAATAGGAAACAATCAGAAAATGAAAACAATAAAATTTCGTTTTCAGTGTTTTGAGTTGAGAACAGAAACCTCATTTCGGATAAAATGAAATTGCGGTGGCAATGAATGTAATTTTAAGCAAATCTAAAAATACAAAAAGACAAGAAGTCAATCTATCATAAATTTTCAGTATTTTTATTTCATGAAAACAAAAAACAAGAAGTCAAACCAAACATGTTTTCAGAATTCTAATATTTTGAAAATGAAAACAATTTTCAGAAAATGAAAACAGGAAATGAAAACAGAAAATGAAAATGCAAACTAAACACACCCTAAATGTCTTCTATGCATCATGTATCATATCATGTTATGTTTTTTCAAGAGATGTTGTTGAGCTAACGGGGAAGAACATGAATAGTTGAAGTATGACTTTGTCTTTGGGATGTTATCGAGTTTGGAATCTTCGTGTTGCTCATGTTGATCCTATGAGTTGGAGTATCCTTGCAAGATTAGATAACTCTCATACACCACCGACAGTCTCATCCCATTGAGAGTGTGTTATCAGTGTGTTATCGGGTTTTTTCATGGTGTAAAAATCTGACAATTGCATGTCCTCGCAGGTTTCTTTCACAATTGTTTTATTGTTATCTCATACATATAGAGTCTTAAGTGAAATTTGCATCATAATACATGTGTCTCTTTCATAATAGATATGATTGTATGAGTATGATACAAATGTTTGTAAGTGTAATGATACATTGTTTTAATTGTTTAAAATCCTTACTCTATTATGTGTGGTGAGATGTATCTCGCTCCTCTATCTTTCTATGTTGGTTGTGTTAGGGATTCCTATTTGCAAGTGAGACTCATTATCATGTTGAGGATGATTCTTGAAGATAAACTTAAACTTTAATTTAAAATCTATTTATTTTATGTTTTCTTATGGTTTGTAATACTCTTATAGGTTGTGACATCGGAACTAGACTCATGTTTATTTTCTCTATAGATTTATGTTTTTAAATTGTAATAATTTTAGCTATGAATTTTAAATTGCCTTTGAAGAGCCAATATGTTTTAAATTATTATTATCTATCTATCTATGTGTTGACTACGAAAAATTTAAAACTATGTGATATCTTTTATTTTATAAGAAAGTTCTTTTTTAAATCTTAAATATTATATTCCACTTACTCTATTTTTATAAATCGATTTGTGTGAGGTAAAGGGTGCCACATAATGCATAGGTGCAATTGCTAGTTTTTGGAAAGTGGAAAAAAAGACAACTTATAATTATTAAACTCTTCACATTAAATATAACATTTTTAGAAAAAAAATAAGGTTAAATTACTTATTTGGTTCCTATAATTTGATGATTCATACCTTTTTAGTCCCTATAGTTTGAAAGTAATTTTTTAGTCCTTATAGTTTACATATTAATTTACTTTTAGTCTTTGTATTTTAATTCTCTTTTAGTCTCTATAATTTAAAAGTAATCTTTTTAGTTTATATAATTTGTATTTTAATTACCTTTTAGTTCTTATTACAAAAAAATATATAAAAATAATTAGTTATAAATTATCAACTATTTTTTTATATAAAACTATATAAAAATAATTAGTTATGAATTACTTGTTAATATTTTTGTAGTTAATTGTAATTGATAATATTATTCATATTTTGATGGTAAGAACTAAAAAAAAATTAAAATACAAATTATAAGGATTAAACAAATTACTTTCAAGTTATATTGACTAAAATTAAAATGTAAACGAGAATTAAAATAAACTATAGAGATTAAAAAGATTACTTTATATTAAAAAGATATAAAAATTGAAACGATAGGATGAAATGAGTAATTAAACAAAAATAATTAAAGAATGAGTGAAACAATAAAAGATGAAAGAAGGAAAGAAAAAAAAAAGAGTGTTTTACTAAGCGCATAATATTATAAAAACCATCCAACTGTCATTTCGAACAATTTTTTAAGTTTTTTTTTAAATTTTATTTTACTTGATTTTTTACTCTATCTTTCTCTTTGTTTTTACACATTTTTCTTAAAAATCGTGTAGTGCATAGGACCATAGGTGCAGCAGCGAGTATTTGGAAAGTGGACAAATGACAAAGTAGAATTATTAAACTCTTTATATTAAATATATTTTTAAAAAAAAAAATTAATGAATGAGACTCCTTGTGCAAAATTGCGAATTCGAGAAAACAGAAAGGGAAACAAATAAAAAATCAAAACAAAAAAGAAAGAAACAAATGTTTTATAGAGCACATAAGATTATAAAAATTGTCCAACTGTTATCGATCACATGCAAAATTGCAAATTTGAAAAGGAAAAAGAAAAAAACAAACAAAGAAAAAACAAAAAGCTTTTTACTAACCGAATAGTATTTTAAAAACTGTTCATCTGCCATAATGTAATTTTCAAGTTTTTTTCCTCATTTTATTTGTTTTTTACTCTATCTTTCTCTTCTTCTTTTTGGTGTGAAAATCGTGTAATGCACATGTCCAACAATTAGTTTTTCGAAAGTGGACAAAAGACAACGTTGAATTATTAAACTCTTAACGATAAATATATATATTTAAAATAATTAATGAATGAGACTCTTTGTACAAAATTGCAAATTCGAGAAAGCAGAAAGAAAAAAAAAACCAAAAAAGAAAGAAACAAAAAGTGTGCTTTATTGAACCAGAGAAGTATAAAAAATGTCCAACTGTCATCAATTGTTGGCAGAATAATTTTTCAAGTTTTTTTTTTTTTAATTTTACTTGTTTTTTACTCTATCTTTCTCTTTGTTTTTACTTTTATTTTTGTTACAAAACATGCAGTGCACAACATCGGCTAGTTTTTGGAAAGTCGACAAAAGACAACTTAGAATTGTTAAACATTTTATATTAAATATATATTTTTTTCAAAAAATTAATTAACAAATGAAGCTCCTTGTGCAAAATTGCAAATTCAAGAAAGCAGTAAGGAGAAAGAAAAAACAGAGAGAAAGAAATTGCAAATTCAAGAAAGTCAGGAAGGAGAAAGAAAAAACAAAGAGAGAAAGAAAGAAAAAGAGTGATTAGCGAGTGCATAGAATTATTAAAACTGTCTAACCATCACATGTTGGTTGAATAATTTTTCATTTTTTTTACTTGATTTTACTCTATTTTTCTCTTTGTTTTTTATTTTTTATTTTGTTAAAAATCATGTAATACACTTATCTAACCACTAGTTTTTAGAAAGTGAGCAAAATATAACAGAATTATTAAATTTTTTTCATTAATTTTTTTTTTCAAAAAATAATTAATGAATGATACTCCTTATGCAAAATTGCAAATTTATGAAAGCAGAAAGGAGAAAAAAAATTAAAAAATCAAAGAAAGAAAGAAACAAAAAAGTGTTTTACCGAGTTCACAGAATTATAAAAATTGTCCAACTATCATCACACGTTGGTTGAATAATTTTGCAAGTTTTTTTTTTTTATTTTACTTGTTTTTTACTCTTTCTCTTTGTTTTTACTTTTTTTTTTAAAATCGTGTAATGCATAGGTCCAGCTGGTACTTTTTGGAAAGTGGACAAAAGACAACTTAGAATTATTAAATTTTTTGTATTAAATATATGTTTTTTCAAAAAAATAATCAATGAATGAGATTCTTTGTGTAAAATTTCAAATTCGAGAAAATAAGAAGGAAAAGAAAATAAAAAACAAAGAGAGAAAAAAGAAACAAAAAGAGTGTGTTACATCGCGTACAATGCTATAAAAACTGTTCCATTGTCATCATGTGCTAGTTGAACATTTTTTCATTTTTTTTTCTTATTTTACTTATTTTTTACTCTACCTTTATCTTTTTTGTTTGTTAAAAATCGTGTAATACAAATATCCTGTTGCTAGTTTTTGGAAAGCGGATAAAAGATAATGTAAAATGATTAAACTCTTTACATTAACTATATTTCTTTTCAAAAAAATAATTAATGAATGAGACTCATTGTGCAAAATTCCAAATTTAAGAAAGCAGAAAGGAAAAAAAATAAAAATAAAAATAAAAATAAAAAACAAAAAAAAAAGAAAGAAAAAAACTCTAAGAGTGTTTTACTAAGTACATAATATTATAAAAACTATCCAAATGTTATCAGGTGTTGGTACGTTGAACAATTTTGAAGTTTTTTTACTTATTTGTTACTTTATGTTTCTCTTCCTTTATATTTTCATTTTATTAAAAACCATGTAATGCACAAGTGCAAGTGTGCAACCCATTGTTTTTTAAATATGGACAAAAGAAAACATAGAATCATGCCTAAAAAGTTAAATTTGTTTATCAAAATATAATGTGCTGATAAATTGATGTTAAAAAATGAAAAATATAAATTTAATTTATAAATGTATAATAGTGCAATAATTAGTCATATCATTAAATTTATGAAATTATTCAATTTTAGTGGTTTTAATATTTAAGGAATAATTTAACTGAAATTATATTATTTGAGAACTAATTTAATATTAAGTTATAAAATTTAAAAATTAATTTATTATTATTAAAATATTAAAAAGATTAATTCATCACATTTTTTATCCATTCAAAGATTAAAGTTGAATTTTTTATTTTTTAAAGATGAATTTTGAAGTGACTTACACTTTCATTGAATTTAGCTATTTATCCATAATTATTAAATTCCTTACATTAAATATATATTTTTTAGAAAAAAAATAGTGAATGGGTGAAGCTCCTCTTGCAAAATTGTAAATTGAAAAAATCTGAAAGGAAAATAATAATTAAAAAACCAAAAAAGAAACAAACAAAAAGAGCATTTTACTAAAGGCATCGTCCAAATCAACCGCCATTACATAAAACAATCAATTTTTTTTTTCACTAACTCCGCTCTCTGCTCTTCTTCTTCCCCCACACCGGAGGAGAGAAAACCAAAATCACTCTTCACTGTTAGGGTTAGGGTTTCGATTTTCCCCTTATCCAATCTCGCAGCAGCGAGATGGGCGCCAATTCGTTGCCATCGGCGGAATCAAACTTCGATCTCGACGAGCAGATCTCGCAGCTCATGCAATGCAAGCCACTTTCCGAGCACCAGGTTTCCATTCCCCTCGTTCTTCACGATCTGCTCCGTTTTGATTTGGACTTTACCTTGACTTGAATTTGTTCATTGCTTAATTTTTTCATTTTTTTTGTCTCACTCTCTTTTCCGTTTTTGAATCGATGAGAATAGGAGTGTTGGAAATCGCTCGTACTTGATGTGGAGAAATTATGACGATGATTTTTTTTTTTTTTATATAGAAATGGAAATTGGTCGGAAAAAGAAACAATATAGATTTTATTTTCGACAATTTTAAAAGCCGTTTCCTGTAATCCTGATTGCATTTGTATGTAGTTGAATAGCCGTTTAGAGTAATATGGATTAATCAATTTCATGCTTTTTGAAGGAAATCTTATTTATGGATGGTTGATTATGGTATGTGGATCTTACGAATTGCTTCCTTAGGCTCGATATTTAGAAAATCTAGTCTAGGATTTTGTATATTTGAAACACTGGGAGGGCTTGCTTGCCTAGAAGTTACTTTTCATGTGATTTTTTCCGCATTAAAAGCTTGAGACATGCATAAAAACCCGTGAAAATCAGAAGCTATATGGAATAGCTTCTACTTTGGATGTGGGTATTGTTTAAAGTGATGCTAAACCAAACAGCCTATTGAAGGCATCCGACACTAAGAATCAGAATTTTCACGGACTGCTGCTAATAAAGTTTCACACGGCTTTGTTGGCATCTTAGTGGAGCAGTGTTTACGAACATCTGTGGGTTTTCTCTCTAACTTGTACATAGAACCACAATGCAGAAGGAGTTCTATTGTTCTAAATACGTTGTGTTGGTGCTACTTCTGTGGTCTCATCCACTTTTCGTAATAAATTCATGCTGTCACTCTTGTATCAGCAGTATAGTTTATTTGTCTGTCCTTGCAAAAGATCTTGTCTGTCAAAGTTTGTATGCTTGAAAATTGACTTAGATGGGAAAATGAATAGATTCCATTGCTTCCTTTGTGACCTATTTGCTCTTTGATAGTCATTTTGCCTTAAAAATTTCATATATGTTCATTTTTCTCTCTCTATTTTTGGATTGTTTTAACAAAGCACGATGACTTTTTTTTTGGAAGTTGTCTCCAATATCATTTCCTCCTGACTATTATGATCTCTGGGAAAATAAATATTAAAGTAAACTAACACTCTTGTTTTCTATTCTGCCTGTAGGTTAGAGTTTTATGTGAGAAGGCTAAGGAGATTTTGATGGAAGAAAGTAATGTCCAGGTGCAACCCTCTCTTCTTTTTTATTTCTTGTGTTATGTTTCAATATTTCTCTAGACATTGATTTCACTTTTCATTGCTATTTCATCTTCTGCTTGCTTTGTGTGAAAAGTAATCCTTTGTAGTAGAAATAAGTTGTTGCTTATTGAACATCATATTTTTAGGTTTTCCCCCTTATTATTAGGGTTCATTTGTCTGATATTATTACTTCTATTCCATGTTTTGTAGCAGGAAGAAGTAATTCTTTCTATATTCTTTTTTGTAAATTCTTCTGCAATACATCTCACTATTTCAATGCAACTTTTAATTGCCCGTTTTTTTTTTCTCTTGGAGAGAAAGCATTAATTTTTATCTCTCCTGTATCACAGCCTGTGAAAAGCCCTGTGACAATTTGTGGTGATATTCATGGGCAGTTTCATGACCTTGCTGAACTATTTCGAATTGGAGGGAAGGTATCAGTTCTGACTATCACTTTCCTTTTGTATTCAACTCCCTGTTTCAGCTGGGGAATGTCTTAACTAACTAACTGAGACCTGCCATAGAAAAGGCTTTTGAAGATTGAAGTGCTTCAGAGGTATCGCAGAGTAGATTGTATAACCAGGGAACTACTACTTGAATTCACTACAACCCTAATATTACCACGTTAAAGTTTACTAACATGTCACTGGTGCAAAATGAACCTTTTTGTGATAAGGTTTCTGTTTTTGTTTTTTATATTATACTTTGCTGATTATTTAGCTATGGAATCTAAGAATATTTGTTTTGTTTGCAGTGTCCAGATACTAATTACTTGTTTATGGGTGATTATGTGGACCGGGGTTATTATTCAGTTGAAACTGTAACAGTAAGTACATTAAAGATAAACTTGTGGAATTTTCTGCACCTATTAATAGTTGTTGCTATGTGGTTTAGTAGCTTGTTCCCCTCTCCGGGAGCTTGTATTTTATGTTATTCATGCTTTTTGGCATGTGAATCTATGAACGTATGGATATGCATTCAAGTTGCTTCTTGCTATTAGGGTGGAACAGAATACTGGGCTGCCCCCAATTGGCAAGTAGCTCCTTTCAAGTTTCAAATTTATAATATAACAAGGAAATATAATAATTAGAATTTGCACTGTGCAGCATTATTAGCGGCTTTTTCAACATAGTCAGATTTAGAAGGCTCCCCTGTTGATAAAAATTATAAATAAGTCTGCATTGTATTATTATTATAATTCAAATTTTGAAGATAAGTTTGTCTGCGTCAATTGCTCAACTTGTGAATATCAAGCAGAGGCATATGGTTGAATTTTAATGTTTGATAGCTGTTTCTGAATTGGCATTTTTATTTCTGAGATCATTAAAGGTTATCTAAGCATACTAGATCTCAATCATCAGTTATAGTAAATTCTTTTCCATTAGTGTCATAATGTTTATGTACATGACTACATCTAAAAGATTGCAATTTTTTTTGCTGGATATTAGTTGTGCTGTTATTGTCTCTTAGATTACTGAATGAAGTTAGATGTATATTTATTTATTTGAACATATCTTTATATATTGGCTGGATATTGTTGTATTGTATGTTAGAGGTACTAATTAGTTATTCTCTCCAGCTTCTTGTGTCACTGAAAGTGCGATATCCTCAGCGAATTACTATTCTTAGAGGAAACCATGAAAGCCGTCAGGTATGCTTAATCTTCTTTCATTCAAAATTATGTATTATGTTCCTGAGGTTCTTTTATCAGACTTTTTTATGGAGTTATTAACTTGTATTCTTTAATGCCGCCAAAATTAACTTGTCTTGGAGGCTTTCTAGTTGTATAATGTGCTGTTTGTTACTGTTCAGTGTTCAGGCTTTGATTTTAAGACTCATGTGTTAGTTGTTGAACTAATTGTTCCTTTCTTTATTCTTTATATATATATATATATATATATATATATTTGCACAGATCACTCAAGTATACGGATTTTACGATGAATGCCTCAGAAAGTGAGTTTTCAAAACCTTCATTTAGAGGTCAATGGGGAGGGAAGGGGATACTTCCTTTTAAGGGCAATCTATGTACTTATGATTGTATTTGTTCAAGTTAGAGTTTATTGTTGTTGATTGTGAATGTACACTATGTTGGTTTCATAAGCTTGTGTTAAGAACTTAAGATATGTACTGGATACTGTATAAGCTGTTTGGGAAATCCTTTTTCTTTGTTTCCTGCAATTGTCGTTGTACTTGTAACATTAGATTTTGATTTTCTAGTATCTTTACATGCACTGAACTGGAGTGATCATCCAAACTTTTACAGTGATTTGACACTGTCTGCAACCATTTGATTCCAGATTCTCTATTTTGAGATGTTCAGTTTTTTTTTTATTGATATGTGGCAAGTGGCAACATCTGAGTAGTGTTGTGGAAGTTGTATGGGTACACACTCTATTTTTGGTGTACAATGTCCTTTTCTTGTTAACATGGGTAAAGAACAAATAGTTCTATTCAACATATTGGTCTAAATTGAAATTAAGAAAAATATAATAAGCAATGATAATTTGTTGGATCCGATTTTGCAGACTAGATGACTTAGACAAACTTTTAACATCAGTATGGCTGTCTAGTTGGCATTTGGTAAATGACAAGAAAATGCTGCTTTTTGAGGGAGGGTTGAGGATGCATCTGATGTGATCTATGCCAATCTTTCTTTCATGACCCTTGCTTTCATTATGTGTTTCTGTTATTAGTATTATCAAATAGATAAATGGCTACAACCATTCAGAAACTTTTTGTTTTGAAGATATATGATTTGTAAAGTTACTTCCTTTGTATCTAAAGCAGATTTCATGATTCTGGTTGCCTTATTTTGGTTACATCCAGTTGTCTATTTTTTTTTAAACAGTAATATTCCATATGTTCAATGAAGGCTTTAATATTTAGATTTGAGATTGAAATTGAGATTGGACTTTTGTTTGGATGAGGGGAAAGAAAAATTTGAAATTTGAATTGGAGAGAAAATGAGGAGAAAATTTTGACATTTTTGTTTGTTAAAGTCATCTTTCTCTTTATTTTCTCTTAACCAAATAAAAGTTTGTAAAAAATTTCTTTCTTCCCTATTTTCTTTTCCTCCATCCAAACATAGGGTAAAGGTTACACAAGCATCTGTGAATGTGAATTGTAACAAGCTAATAAGATGTGGTATGATAAATATTGATAGAAATATAGGACTAGTAGTCTTAATGTTGGCAGGCTTGAGCTACATTATGACTAATACACCTAATAAGTTCGAACAAATATTATATGCAATTGGATTTAGATTGAGATGCAGCTTGACTAGATCTGGATTTAATTCTTTTTAGGTTCAATTTTATGAGACTATGGAATATGGATCAGTATATCATAAATGGTTTTTTTTAAGAGTATTATAAAGGTTCAATCTTGTGCTTGTTTCTTTTGCAGATATGGTAATGCTAGTGTTTGGAAGATCTTTACAGACCTTTTCGATTTCTTTCCATTGACTGCATTGGTTAGTACACTTTTTCCCCCTAATTTGTGAACTGTGATTTTAACTGGTGTAAAAGGCAATAAATATTGAGAATAAACTGCATATCAGTTATTATGTAAATTTGTTAGTAAATTACTTTTTTTCCCTAGATTAAGCAGATTTATCAGCATTTTCCTCTTTTTTTGTCAGAGGGTTGGAGGAACCCTTTACCCTAGAGCAGTACCTAATGAATTTTAAATTAACTTAAATTTACATGTTCTATTGGTAGTAAAATGTTGGAGGGGTGACTGGGACAATGGACTTAGACATGATATGGTAATTTTTAACAAACTCACATTGTTTGTTTAAGCATAGATAGGGTTGCATACTGGTATTATGTTTCCAAATTTTTTTTTTTGATCAGCAAAGATAATATAATTTTATATATGAAACTGAGTACCAGAGGTACCGATACAGATAGACCAGTAAGATGGTTCCCAAGAGCAGACTAAGGCAGTCTCGAAGGGAACCATACTGGAGAAGAAGAATACATATATGAAGACCCTAAAACTCTATCCTTATCTACCAGCAAAAGCCTCTGTAATGTTAGATGACCACTGATTATAATTGGTTACAAAATCCTTCTCATATCTTCTTAGCCATGTCCAAAGCAGAAATGTAGCATCCTCCATCAGTTTGTTTCCATTGAAGATCCCATTTGAGAATATAATGTTATTTCTCATCTGTCACACAGACCATGTAAGCGCCACCCACCAGACCCTCCACTTGCTAACGCAAATTCCTTTGACCCCGTCACTCATATGTTGGGCAAAATGTTGCATTTGAAGCAGTGGAAAAACAGTGGAGATGTTCACCCAGGACATGGTTTCCCACCAAAGAGGTATGATTTTGCTGCACTGGAAAAATAGATGTGGTGTATCCTCCACTGTGCTTCTGCAGAATGGGCAAGTTTGGTCCTGTATTTCCACCTGCCGCCTATTTAGGTTTGCCTTAGCTGGCAATCTGTCTCGAAGTAACCTCCAAACAAAAACTGCAGCTTTGGATGGAATCCTCAGTTTCCATAATTGAACAAAATCTGCAACATCTTCCCCCTGCACTGCATCCCCCCTCAGCAAGTCATAATCAGATTTTGCTGAGTATTTACCAGATGGTTCTAGTTTCCAGACCCAATCATCCCTACAGTTCAGCTGGACCCTCACTCCTGCCACCTCATTTATGAAGCTGTCAGCCATAGATACCTCACTATCGAATAAATGTCTCCTCCATTGGAAGTCCCATTCCCAACCTGTGCCTTTGTGATCTCCCATTTGCTGAATAAGGTGATTTTGTTGACAAGAAATAAGATATAATCTTGGGTATTTGGCTGCCAGTGCTGTCCCACCACACGTCCACTTGTCCTCCCAAAATTTAATTCAATCACCGCATCCCAACTTCCACACCATGCTATTGTGAAAAGCAGACTCTTGTTGCAGATGGTGGATTGCCAATTTCAGATCCCTCCACCAAAAAGAATCATTAGAACCTCAAGATGCTTCATCTAAACTCCTCCAACCTCCATACTTTGAATCCAACACTTTAGCCCATAGCTCATTATGGTTTTGGAATAAACTCCATTTCCATTTGCCCAGCAATGCCAGATTGAAACTGTTGATATCCTTGATTCCCAGCCCCCCTCTATCTTTTGGGAGACACATTGTCTCCCATTTGACCCATGCAATCTTAGATTGATCATGGCCGCCACCCCAAAGGAATATTCTCTGGATACCCTTGTAGTTCTTTGAAATTTCTTCCATTTTAAAGGTGATCTATGTAGTCTTTTAATTAAAAAAATGATGGTCTGTAACTACACTGAATTTCTGTGTTAGTGAATTTAAAATGCTCACATTTGTTCTGTTAGTTTGTAGTTTGCAACTAGATCAATTGCCATTCATTTTCATTATAATTATTGTCTTCTTGCCATAATGAAAAAGCATTGGCAGTTAAGGATCATAGTTTTGGGTTTTTGATCATTCACCTTCTAATTTAATATGGTCCCTTCCAGGTTGAGTCTGAAATATTTTGTTTGCATGGTGGGCTTTCACCTTCAATTGAGACTCTTGATAACATAAGGAACTTCGATCGTGTTCAAGAGGTTCCTCATGAAGGGCCCATGTGCGATCTGTTGTGGTCTGATCCAGATGATAGGTGCGGCTGGGGAATTTCTCCTCGTGGTGCTGGATATACATTTGGCCAGGTAACTAAAGATATAATTTCTCAATTCTATATGTTGGTGAACATATTATTTTTGAAGCATTCAGAGAGATTGACTACTGTATTTTATATTCTTATTCAAATTCACATTCTTTCTTTCAGGATATATCCGAACAATTTAATCACTCAAACAAGCTCAAGTTAATTGCTAGAGCTCATCAGCTGGTTATGGATGGATTTAACTGGGCTCATGTAATTGACCTTCTCATGGAATAATCTTTTTTGTATTGTTTGCTTTGGAATTATGGGAGTGAAGTTTAGATGTCCATTGTTTTGTTGAAACAGGAACAAAAGGTGGTTACCATTTTTAGTGCACCTAACTACTGTTATCGATGTGGGAACATGGCTTCCATTTTGGAGGTTGATGATTCCAAGGGCCATACGTTTATACAGGTCTCTCTTCCTATCTTGTTTTAATGTAATTTGCTCCTATACTGCTTGGTAAAATATTTTTATGTGCACTAGATCGCTGGACATAAATTTGGAATGTTCTTGCAGTTTGATCCTGCTCCCAGGAGAGGAGAACCTGATGTCACCCGTAGAACGCCTGATTACTTCCTATGATGTTGCTGCCGCATATCATACTCCTGGCACAGTTACATCTCATTCTGCACAAATTTCTAGTACTTTGTGCATCCTCATCCTCGTTGATGAGATTGCTGTAAGCACTTAAAATCTTTGGGTATGCACTCCTAACTTTTTTGGTCATTGCCCAAATACCGCATTAATGTAAATTAGGTAGGTAACATTCCAGTTTTTTGTGACGCTCAAGAACTTGCTGGAGGTCCAATTGGAGAAGTCTCCTAGATGATGGCCAGGTCCGAATATGTATTGTTCCAGCGCAATGTGGATATTTTTTTGTTTGTGTTTCCCCATCTCTAGAAGTAATGACTGGGATTTTATATTTCTGTTGATGATTTGCTTTGCTATGTTCTATCAATTTTCAGTAAAAGTTGCATGATAATAGTGATTCAGTTTTGTTCTTTACTAATTATGTTCAATTTCATTCTTAGAGCTTATTGGTGGTCATCACTTGGCTTCAGATTGCCAGTGAAAAGAGTATATATAAACTCGTCAAACTTTTTGTTTAGTAGTCAAATTAATTAGTTGTGAACGAAAGGAAATATGATTTTTTTTCTCCCTTACCTGTTGGCTTCAATACAGTTGTATATTTCTATAAAAAAAAATAATTTAGTAACTGAATATCACTATCTGCTAAGTTCAATCTTTGGTTGACATCAACCAAGCTGCTTTAGTTGTCCAGGTCAGTCCTGATCTCCGGTGTGGATTTCATTTCTAACCCTTGTTAAACAAATGTGGGATTTTCAAAATAAATAAATAATTGTTAATATTTACCAATTTATTTTACTGAAGAAAACAATTCTTTTTTAACTTATTTGACTTTTATACCTAAAGAAGTTAGAAATTTCCTCTTGGAAGGACAAATAATGTAAATAGCAAGAAACACGCACGAGGCCTATTACAGAAAAATTAGATTTGAATTAGAAGGTAAATAATTAGCTCATCACATTTTTGTTTTCTTTGGCACAGATTCAGAGAATTTTTCTTCTGTGTTCACAGTTTATGGAACTAAATGAGAAAGCAATTATCGTCTAAACACGTTTTTTGCCACGGAATTATTTTAACTAAGAAATTACTATTAAACGTAGGAATTTCTGTTTTTCAACTTGTCTCCCAGAGTTATAGTTGAGTAAAATTTATCCTACAATGTGATTTGACCAGCGATACAACCTCTTCATATTTATACCCAACCTTTGAAAATAGTCGTTATACAACGGATGTCTTAGCATCACAAAATCATGAATGAAACAAAGGATTGCACAAGATCGACAACAGAGCAAGGCCATTATACTGAAGAAATCTTAATACAGTATCAACATCAAAAGCTTCGCGCCGCAACACTATTTGTGCAAATAAACTTGTGTATGTACTCTACCTGTGTTTGATTTGGCGTTCAACGAATGCGTAATTTGTGTAAAACACACACTTACCCATGGTTGGTTTTATTGGGATGCCCAAGTTTTTGGATACCCAGGTAGAGTACATTTTGCAAGAGCCTTGCTGCAGAATTTCACGATAAGAACTGTAGGTGTCCCCAACAACATTCTTCCCATAAATACAAGTAGTAGTAAGTTCAGAAGAGAACACAAGAGGAACATTGTCATGATGATATTGATGGTATGTGTTCACCTTGGAGAACATCAGGGAGAGAGGACAGGATCTCTAGCTCAAACCACCATCAATGTATATTGTCCAAGTCGACTGTCTTGGTAATACTGACTTTGAGAGGAGGAACAACTCGCCCTTAAGCATTTACGTCACAAGGCTCAATGCTTGGAGTGATATATATCATCCGAGACGACTATCTTGATAATATCAACTTTGGCGTGACGAACAACTCGTCCTTAAGCATTTACGTTATGAGATTCAATGCATGGAGGGTTATACGTTGTCCGAGACAACTATCCTAGTAATACTAATTTCCTTAGGAAAATCGACTCTCATTCCTGGAAGATACAAGACACCCAAGTCCCATAACCGAGATTTCTTTGAGGAGGCCAACTTTCATCCCTAGAAGTTACAACGACACCTGACTCCCATGACCGGGAAAATGGAGTGGTAGGAAGTACAGTATGTAGCGACAAGATCAAAGAGACGTTGCGGCCTAACATGCTAGATGCACACAATCCTGCACCCTGTACCATGTACAAGGAGACAAAATTTAATTCGCACAACGGCGTGGAAAAAAAGAACCAATGATACCCATGCACGTGGACACCATTATCGAAAAGCACCGTACATAAATAGAGGTGAGTCACATGACTCACTTCGTTCATGGTTAGGTAGAGATAGGAGGAGACCATGTATGTTGTATCCCAACGACATGCATGATGACCATTTAAATTAAGATGTTTAGTACAGGGAACAAAAATAACACTTAGAAATACAAGTGATTGGAGGCTTATTTGTCCTTAACTCGGTGTACTCTGCATGGGGATAAATAAATGAGGCTAACGATTTTAAGCGCCTTAAATAATAAATTTCATAAATGTGCATAAAAATGGTGAAAAGCAATTCAAACCGGTCAAAATACTTGAAAGTTGCATAAACTCATTATTTTTAAAACTTACTCCCTGTAGTTTCAAATATAAGAAAAAAAATATAAAGCACTAACAAAGTTAGTTAACCATGTTTAATTGTATTAATTTTTATTAAAAAGTAAATTTTTTTCAACTTAACCTTCATTGAAACTAGCACATCAATTAAATGAAGTGTATTTTAGAAATAATAATACTAAATAAGATAAAATTAATTTAAATTTTCTTATATTTGAGATGAAGAAAAATATTTTTTTTCTTTATATTTGAGGCCAAGGTAAATTTTAATAGTCAAAATAGTCCTTAATGTTTTGGATTTACATGAATGTGCACGTCACCAACTTTATTAATGTTTGTCGATCGACGCTAACAATTTCAAGAATGTATTTATCAATTTTTTTTTTAATTTCAAGGATCAATATGCCAACATTCTACAATTTCAGGAACTAAAATGGTGATCCACTTATAAATTTTGCTGTGATAATTTGGGTGGGTATTCGACTATTCTTAATCACAACAAAACTCGTCACTAATGGGTGATACATATGCATCTCGGACCATATTTTTTTAATATTTATTTTTCATTGTTATTTGCCTTTGGAGACAATCCTATTTAATTTATGGTTGGGTACTAAATGTAGATACTTCTCCCAACCCAAATTAGAACATTAATTCATAAAGATATGAGGAATTAATCCTTCTACTCAACCTAACCCTCCTTATTTGGATTATATTATGTTAAACTCATTAATTTGATCACATCACAAAACCAATTCTTTTCTCTTTTATTAATGTCATTTATATTTATAAAATTTATTTAATGCATATTTATTAGTTTTTTAAATCAATTATAACTCCTATAATAAGAAATATCCACCACAATGATCTAAAACAATCTTTGAAAAATATTCTAGGGTCATAGTGGTTGAAAGTTTGGATAATATACATAAGGTTATAATTAAGTTATAATCTTAATATGATTATTGTAAAAAAAATCTTTGGAATATATAATAAATAATTAAAATCAATTATATATTTTAGTCTTAGGAATATTATTTCTGGGAATAAAATATGAAAATGTTATTCCTGGATATTTAATAAAAAAATATGTTTAGTTAACTACAAAATTAGTTGAGAATATTTTTGGAAATAATTAAGACATATGTTTGGTTAAATTAGTTTTCCCTTATAATATATATTAAAATTACTAAAATATTCTTATTATATTAAAGATGTTATTTTTTCCATGATATAAACATTAATATTTTTTATTATAAGACCAACAAACAACAAATAAAATATACTTAAAATCTTATATATCTCATATTCTCATGACAAAATTTCTCTCATTATTCCTTTACTATTATTATTATTAGAATATGACCCAAAATATAGATATACATATTCGCACTACATTAGACATGAACACAATAATTGGAGGGAAACAAAAAATCATTGTGGTCAAAATTTGCGGTAAATAAAGATTGACACATTTTATTCAAAGAACATAGATGAAAGAATTATTAAGAGGAGAGTGCGATGGTAGGTAAGAAGAAAATATATATCTATTTTTACTCACATTTTTTGTCCCATGAAAATAAATATTCCCTATTTCCTTGGCCAGGATTAAAAAAATCTACCCATGAAATAAAAACCCATTTGTTAACCGTTAGTTACTAGGATTAGGATTTATATAAAATAAATCTTTACATAAAAAAATTATATATTAAATAACTTATTGCCGATAAAAAATATTAAATAACTTATTTGAAGTTTGAGACAACTACATTTTGTTTTTGCTTAATCAAAATTGTTCATGCATGTCTTTTTCAAATTAAATTTAAACATACAAATTTTAGTTCTACACTTTTCCATGACCGTACTGTCATTAATAAATAATAATTTTTTCATTTTTCTCACCAATTCTTCAAAGAAAAAGGTTTGAATAAGAGAATGGGTAAGTAGACCTCTTTGCTGTGTTTGACAAAGAAAATTCCAACCAAAGAACATGTAAATAAGCGAAACCGGGTGGTAACCAATTACAGAAATTTGATTATTCTTATTCTTACTATTAAATTACATTATTTATGAATAATGAAGCATACCCTTGTTGTAGTTGTTACCACACCATATAGGGTTCTATGAAAGAAAGAAAATCACACATTTTAATACAGTTGTTTGTTTGTTGCAGCATAAAACTAGTGAATTACATAGCACAATATATGTATGTCACTGACTCCCCATTCCTCTCCCCTTCATGACATGTCTCCTTAGTCCAGGTATATGGACATTGGTGATGTAGTCATTCCAATCGATGCTCTTTACATCAAAGTCAAACTCCCTCTTTTCTTCTTCAGACATGCTTTCCATCAATCTTTGTGTGTTACTGTTATCAAACCTGCATCACAGTATTTTTTTTTTTAAATCAGTAATTTATTCCTCATAATATGTACAATTGTTTTTTTGTCGATTAAATAGTGTAACACTAATCACGTAAAAAAATTCACACTATCGTTTAATTATAAATTATCATATAGAGTAAATTATTGACTTTTGTAGTAAGTATTTTAAAAGTCATTCCTACCATAATTTCTAATTGACTATGAAAAATTATAAAATAAGTTTATTAACTTTTATATTATCTTTCCATTACATATTATCATATGTTAAATATATTGACTTTTATAGTAATTATTTTAAAAGTTATGTTTATCATGATTTTTGAATGTCGATGAAAAATTATAAATTTTATATTATCATTCAATTATAAATTATTATATATAATAAATATATTGACTTTTATAATCACTACTTTAAAAGTTATGTTTATCATGATTTTTGATTTACTATGAAAAATTATATAATAAGTTTATTAACTTATACACTATCATTCATATTTATCCACAGTAAAAAAATTTACAGAGTGCATGCAAATTAAATTTGAACCACTAGTGTTGCCCCTAGTTGAAGAGTGTGAAATCAACAAATGAGTATATATCTAACCTTCCACCATAAAATGTGTATGGTTCATAAATGTTGGCCAAGTACTTTGCTTGCTCCACTGATTTTCTGCACATGTTTTCAAGTTTCTGAGACATCTTCGCCTTTGAGGAGGCCATAGCTGTGATGCCTCTTTTCTGAATAGCATCTCTCCACAGGTGACCAGAGAATTCTTCTGTGGAGCTAAAAAACTTCATCAGTGGAACTTGAATTGGCCTACCCATTGAGTCAATGCATGGTGAGGAACTGTAGTGTTCATATAGAAGCCTTGCCAGGTCTTGGAAGACTAGAGGGTTCACTACAGATGAAGCAATTTGGTACACATTGATATCTGGCTTTTGGTTCATTCCATGCCTTGCCATTGCAGCTAAGGTTGCATTAACAACCATGTCAGCTGGGACCTATATGATGAGAGCAAATGAACAATTGTTTAGTGTGAGAAATGAGAATTACTAACCAATCTATGGAGTTTAAGAATTATTTATTTATTTTTTACTTTTTAGATAATGGATTGTGTGAAACACAATGAAATTCTTTGATGTCACTTACCACATCCAGTACTCCATTTGGATCTACCAAGAAACCTGTTAGCTGCCCTTTCCCATACCAGAGAACTATTGGATCCATCATCCTGGAAGTTAAAAGAAAAACTTATTACAACGAAGACGCCGAAAACATCAAAGTCTTATCCCGTAGGTGAGGTTGGTTACATAAATTACACATGTCATTCGGCACAGATAAAAGAAAAACTTTTAGTTAGTTATATGAGTGACCGATCTAGAACCCTAAGACTATGTTTGGTTAGGGAGAAAGGAAAAAAATTTGGTGGATATCATGTGAAACCCACACCTTCTACACTCTAGTTTAATAAAAAAAATTCTCTTCAATTTCTATTTTCTTTATTTTTATTCTCTAAATCAAACACAACATAAGTTAGGAGGGACAATTATTTTAAAAATAAAAAATAATTATTATTATGAAAAGAGTGAAATAATAAAGACAGATGATCAAATATACAAAAATTAAAGGGGACAAAATATACATATTTATTTTATTTATATGTAATTTATTTTATACGAGGGCTGCATTCGCCACTGTTATTCTCTAAATCAAACACAACATAAGTTAGGAGGGACAATTATTTTAAGAAATAAAAAATAATTATTATTATGAAAAGAGTGAAATAATAAAGACAGATGATCAAATATACAAAAATTAAAGGGGACAAAATATACATATTTATTTTATTTATATGTAATTTATTTTATACGAGGGCTGCATTCGCCACTGGTTGTAACGTGGATCCGCCACTGGTTATATCAACAAAATTTAGAGTGCAATTTTGAAATACGTTGAAGTATTTGGTAAGCATTTAAAAAAAATATGAAAATCAGATTCTAGATTATTTTGAGAAGTTATATAAAATAATAACTTTTGGAAAAAGTCTAAAAAAAAAATTAATTTTTTGTGCTATATTGAAATCACTTTTTATTAAGCTTAAACAAATGGTCTTAAGTTCCTTTTCTTTTGAAAAAATGGTAGTGACTTACCTATTTCCTTCCATCCACCCAGGAAATGGTTCACTGAAAGTGCTCTCAATAACACTTGGTCGCATTACAACAACTGGAATATCCCCTCTCAATTTGTCAATCATCATTTCTCCCATAGCCTTTGTGAACACATATGTATCCTGCCACCCATATCTTCTTGCCCTGTTTAAGAAAT
Source organism: Glycine soja (assembly GCF_004193775.1). NCBI lineage: Eukaryota > Viridiplantae > Streptophyta > Magnoliopsida > Fabales > Fabaceae > Glycine > Glycine soja. The sequence goes on along the minus strand of NC_041010.1, from coordinate 18,959,744 downwards.
TACTCAACAATCAAATTAGATTACGAATTTCTAAATAGGAGGTTCAACCTTTCTGTTTCTATGATCATTTTACATAAAGATGAAAATTGGAAAGATAAATAATGAGTCATTTAAAACATAAAAAGTTTTAAAAAAACAGTATGTGGCTACAATTGCGGTTGCAATGTCAAGATTTTAGTCCTTCAGAAAAAATGTCAAGATTTTAGGAAACTTCACAATTCACAATTATAATTGTGGTTGCATCAGCCGCATTTATTTGTACTTTTCCAAAATATCAAGGACCGTGACGAAACCACAACCATGCTACAACTACAATTTAAAACCTTTATAAGGAAACTCAATACCTCTCTAGACCAATCTCCTTCATTTTCTGAGTTAGTAAGTTATCTTCAATGTCCCCTTTGTAATTTGAAACCAGATTTATTTCTCCTTCAATGTCCAATGTGGGAAGGTATTTTGGTGAAACTTCAGATATATATTTTTCTCTTGCTATGCACTCTCCAATGCTAAATGGTCTCTCCATGATCCTACCTTGCTTTTGTCCATTGACATATGCTGCACATTACAAGCAAGGACTTTGTCATTTTGTTATGCGATGTAAATCATGCTTAGCACATGGATTTGAGTTTTTAAAAATAGAACCATTCTTGTGTTTTTACCTGTTGAAACATGCAGAAAGAGCTTGAGCTTCTTGCACTTTTTGGCAATGTTCATAAGGCGGCATGGCCCTATGGTGTTTATGTTGATAGCAGTATCATATCTGATCACATTAGTCAAATGATTACACAAAAAAAATGGGAATGTATCATTGATGGAGAAGCTTTTTGGAGAGTTATAGAGGCTAACCTTTCATCAAATGTTGTATTAGCTGCAGAATTTACAAAGACATCTACCTCCTCTGCTATAACATTAGATATATCTTCATCTAGTCCAAGATTGTGTTCACAAATATTGCCTACAACAGGAACTAGCTTGCTCAACATAAAGGCTTGGTATGATTTTCCATGGATTTCTTGAAGGCATCTGAAAAGTTGTGTGTTTATGATCTAAACCACACAAACAAAAATTTAACATGAGATTAAGAAATGAAGCCATGAGCAAATGCAAGGTGAAAAAAATAAGATGAGAAAACATTTTCTATTTGTTCCTATTTTAAAATTACAAAAACATCTTATTTCACCTTTTTTTTCTTCTATATTTTCAAAGATTCATATAGAAACAGTGAAAACAAAAGAAATCATGTATTTACTATTTCAAGTACTAATCTTGAAACAAAGTGAAATTAAGATGTCATTTTTGTAATTATATGTGAAAATAGAAATTTTTTCTCAAACCTAAAATTTCGTATACAAAAGCCATACTTCATTTTGCAATCTCTCCATTGCAGCTTGGTTATTCTTTGCCTTGATCAAAAGGTACATTTTCCCCACATCTGGTTCTGTCCTTAGAATCTTCTCAATAAAAACTGAATTAACAGCAAACAAATGACTACTCACCAATATATCATAGTCAAAACCAATTAAACCATTGAGGAAACTTAAGACGCTAATCTCCACAAAAGAGTATATATATTAGACAAAATACCTTTGGCTAGAAACCCAGTTGCCCCAGTAATGAAAAACTTTTTCCCTCCAAGAAACTTGACAATGCCTATTCCATCTTCCAACCCTATCAATGTTGTTGTTCCACCATAAGGCACCAAATCCTTCACCACAATCTCTGCCTGGCTTTTCCCATTTTGTGACAAGACCAAGCTTCCTGCATCCATTAGAGTTACTGCAGCTTCATGATCTGTGCCAACCAATGATGATCTTTCTGTCAACACAGAAGACAAGCTTCCTGAGGATGAGGACTTGATCACATTCTTCCCACCCCCTTGGCAATACACAACATTTCCCTTCCTCCTTGAATGGCACAACTCATTGTTGTGTGACACTCCAAATATGAGTTTAGTGAGTAAACTTGAGGAATAAGAATAAGCCATGGACAAGACCCCAATGATGATGACTTTGCAGGGAAAAAAATGAGGAACAAAGTTCAGACAAAACGGTAGTGCTAGCTAAATGTGATTGACTTGGAACCTTGGCTAAAAATTTCTTGATGAACAAGAAATAATAATAAAAAAAACAAGTAAACAAACTCCACTCTATAAGATAAGAGAAGGGGTTTGGTTGGTTTGGTGCACAAAGAGAATGAATGAATGAAGGGGAAAAGAAAAGTAGGGTGGATTTAAGGATGAAGGAGATGAGACTTAGGTACTTATAATAATAATTTTTTTTTGTGGAAATGTGAGAGTATATCTCATGAGAAAACTCTCTTTTTTCCGCATTTGTCACACCTCACATGAAGGCACGTACGCATGCACCTAAAGCTTAGATGGCGGGAGCTCTCTTTCTTTCACTTGTTTTGATTATCATTCTCTCTTCTTGGTAAGTGGTGGTTTCCTATGTTCTATTCATTATTAGAAAATATACGGGAAGAAAGGGTGTGAGTGAGACACTCACGGCTAGTTTTGGTTCTCCCTTGAGCTGTATCTTTGGTTTAGCCACCATGAATACATGTATCTATGGTGGTTATGTTAGAATTTATGTCTCACGTGATAGATATGTGATTTATGTAGAGACTAATAAATAAATAATTAATAATTAAGGACTAAATTGCAATTGGGTCAAATAGGAAAAATTTCTAGAGATAAATGCTACTTGATGGAAGTAGGGATTATAAAAGGGGGTTAAACGTGAATCAAGGTTTACTTCGTGATAGAAAAGTGTTCTCTCTAATCTTTAGTCATCACAATCACAAATGTAGAGAGGCAGAAAGAATAGTCAAGGGAGTGCAATCTTGTTTATCTCCTCTTCCAAGAAATCAAAGTACATCAGAGAGAAGTCTCATTATGGAGAAATATACGCATTATTGATTTATTTATTATTTGTGAGAATCATAAGTTTCAAGATCATGTTGGTTTCCTATAATTGATAATCTAGGAAACCCTTAAAATTTTTACATGTTAAATCAAAGATATATATACAGGTTAGCTAGACTTAATTGTATTTTTTTTGTCCCCTTATTATTATTATTTTGCAAATTTAGTTCCTTGACTTTATTTTTCTTGTGCAAAATTTGATGTCATTGTTTTATTTGTGCAATTTTGATTAATTTTTTAAGTTAAAATTCAATATGTAGTAGGAATGTTGACGTGAGAGTACAATAGAAATGTCATGCTTGTATTTTTTGTTAAATATGGAAGGTTAAGTTTACACATAAATCAAAATTACACAATTGAAATAAATAAGGAGTTAAATTTAAAAAAATTGGGGAGAGACTAATTCATAAAAGAATAATAATAAGGAAATTAAAAGCATACCTAATGTATTAAATTATTGATGATTATTCTTTAGCATTATTAAGAGTGATTTGCTAAAATTTACGGTACTGGACAAAATAAATATTAATCAGAGGAGGACAGGACAAAAACTAAACTTCTTGTTACTCAGAAAATCATGGGACAACTTTTTGTCTCAAAGTGTTTAAAAGACATGCATATCCCAACCTCTCTTATTTTTTGTCCATTATCAGTTAGCGTATCATGTCATATATTTCAAATTTGCATTATCTACTAGCTACAACATGTAATAATTTTCTATTAAAAGCTTTGATTAACTCCTTAATAGTGGTATGAACGTTTTGGACTTAGAAGGTCAAGTGTTCCATCAGTTTTGGAGTTGAATGACCAAATATTGAATGACATTAATGAGTGATAATGACTATTAAATGCATTCTTGATGATAAAATGTTTATATATAGCACATGTGTTGTTGGTTAATTTGAAAATCGAGATGATACTGGATAAATCTGAAGTCGTGTATAACACTTTCAGATTGAATCAAATTTCGGGGTTCAACCAAAATTGTTCAATCGGATAAAATCAAAAGATTATAATTCAAGAGTTTTGTTTTGGTCTTGTATGTTTTGTCACCCGTTATGCTTTCTGAACCAGAATGATTATTTATGATCAAAGAACAGGTGGTTTTTGGCGGTTGATGGAAGTTTTTTCTCTTTTAAAAATTGCCGTTGATGGAAGTTTTAGTAACTTTCATGTAACTTCCAACCGTTGATGGAAGTTTTAGTAACTTCCATGTAACTTCCAAAATTTGCCTAAACCGAACATCTCGTTATTACATTAAAACAAGCGTGCACTCTTATTTTAACATAATAAAGAGATCAATTACACTAAAATGTCCAACAAACCTCCCCCATTTTAGTGTAATTACCGATCAAATCACCAAAGTCATAACATACAACAAACTACTGCATAGATGAAATATCGTGACGATTGAATTTCATCTTAGCAAATTACACGTTTCAAATATTCGAATATCAGGGTGTCACTAAGGATTGAACCCTTTCTATTCATAATGAATACATGAAGATAATCTGCACAATAGTTTATAACATTACTCTTGCTCGACACTAGTTTATTAGCCTGTGTCCCTATCCTTCATAAGCATATCAAAGCCAAGTCCCAGCTTCTTGAAGCGGCTAAACTTCATGCTTATATAGGTAGTCCTTTTCTTTCTTGCACCTGCAAATGTAATTTTTCAAAAGAACCATTGAGAAGTTATACTTCAACCTCCCTAACTTACAGAACCGAACACATTCCTTTTGGGATACTTTCGATGATGTGTTCCAATCTCTACATGCTAAGCTTTCCACATTGAATTCAGCACCTAATGTCATATTAGATGGGAATTGGGTATCTTAACATAAGAGATTTCATATGGACTTTAATCCTAATCTCACAGCCGACCTTTTCACGAGATCTCTACTTAACCCTTTGGTTAAATGATCGGCCAAATTATGTTGAGTTCTCACAAACTCCATTGATATCACACCATGCATGATTAACTCCCGAATCATGTCGTGTCTAACACCCAAGTGTCTAGACTTCCCATTATACACTTGACTATATGCCTTAGCCAAAGTTCATATGGGGTAACCTTATTCCTTTTGTTAGGAATTCGGTTCAACAAGTAACAAGCTGTCAACATAGCCTCACCCCAAAATCCTTCACTTAAACCCGAATAGGATAACATGGAATTCACCATTTCTTTCAAGGTTCTATTCTTCCTTTCGGCTACACCATTCTGTTGTGGTGTATAAAGAGCTGTAGTTTGATGTATTATTCCAGTAGATTGAAAATAAACCAGATCATAATACTCACCTCCCCTATCCGTACGAAGAGTTTTGATTAGCCCATTTTGATGAAGTTCTACCTCTTTCTTATAAATTTTAAATTTATCAAGAGCTTCATCTTTTGTATTTAATAAATATACATAACAATACCTTGATGCATCATCAATAAAAGTAACAAGATATTTTTTATGACCTAATGATGGAGTAGCATGCAAATCACACAAATCACTATGAATAAGGTCTAAGACTTTAGTCTCACTTTTAACATCCTTAAAAGGTTTCCTAGTGATCTTGGTCAACATGCAAGTTTTGCATTTTTCAATGTTCATATCAAAAGGAGGAATCATACTTGTTTTTGACATATCTTTTAATCTTTTGTAATGAACATGTCCTAATCTAGCATGCCAAATTTCTGATTTTGTCATATTAGTTATAGAACTACACGAGGCCATACAAACAGATTCATGAACAAAAGGAACATCAATGTTAGTGCTTAGCTCTACGGAGTTTTAAAAGATTGGCTAAGATTTTGTTAAAACATAAGCACTTAGACAATGAAGGAAAGCTGGAGTTGCTGCACATGATGTCCAACGTTATGTCAAGGAATAAGATCGGGCTGCACAATGCACAAGGCAAGATAAAATGTCAAATGAAGAATTGAAGTTGCAGGATCCACGATGTCGGATACAATGTCCTGACATCCTGCCCGAAAATACTGGAGTTGCTGCACAATGCATAAGTCAAGATAAAATGTCAAATGAAGCATTGAAGCTGCAGGATCCACGATGTCGGATACGATGTCCTGACATCTTGCCCGAAAATACTGGACACATAAATCTGTTATATCTTTAACAGATTATTGTGCAGTTAGCAAGAGATTAGATGATCTATCTTTAGGAACGAATTAAAAGATCATTAAAGTTCGAATTACAAACTAGAAGAGTTCGTTCAGGGATTAAAGATTAAAGATTAAAGATTCAAACTAAAAGATCAAACGTTATCTTTTAGTTCTTTAACTGCAGATTTTTTCAGGATAATGATAGATCTCATCCAGCACAAGAAGTTGCAGCCCAGATACGCTCACTGCTATATAAACACGGAGGCTGCACGAGTTCTGTACCAAGTCCGGGATTGAAGAGTTATTTTGTGAGTTTTGGGACTTGAGTGTTTTGTGAGCCACCTTGATGGTACCCTAACATCAAGTGTTGGACCTGAGTGTGTAGAGTTGATCTCTTGTGTGTAGAGTTGATCTCTAGTGTGTAGAGTTGATCTCTTTTGTTCAGAGTTGATCTCTGGTGTGTCTTTGAGTTATTTGTAAACACGGGAGTGTGAGTGAGAGGGAGTGAGCGGGGTTTCTCATATCTAAGAGTGGCTCTTAGGTAGAGATCGCACGGGTAGTGGTTAGGTGAGAAGGTTGTAAACAGTGGCTGTTAGACCTTGAACTAACACTATTTTAGTGGATTTCCTCCCTAGCTTGGTAGCCCCCAGATGTAGGTGAGGTTGCACCGAACTGGGTTAACAATTCTCTTGTGTTATTTACTTGTTTAATCTGTTCATACAGTCAAAGACAATCTGCATGTTCTGAAGCGTGATGTCGTGACATCCTGTACGACATTTGTCCCCAGTATCAGAATTTCAATTGGTATCAGAGCAGGCACTCGAAATCACTGAGTGAGATCTAGGGAGATAAATTCTGATGAACATGGAGAAAGAAGGAGGACCAGTGAACAGACCACCCATTCTGGATGGAACCAACTATGAATACTGGAAAGCAAGGATGGTGGCCTTCCTCAAATCACTGGATAGCAGAACCTGGAAAGCTGTCATCAAAGGCTGGGATCATCCCAAGATGCTGGACACAGAAGGAAAGCCCACTGATGAATTGAAACCAGAAGAAGACTGGACAAAAGAAGAGGACGAATTGGCACTTGGAAACTCCAAAGCCTTGAATGCTCTATTCAATGGAGTTGACAAGAATATCTTCAGACTGATCAACACATGCACAGTGGCCAAGGATGCATGGGAGATCCTGAAAACCACTCATGAAGGAACCTCCAAGGTGAAGATGTCCAGATTGCAACTATTGGCTACAAAATTCGAAAATCTGAAGATGAAGGAGGAAGAGTGTATTCATGACTTCCACATGAACATTCTTGAAATTGCCAATGCTTGCACTGCCTTGGGAGAAAGAATGACAGATGAAAAGCTGGTGAGAAAGATCCTCAGATCCTTGCCTAAGAGATTTGACATGAAAGTCACTGCAATAGAGGAGGCCCAAGACATTTGCAACATGAGAGTAGATGAACTCATTGGTTCCCTTCAAACCTTTGAGCTAGGACTCTCGGATAGGGCTGAAAAGAAGAACAAGAATCTGGCTTTCGTGTCCAATGATGAAGGAGAAGAAGGTGAGTATGACCTGGATACTGATGAAGGTCTGACTAACGCAGTTGTGCTCCTTGGAAAACAGTTCAACAAAGTGATGAACAGAATGGACAGGAGGCAGAAACCACATGTCCAGAACATCCCTTTCGACATCAGGAAAGGCAGTAAATACCAGAAAAGGTCAGATGTAAAGCCCAGTCACAGCAAAGGAATTCAATGCCATGGGTGTGAAGGCTATGGACACATCATAGCTGAATGTCCCACTCATCTCAAGAAGCAGAGGAAAGGACTTTCTGTATGTCGATCTGATACAGAGAGTGAATAAGAAAGTGATTCTGACAGAGATGTGAATGCACTCACTGGGAGATTTGAATCTGCTGAAGATTCAAGTGATACAGACAGTGAAATCACTTTTGATGAGCTTGCTACATCCTATAGAGAACTATGCATCAAAAGTGAGAAGATTCTTCAGCAAGAAGCACAACTGAAGAAGGTCATTGCAAATCTGGAGGCTGAAAAGGAGGCACATGAAGAGGAGATCTCTGAGCTTAAAGGAGAAGTTGGTTTTCTGAACTCTAAACTGGAAAACATGACAAAATCAATAAAGATGCTGAATAAAGGCTCAGATACGCTTGATGAGGTGCTACAGCTTGGAAAGAATGTTGGAAACCAGAGAGGACTTGGATTTAATCCTAAGTCTGCTGGCAGAACAACCATGACAGAATTTGTTCCTGCCAAAAACAGCACTGGAGCCACGATGTCACAACATCGGTCTCGACATCATGGAACGCAGCAGAAAAGGAGCAAAAGAAAGAAGTGGAGGTGTCATTACTGTGGCAAGTATGGTCACATAAAGCCCTTTTGCTATCATCCACATCGTGGAACTCAAGGCAGCAGAAGGAAGATGATGTGGGTTCCAAAACACAAGACTGTTAGTCTTGTTGTTCATACTTCACTTAGAGCATCAGCTAAGGAAGATTGGTACCTAGATAGCGGCTGTTCCAGACACATGACAGGAGTCAAAGAATTCCTGGTGAACATTGAACCTTGCTCCACTAGCTATGTGACATTTGGAGATGGTTCTAAAGGAAAGATCACTGGAATGGGAAAGCTAGTCCATGATGGACTTCCTAGTCTAGACAAAGTACTGCTGGTGAAGGGACTGACTGCAAACTTGATCAACATCAGTCAGCTGTGTGATGAAGGATTCAATGTAAACTTCACAAAGTCAGAATGCTTGGTGACAAATGAGAAGAGTGAAGTTCTAATGAAGGGCAACAGATCAAAGGACAACTGCTACCTATGGACACCTCAAGAAACCAGTTACTCCTCCACATGTCTATCCTCCAAAGAAGATGAAGTCAGAATATGGCATCAAAGATTTGGACATCTGCACTTAAGAGGCATGAAGAAAATCATTGACAAAGGTGCTGTTAGAGGCATTCCCAATCTGAAAATAGAAGAAGGCAGAATCTGTGGTGAATGTCAGATTGGAAAGCAAGTCAAGATGTCCCACCAGAAGCTTCAACATCAGACCACTTCCAGGGTGCTGGAACTACTTCACATGGACTTGATGGGGCCTATGCAAGTTGAAAGCCTTGGAGGAAAGAGGTATGCCTATGTTGTTGTGGATGGTTTCTCCAGATTTACCTGGGTCAACTTTATCAAAGAGAAATCAGAAACCTTTGAAGTATTCAAAGAGTTGAGTCTAAGACTTCAAAGAGAAAAAGACTGTGTCATCAAGAGAATCAGGAGTGACCATGGGAGAGAATTTGAAAACAGCAGGTTCACTGAATTCTGCACATCTGAAGGCATCACTCATGAGTTCTCTGCAGCCATTACACCACAACAAAATGGCATAGTTGAAAGGAAAAACAGGACTTTGCAAGAGGCTGCTAGGGTCATGCTTCATGCCAAAGAACTTCCCTATAATCTCTGGGCTGAAGCCATGAACACAGCATGCTACATCCACAACAGAGTTACACTGAGAAGAGGGACTCCAACCACACTGTATGAAATCTGGAAAGGGAGGAAGCCAACTGTCAAGCACTTCCACATCTTTGGAAGTCCATGTTATATTTTGGCAGATAGAGAGCAAAGGAGAAAGATGGATCCCAAGAGTGATGCAGGAATATTCCTGGGATACTCTACAAACAGCAGAGCATATAGAGTATTCAATTCCAGAACCAGAACTGTGATGGAATCCATCAATGTGGTTGTTGATGATCTAACTCCAGCAAGAAAGAAGGATTTCGAAGAAGATGTCAGAACATCGGGAGACAATGTAGCAGATACAGCTAAAAGTGCAGAAAATGCAGAAAACTCTGATCCTGCTACAGATGAATCAGACATCAACCAACCTGACAAGAGACCCTCCATTAGAATCCAGAAGATGCACCCCAAGGAACTGATTATAGGAGATCCAAACAGAGGGGTCACTACAAGATCAAGGGAGATTGAGATCGTCTCAAATTCATGCTTTGTCTCCAAAATTGAGCCCAAGAATGTGAAAGAGGCACTGACTGATGAGTTCTGGATCAATGCTATGCAAGAAGAATTGGAGCAATTCAAAAGGAATGAAGTCTGGGAGCTAGTTCCGAGACCCGAGGGAACTAATGTGATTGGCACCAAGTGGATCTTCAAGAACAAAACCAATGAAGAAGGTGTTATAACCAGAAACAAGGCCAGACTTGTTGCTCAAGGCTACACTCAGATTGAAGGTGTAGACTTTGATGAAACTTTCGCTCCTGTTGCTAGACTTGAATCCATCAGATTGTTACTTGGTGTAGCTTGCATCCTCAAATTCAAGCTGTACCAGATGGATGTGAAAAGCGCGTTCCTGAATGGATACCTGAATGAAGAAGCCTATGTGGAGCAGCCAAAGGGATTTGTAGATCCAACTCATCCAGATCATGTATACAGGCTCAAGAAGGCTCTCTATGGATTGAAGCAAGCTCCAAGAGCTTGGTATGAAAGGCTAACAGAGTTCCTAACTCAGCAAGGGTATAGGAAGGGAGGAATTGACAAGACTCTCTTTGTCAAGCAAGATGCTGAAAACTTGATGATAGCACAGATATATGTTGATGACATTGTGTTTGGAGGGATGTCGAATGAGATGCTTCGACATTTTGTTCAACAGATGCAATCTGAATTTGAGATGAGTCTTGTTGGAGAGCTGACTTATTTTCTGGGACTTCAAGTGAAGCAGATGGAAGACTCCATATTCCTCTCACAAAGAAAGTATGCAAAGAACATTGTCAAGAAGTTTGGGATGGAGAATGCCAGCCATAAAAGAACACCTGCACCTACTCACTTGAAGCTGTCAAAAGATGAAGCTGGCACCAGTGTTGATCAAAGTCTGTACAGAAGCATGATTGGGAGCTTACTATATTTAACAGCTAGCAGACCCGACATCACCTATGCAGTAGGTGTTTGTGCAAGATATCAAGCCAATCCTAAGATAAGTCACTTGACTCAAGTAAAGAGAATCCTGAAACATGTAAATGGCACCAGTGACTATGGGATTATGTACTGTCATTGTTCAGATTCAATGCTGGTTGGGTATTGTGATGCTGATTGGGCTGGAAGTGCAGATGACAGAAAAAGCACTTCTGGTGGATGCTTCTATCTGGGCAACAATCTTATTTCTTGGTTCAGCAAGAAGCAGAACTGTGTGTCCCTATCTACTGCAGAAGCAGAGTATATTGCAGCAGGAAGCAGCTGTTCACAACTAGTTTGGATGAAGCAGATGCTCAAAGAGTACAATGTCGAACAAGATGTCATGACATTATACTGTGACAACTTGAGTGCTATTAATATTTCTAAAAATCCTGTGCAACACAGCAGAACCAAGCACATTGACATTAGACATCACTATATTAGAGAGCTTGTTGATGATAAAGTTATTACACTGGAGCATGTTGACACTGAGGAACAAATAGCAGATATTTTCACAAAGGCATTGGATGCAAATCAGTTTGAAAAACTGAGGGGCAAGCTGGGCATTTGTCTGCTAGAGGAATTATAGCAGCTACTGCAATCTGAACGTGCCCAAACGAATCACTTAACATTAATAGCACGTTCACTACTAAGCCAAAACGAATTCGACCGTTGCTTCACACGCCCCTCTATATTCCTCATTCAAACTTATATTGTCGTGGTAATCCCGTCTTCAGCATTTCCCAATAGCTCTCAGAAATTTGCGAAACCATTCCAAACGCTCTGCTTTTCCATGGCTACCTCACCAAAAGAAATTTCAGCTTCTGGTTCACCCTCTGTACCATCATCTCCGCACCAGGAACAACCAAAATTCAACATCCAACCCATACAAATAATTCCTGGTCAAGCTTCTGTCCCTGAAAAACTGGTTCCCAGAAGACAACAGGGAGTGAAGATTTCTGAAAACCCTAGCCTTGCAACAAGTTCTAGGGAAGTAGACCCGGAGATGGATAAGAAGATCCGCAGTATTGTGAGTAGCATTCTGAAAGATGCTTCTGTGCCTGATGCTGAGAAAGATGTTCCAACATCTTCCACCCCAAGTGTTTCTGTGCCTGATGCTGAGAAAGATGTTCCAACATCCTCCACTCCAAATGCTGAAGTCCTTCCTTCACCCAGTGAAGAGGAATCAACAGAAGAAGAGGATCAAGCCTCAGAGGAGACCCCTGCACCAAGGGCACCAGAACCTGCTCCAGGTGACCTCATTGACCTAGAAGAAGTTGAATCTGATGAGAAACCCATTGCCAACAGGTTGGCACCTGGCATTGCAGAAAGGTTACAAAGCAGAAAAGGAAAAACCCCCATTAAGAGGTCTGGACGAATCAAAACTATGGCACAGAAGAAGAGCACTCCGATCACTCCTACCACATCCAGACGGAGCAAAGTTGCAATCCCTTCCAAGAAGAGGAAAGAAATTTCCTCATCTGATTCTGATGATGATGTCGAACTAGATGTCTCGACATCAAAGAGGACCAAGAAATCTGGGAAGAAGGTGCCTGGAAATGTCCCTGATGCACCATTGGACAACATCTCATTCCACTCCATTGGCAATGTTGAAAGGTGGAAATTTGTATATCAACGAAGGCTTGCTATTGAAAGAGAACTGGGAAGAGATGCCTTGGATTGCAAGGAGACCATGGACCTCATCAAGGCAGCAGGACTGATGAAGACAGTCACCAAATTGGGAGACTGTTATGAAGGCCTAGTCAGGGAATTCATTGTCAACATTCCCTCTGACATAACAAACAGAAAAAGTGATGATTATCAGAAAGTGTTTGTCAGAGGAAAGTGTGTTAGATTCTCCCCTGCTGTGATCAACAAATATCTGGGCAGACCTACTAATGGAGTGATAGATATTGCTGTTTCTGAGCATCAAATTGCCAAGGAAATCACTGCCAAACAAGTCCAGCATTGGCCAAAGAAAGGGAAGCTTTCAGCAGGGAAGCTAAGTGTGAAGTATGCAATTCTACACAGGATTGGTGCTGCAAACTGGGTACCCACCAATCATACTTCCACTGTTGCCACAGGTTTGGGTAAATTTCTGTATGCTGTTGGAACCAAGTCCAAATTTAATTTTGGAAACTACATTTTTGATCAAACTGTTAAGCATTCAGAATCCTTTGCTGTTAAATTACCCATTGCCTTCCCAACTGTATTGTGTGGCATTATGTTGAGTCAACATCCCAATATTTTAAACTACACTGACTCTGTGATGAAGAGAGAATCTCCTCTATCCCTGCATTACAAACTGTTTGAGGGGACACATGTCCCAGACATTGTCTCGACATCAGGGAAAGCTGCTGCTTCAGGTGCTGTGTCCAAGGATGCCTTGATTGCTGAACTCAAGGACACATGCAAGGTGCTGGAAGCAACCATCAAAGCCACCACAGAGAAGAAGATGGAGCTAGAACGGCTGATCAAAAGGCTCTCAGAAAGTGGCATTGATGATGGTGAAGCAGCCGAGGAAGAAGAAGCAGCTGAGCAAGAAGAAGAAGAAGCTGAGGAAGAAGAAGAAGAAGCCGATGACGAAGATGCAGCAGAGGATACAGAATCCGATGATGATGATTCTGAAGCCACCCCATGATCATCAGACCTTTATATTTTTTGCTTTTTACTAGCTATAGGGGCATGTCCCTTTGAACAATTGTTTACTATGGGTCTGTAATATTTGCACCTTAAGTTCATGCATTCTACTTTTGTCAAATTCTGTCTAAAAAGGGGGAGTAATAGTATTATGCTTGCTATTATGCATGATTTTGAGCAGTAGGATACTATGTATGCAATAGTCGTATTATGCATGATTGATACGATGTATGGCAGTAGGAAACGATGTATGCATGATTCATGATTTTGAGGGGGAGTTGTATGAATATGATCTTGAGGGGGAGACTGCTGCTGCTGAGGATGACTGATGTAAGCTACTAGAAGCTGATAGAAGATGCTGCAGTAAGAGCATGAAGACAGGGGGAGCAGAAAGCGGATGTCACGTAAGATGTCTTGACATCCTGGAGAAGACTTGTAGATTTGCAACTTGAAGAATTTCCGCTGTGCTTGATTACTCTGATAATGAAAGTTGCTGATCCCACTTGCATAACTGCTCGTACCTGCTCAGGAAGTGTCTAAGTATGTTTTAGACAAAATTTGCCAAAGGGGGAGATTGTTAGTGCTTAGCTCTACGGAGTTTTAAAAGATTGGCTAAGATTTTGTTAAAACATAAGCACTTAGACAATGAAGGAAAGCTGGAGTTGCTGCACATGATGTCCAACGTTATGTCAAGGAATAAGATCGGGCTGCACAATGCACAAGGCAAGATAAAATGTCAAATGAAGAATTGAAGTTGCAGGATCCACGATGTCGGATACAATGTCCTGACATCCTGCCCGAAAATACTGGAGTTGCTGCACAATGCATAAGTCAAGATAAAATGTCAAATGAAGCATTGAAGCTGCAGGATCCACGATGTCGGATACGATGTCCTGACATCTTGCCCGAAAATACTGGACACATAAATCTGTTATATCTTTAACAGATTATTGTGCAGTTAGCAAGAGATTAGATGATCTATCTTTAGGAACGAATTAAAAGATCATTAAAGTTCGAATTACAAACTAGAAGAGTTCGTTCAGGGATTAAAGATTAAAGATTAAAGATTCAAACTAAAAGATCAAACGTTATCTTTTAGTTCTTTAACTGCAGATTTTTTCAGGATAATGATAGATCTCATCCAGCACAAGAAGTTGCAGCCCAGATACGCTCACTGCTATATAAACACGGAGGCTGCACGAGTTCTGTACCAAGTCCGGGATTGAAGAGTTATTTTGTGAGTTTTGGGACTTGAGTGTTTTGTGAGCCACCTTGATGGTACCCTAACATCAAGTGTTGGACCTGAGTGTGTAGAGTTGATCTCTTGTGTGTAGAGTTGATCTCTAGTGTGTAGAGTTGATCTCTTTTGTTCAGAGTTGATCTCTGGTGTGTCTTTGAGTTATTTGTAAACACGGGAGTGTGAGTGAGAGGGAGTGAGCGGGGTTTCTCATATCTAAGAGTGGCTCTTAGGTAGAGATCGCACGGGTAGTGGTTAGGTGAGAAGGTTGTAAACAGTGGCTGTTAGACCTTGAACTAACACTATTTTAGTGGATTTCCTCCCTGACTTGGTAGCCCCCAGATGTAGGTGAGGTTGCACCGAACTGGGTTAACAATTCTCTTGTGTTATTTACTTGTTTAATCTGTTCATACAGTCAAAGACAATCTGCATGTTCTGAAGCGTGATGTCGTGACATCCTGTACGACATCTGTCCCCAGTATCAGAATTTCAATCAATATTTAATTTAAACATTCCATTACAACGATAACCAAATCCAACAAATGAACCATGTCTTGACAAGATGTACTTGTCACTTTCAAGTACTTGCTTGAAACCACAATTATTTAAAATCATACCAGACAATAAGTTCTTACGAATACCAGGTACAAATAAGACATTATCCAAATACAAACTTTTTCCGGAAGTAAAAACTAAATTCACACAACCTAATCCTAGGATTGCTTCAGTTGCAACATTGTCCATCTTCACAATAGAGCCATCATCGATTGGTCTAAATTCCTTGAACCAACGACAATCTTTGCACACATGGCTTGTTGCTCCCGAATCAAACCACCAAGCAACGTCATCATCCTGCACATAGAATGCATCAGATATTAGTGATACATAATTTGAATTCGTATTCGAATTAAAAGTATTCACTACAATCTGACCTTGTTGCTTTTCAGGATCATTAGACCCACTTGGACCAGCCTTGTTCTTTCCTTTGAACACCCGGCAATCCCTCTTTAAATGACCAGGTTTCCCACACTTCCAACATGACAATTTTGTCTGTTTGTTTGGACCTTTGTTCTTATTTCCTTGAAATTTTCGTTTGTTACCTTTAGCATTGTAATTTTGCTTAATTGTTCCACTTTCCTCTACCATATTAACGGAAGAGGAACCTGCTACGTTTTTATCATTGACTTTGTCAATTTCTTGATCCCTCGGCGACTCCTCAATCATGAAATGACTACCGAGTTGAACCAGAGTCAACTCTTCCTTCTTATGTTTCAAAGTATGCTTGAAGTCTTTCCAAGAAGAAGGCAGTTTATCAATTATAGATGAAACTGCAATGGATTCATCCATTTTCAAATCATGTTGAGTAAACTGACCCAAAATCCACAGCAGTTCATTATATTGTTCCATAACAGGTCTCGAATCAATCATTTTGTAATTAAAGAAATTACTAACTAAGAATTTGTTACTTGAGGCATCTTCTGCCATATACTTGGATTCAAGAGAGTCCCATAATTCCTTAGCAGACTCAACATTTTGATAAATATCAAAGAGAGAGTCAGACATACCGTTCAGAATGTGTCCATGACAAATGTAATCGTCGTTCTCCCATTTCGAACGCTTCCTTGTTTGATCTAGAGTTTCGTCTTCCATAAACACCGGCATCGGTGTACTCAGCACATACACCACCTTCAATGTTGTCAAGAGAAGGTGCATCTTCTTCTGCCATCTTCTGAAATCCTGCCCTTCAAACTTGTCCAACTTCGCAAACTTGCTTGTCATCTTCGAACTATCGTTCATCATCTCGAAAGATTTGATTCAATCTTTTGTTGGTTAATTTGAAAAACGAGATGATACTGGATAAATCTGAAGTCGTGTATAACACTTTCAGATTGAATCAAATTTCGGGGTTCAACCAAAATTGTTCAATCGGATAAAATCAGAAGATTATAATTCAAGAGTTTTGTTTTGGTCTTGTATGTTTTGTCACCCGTTATGCTTTCTGAACCAGAATGATTATTTATGATCAAAGAACAGGTGGTTTTTGGCGGTTGATGGAAGTTTTTTCTCTTTTAAAAACTGCCGTTGATGGAAGTTTTAGTAACTTCCATGTAACTTCCAAAATTTGCCTAAACCGAATATCTCGTTATTACATTAAAATAAGCGTGCACTCTTATTTTAACAAAATAAAGAGATCAATTACACTAAAATGTCCAACATGTGTTTGGTCTCTAAGCTCACATCTTTCATTTTCGTCTGATATACCATCTAAAAAGAAAGAGTGGGAGCTTGGAAGAATCAAAATAAAATAATTCTTTCACGGCAATATGGCTGGAGGTATATTCTGATTATGTTTTCCGCATTTGTTAAAGACATGTGTTTCGTTTTGTTGTTTGTAACACCACATGTTTGATATTTTAGTTTTACTCAACAACCTTATCATGCCTCATGTATTTTGAATTCACATTATCTACTAATTTAAATAACCTTATCATGTCATATATTTAACATTTACATTACCAACTAGTTAACTTGCTTGTATGTATTCTATATTTTGAATCCTCATAAAATATAATAATGATGTATATTATATTAAGATAATAGATATTAAAAAAGATATTTTAATAAATTTTGTATTATTATTTATATTTTCTATTGTTAATCAAATAATACACATGTTCAAAAATTATCCTTTAATTCAAGTATTTATCCTGTAATATATTGTGTAACATATGCAACCTAAGTGACATATGAGCACAAAACATTGAAGCTTCAAATGCACTATATTCTATAGATAATCATAAATATCAAATGTTAGAAATTATATACGTTCAGTTAAGGGGGGGGGGGGGGGGGGGAGAAGTGTAAAAGGAATGCATGGTAATGAATAATAACTCCAGCTGTTTAATGAATAATGTATAGGCTGAAGTCAAATAATTACATAAGAATTAAGAAAATTTAGGTAACGTTGATTAGGGCAAAATGCAATAGTTTATTATGACCAGTTCTCTTTGATTTCATCCTTATATTTAATTACCAAATGTTACCTTAGCTTAACATCACAATATTTTAAAAATCACATATTTGTATGGCAATATGTGCTTGTTTATATTTTATTAGAACAAAAATCAATTATACAACCGAGCCATGGAATTAACATTGAACTATAAAAAAGTATTGAATGTATTTCTCTTAACATCTAATAGCGTTTGTAGTCCAACGGTTAGGATAATTGCCTTCCAAGCAATAGACCCGGGTTCGACTCCCGGCAAACGCATTATTTATGTGATTTTTATTTTTTTTTATTAATTTTGGCAGATACGTGCATGGGACTCGTAATTTGGTACTGTGTATTTATTTTACATAATAACGGGAAGAATAAATTTCACTATTAATTTTATATTAGTTGGCATCATAAATAAATAGCATATAACAAGTTTCTTTAAGGGCATATAACAAGTTAATATTAATAAGATTTACTTGTAATTTTTATTTTCGATAATGAATATTTTAAAATCATTTGTGCTTTATGATTGAATGATATATTTGTTTTATATTATTATTACATCACCATTAAACTTAACTTATTAATCATAATCAATTTATGAGAGAATTAAAGAAATATCTTTATTTTTAGGAATCAAATATAAGTATAAGAAAATTTATAACAATTCATACACCATGTTCAATTATTTGAACTAAACTTTCTTGATAATAAAAAAAAATCTTTATATCAATGATAAAATACTAAAATTATTATTGAATTTCTTCAACTTACCTTTTTATATTGTTTACAACATTTTTTATTTACTTAGTTTCTACTCCACTCTTTCCCCTAGAACCCTTTTTTTTATTAGGGAAAAACCTAACAAACAAGAATCTCATATGAAAACACACACAAAGATACATACCATATAAAAATAGTGAAATACACATAATTTAACATGATTTGATATCTCTTATTTACATCCTTAAAAATGGCCGGATAAATATATTCATCATCTTAAATACATATTACAATTTTCTTTTCTGAACAAACTTTAAAAAAACTCTAATATGTCATCCTACAAAACTCAAATCTCTCACTCAAGATTTACAAGAAATGAAAAATATTCTCTCACTCACAAGAAATTTTCTCATATCTCTTTGCCCCCACATCTCTTCTATTCGGGATGTCCCCTTTCACATGACTATTCCTTCAATTTGGGATGATATATCTTTTTTGCACATGACTCCTCTTTCAATTTGGGGCTGTATATATTTTTTTCTCATGATCCCTTTTATAATGGTTATGAATGATGTTTAAAGACTTTTTTGGACAAACAACAATTAATTACTTCTTACAATACAAAAGAGTATCATCACACACAAACCAATAATATGATTACCTTTTTCTCATCAATTTTTTGGTAAAGCGTGTTTTTTTTTGTAAAGAGCTTTTTTCTCATCAATTTATTATATATCAAAATCATTCGCATGATTTAATGTTTGGAAATTTGCAATTGACATTTCCAAGATTTTCTAATTGCTATTTCATAAAGAAAATGAGTTTGTCCAAATTTCTATTAGTTTTAATCCAAGCCTCCATTATTATACAAATTACTTGTATTGATACAATTTTTTTATCCTTGAAAATTGAAGACAATATCAGAAAAATTTCAATAACTCATGCACTTTAGTCAAGTAAGTTAAACACCATGGACTGTATTAATAGAATCCTAAGAATATGATTATAGAACCCTCACAAGTAAATTTGATCTCTTCAATTCGCAAATTTTGTAGCCCCTCCTTGTCTTTATTTACAAGATGTCAACCAATTTATACTTATTAAGAAAATTGGTTAATTTTTTTTTGTCCTAAATTAAAGATCACGAGTGTCTTCCAACCTATTGCTCGTGATGCATGACTACCACTAATAGATCGTTCTTACTCATGTGAACGCAACAAAACCTTACACTACTCCGTCAATCCTTTGGATTAAAATTGATTAAGTTTAGGTACTAGCATTAAATTTGTGTGATTATAATATTATGGTTAAATTAGTTTTTTGATCCTCTAATTTCTTATTTTGGTTCAATTTAGTCCTTTAATTTTTTTGGATTCAATTTTCTCTAATTTTTAAAAAGCGATTCAATTTGATCTTCTAATTCTTTAAAAAGGTTCAAATTGGTCCTTGTTGTTCAAATAGTCTAACACCGTTAAGTTAGTTGACACGTGCTACTTGATGTGTTTGTGCCTTAAGAGGTCGTTACAATTAGTCTAATAACACTGAACGACACCATTGAAAATTAGGAGAAATTGAATGTTAATAACACCATATAGGGTTAGGGGATTTTCGATTGACAATTAGTGCAGTGCTAACTTTAGAAGGTTGAAGGTTAAATTTTGAGGACATTAGAGTGAAAGGATGATGCTCAAATTTTGACCATTTCATCGCAAAAAGGTAACCTATCCCTTGGCAATTGTTGTTGTTTGTTTATATAATACTTAATATTTTTGTCTCTTCTCCATTATAGTTAGGGCAAACTCAAAATTTCCTCCCAGCATTCTTTAGTAGTAAAATCGTACGAAGAACAACTACATCGTCGCAGTCACACAATGGGGCAAATCTTCCCCAAAAAATGTACCTGACATAACTCGGGAAATTTTGCAATGTCACGACTACTACATATTGCAAAATCCACGAGAAAACATAAGAGAAGAATAACTAATCGCCATGCAAGCACCTACTACAATTGCATTGAAAACCAAAACCTCGAGACAGTAGCTCTTGCCGAGCATTCCGGTCCAGGCTAGCATCAATATAGCAGATTCTAAGTTCTTCACCTGCAGTTTACCAAAAGAGATTTGTAGTGCGTCAATGCTAGTTCAGCAAAAGCATTTCAGATCAATGGTGAGTACTATTTACCAAGACCACTGTTTGACATTATTTGTCTCCAGTAAAATGTTGGAAACTGAATGTGGAATTTTATTCTAATAATAAAACATGCTGATAAATTCAAAACACTTAATTTTATTTGGAAGAATGATTATGAACGATGAATAGAAAAAAATGATGCATCACCAAGAACGTCAAAAACAAGAGTACACAACTAATTTTTCTAAGAATGATCACATATATAACAGAATAAACTGATCACATTGGCATCTAATCAATCAAAACTTTCATAAGTCCTTTAAGCTCATTACAACTATCCTTTTATTCCATTTGTTTCATTAATGTGACATTGATTTTCTTCTTTAAACTTCGACTAACTTTGTATCACACTCATGTAAGACACTATAGAGGAATTTGATAGTAACCTATTCATTCTAAAGCCTGGGCGAAGCCAAATCTAAAAACATTTAACCAGTAACAGGGAGGAAATTATATAATAGTATATGTCAAGAACTATGTTCTATGATCACTTCTCAAATCTCAGACATGGATTGTCAACAATCCTAGATCGTGGTGTGGAGAGGCCAGCCCCAAAAATGTTATAATGGGTAGCAGGACAACCACTATACAGAAAATCATAGACACGAGATTAATAATTTTTACTATACACATAAATGCTCAAAAATAAAAATAAAAATTACCCAAAATTAAAGACATTCATAATTAATAATCAGAAGGTCTATCAATCATCCTCAATCCAAGGTATTATTAACAAAGTCAATAATAACAAAAGTAATAGAGTTTGATAAACTTTGATTTCTCATTGATCAGAAAAATGAAAAAAGCAAGTAATAAAGAATAGAGTCATCTCTATATATAGAGACTTAAAGTCTAACCATAAACTAGCCCTATCTGTTACAAACTAACACTAGTTAGAGCTATAACTAACTATCAGTTAACTGACAGCTCACAGATAATAGAAAACAGAATACACAAAGTAAAAACACTTAGTGGAGTAAGTATACTCTAATACTCCCTCGCAAGCTCAGATGCAACCTCCATGAAATGGTTCCCTTGAGATACTTCAGTATCCTTTTAACTGCCACCCAGTGGGCTTCAAGAGGAGGACTCATAAATTGGCAGACTTGGTTGACAGAAAAGCTTATCTCAGGTCTGGTAATAGTAGCATATTGCAGAGCACCCACAACTGATCTGTACATGGAAGGGTCAGTAAGAATTTCAGTACCATGCTTTGTTAGCTTGCAGCAAGTTACCATAGGGGAGGAGATAGGCTTTGCCTCAGACAAATTAGTTTTGGATAGCAGATCCTGAATATACTTTGGCTTGTGTGAGGATAAGAGACCCACCAGGTTGATGTTTGACCTTTCCAAGGAAATAGTCAGGGCCACCAAGATCTTTGAGGGAGAAAGCATTATTAAGCTTGGTAATAAGCTGTTGCAGCAAAGTAGGATTATTACCTGCAATGATTATGTCATCAATATAGATCAACATATAAAAAGTTGATGAGGCCTTGGAATAGACAAAAAGGGATGGATCACACTTGCTGGATTGGAAACCAAGTTGCAGAAGCTGGTCTTTTAATCTGTCAAACCAAGCTCTAGGAGCTTGTTTAAGAGCATAGATGGCCTTGTGAAGTTTACAGACCAGAGATTTGGTGGTAGAGTCAAAACCTGGAGGCTGCTGCATATAGACTTCCTCTTGTAGAATACCATTAAGAAAGGCATTATTCACATCCAGCTGCTGAATGGGCCAGTGATAGGTCAGGTGACAGCCAGAGTAAGAAGTAGTCTCATAGTAATAGGCTTAATTACTAGTGAAAAGGTTTCTATATAATCAGTGCCATACTGCTGATGAAAACCCTTGGCCACCAACTTGGCTTTGTACTTGTTGACAGTGCCATCAGAGTTTTCTTTTCAGATTTGTGTCTGAGAAGAAAAATCCAAGTGTATCTAGTAAAAGCATCTACAAAAGTAACATAGTAGCTATAACCAGTGGAGGAAACAAAAGGAGCAGGACTACATAGATCACTGAAAAATAATTCAAGTGGTTGAGAATAAGTAGTGGAAGATAAAGGAGAATGCAGTCTATGTGTTTACCAAAACAAGAACAACAAAAGTCAAGCTCATTTTTATTCATGTGTGGAATATTACAGAGTTGCATTACGAGTTTTTGAGTAGCAGCACTTGGATGCCCTAATCTAGAGTGCCAAGTGCTTGCTGTAATGGAATTAAGAGAAGCATATTCAACAAGAGAATCAGCCTGTAAAAAGGAGGAATGTAAAACAGAATTCAAAGACATATTCCCAAATGAGCTTGAGTAGGAGCACTTGAAGACAGCATGTGAGGTAATGTATACAATCCATTAGACCCTAGATGTCCTTTGAAAAGAATCTCATTGGAGACCTGAGATTTCACCAAGCAAGTCTTAGGATGAAATTCAAAATATACTGAATTATCCTTTACAAACTGACTGACAGAGTAGATTTTCGAAAAGAGTTTATGAAGCATGAGATTCGTACTTTTATTAAAAGAAGAGAAAGATGTCCTCTGCCACCACGATTGCCACGACCACCATTATAATTCTGAAATTTAGATTAATCATTTTGGGAGGTGTTTTCATATTGATTCTGATGCTGAAACTGATTCTGATTGTCATTGCCAGACTGTTGCTGGGAGTTATTTTATTGTACAAAGTTAGCTTGAGGTAGATTGATCACAGAAGATACAGTGGATGTGGAAGCAACATTAACCGAATCCATAGCTTTCTTCCTGAATTTGTCAATCCGAGCCTCGTGACTGGTAGAACTGGACCAGAAACAGAGGAAAAGATTGTATTATTATGGTGGTGCTTCCAACACCCAAGTCAGAATACCAAATGAGTTCGAGGTCTCACCACCCTCCACTTCTCAATTTTCTCTCTCTAACCCCTAACTAATTTCTCTCAATTCTACTAATAGTTTCTTAACTAACTAACAGCTAGTTATCCTAGCTGTCCTCACTAACTGACAGCTCTTTAGCTCTTCCAAGGATATCTCCTAACATACACCTTTCCCCATCTATCAAGACCTCCCCCCCCCCCCCCTTCAAGATGGACCTTGTCCTCAAGGTCAAGTTGAGGAAAAACAGTCTGCATTTCATCAGCATGTTCCCAGCTATCTTCATGCTGGGGTAAGTCTTCCCATTTGATGAGAACTTTTTTTCTGCCATCTTCTGAAATTCTACTCTGCATTACTTTCTCTGGTTGGACCTGCAGTTCCCAATTCTCATTCAGGGCTGTTGGTAATTGTTGAGGGGAACAAGTGGGCTTAACCACTTTCTTGAGTAGAGATATATGGAACACCAGATGTATCTTGCTACCCTCTAGGAGTTCCCGACCTCTCCAATTCGGTGTATCACCTTGTTGGGTCCATAAAATAGTGAACTCAGTTTCTCATTTGGCTTTCTTGCTAGAGACTTCATTCTATAAGGTTGCAGTTTCAAAAAGACCTAATCTCCTTCCTGAAGGACTAGCTCCCTTCTATGATTATTGACATATCTTTTCATCTATCCTGAGCCTTGAGCAGGTTGTTCCTCAGTTCCTGCAATAATTCATCTTTCTCCTTACTCAACTGATTTACCTCTTCCAATCTAGAAGGAATGTCAGCTCCTTTAACTAAAAGTGGGGGTTCATGTCCATACAAAGCTTTAAAAGGAGACATTTTGGTAGAGATATTGAAGTTGGTATTAAACCAGAATTCAGCCCAGGCCAAGTGGTTAGGCCACTATTTTAGTTTAGTTCTAGTTAAACACCTCAAATAAGGTTCTAAGCATCAGTTCACTACTTCAGTCTGCCCATCTATTTGAGGACAATAGGCAGTGCTCATCTTCAATTGGGTTCCTGGTCTCTTGAACAATTCCTTCCAAAAGAGACTCATGAAAAGTCTGTCTCTGTCAGATACTATTGATGCAGGAAAACCATGCAGTCTCACCACTTCTTTAATGAATAACTCAGCTACTTCCTTAGTTGTATAAGGGTGACTTAATGCCAAAAAATGAGCTTACTTAGTCAGCCTATCCACTACCACTAATATAGTGTCCTTCCCTTGAGCTTTTGGTAAGCCTCCAATGAAATCCATGGAGATATCAGTCTGTTGGAATTACACACATTGCATGGGTACTTGTTCCAAGTGTTGGAATTACACACATTGTATGGGTAGTTGTTTCACACATTTTATTGGTACTTGTTCCAAGAAAGAATAGTTATTAATGTACCTAGTTAATCACATATTCATGTATCTAGGAATTCATATGCATGTACATAGGTACTAGAACTTCATTAATATTCTTGTAAATTTCACATTGTATTTACTCCCTAAGTCTATATAAATATAGATCAGCTGAGTGGGTTAAGTACTCAAGCATTTCACAACCTCTAGTCTCTTCAATATGGTATCTAGAGCCACCTTGTTTGTTCTTTAAAAGTTTTTGCATCTGGTCAGCAGAACCTAAAGTCCCGTCTTTGTCCCTTTGTCCAAACAGCAACCTCAATATCCAAAAGTCCCTTTCACTGACCTGCCCACTATCCAAGGCCGCCTTGGTCACCCTCACCAAAAATCGCCGGCCTCTCCTCTTCCTTCCTAGGTGATCAGTTCTTTGATTAGACAACTCTTTGACAAGTGCTGAAATGGCTTCAGACTCTCAGAAAACTGATGATTCTACCTCCTCTATCTCTGGAACACCAACAATCAGTTCAGAAAAATTGAATGAAAAAAATTATTTAGCATGGTCAGCCTCTGTTAAACTTTGGTTTCTTGGCCAAGGTTATCATGAACATCTAGAGCAATCCTCAGAAAAGATTTCAGAAGACAAACGCGAGCAGTGGAAGAAACTTGATTATCAGCTTTGTGCTCTCTTGTGGCAGTTTGTTGAGCCAACTATATTGACAAATTTCAGAGCCTTCAAAACTTGTTATTCTTTCTGGAAAAAGGCACAAAGTGTTTTTGCTAATGACATTCAATAATTGCATGATGCTGCTCAGAAATTGGCCACTCTTAAACAAACTGATCATGACATGGTTGTCTATGTTTCAAAAGCCCAATCTGCAGTAGAGGAGTTAAAATTATCATTGGAAGCCGATAAACCTATTGGTTGTCGATGGGTATATGCTATAAAAGTTGGGGCCAATGGACAGATTGATCGCCTCAAAGCTCGATTGGTAGCCAAAGGTTATACCTAGATTTATGGCCTAGATTATGGAGATACTTTCTCCCCTGTGGCTAAAATTACTTCTGTTCGACTCTTTCTTGCCATAGCTGTCATCCGTCATTGGCCACTGTATCAGTTGGATATTAATAATGCATTCCTACACGGGGAATTAGAAGAGGAGATTTATATGAAGCAACCACCGGGAT
Source organism: Glycine soja (assembly GCF_004193775.1). NCBI lineage: Eukaryota > Viridiplantae > Streptophyta > Magnoliopsida > Fabales > Fabaceae > Glycine > Glycine soja. The sequence continues at coordinate 18,933,569 of NC_041010.1, read as the reverse complement.
TTGTTGCTCAGGGGGAGTCTAGCTTGGTTTGCAAACTTCGGAGTTCTCTTTATGGACTCAAACAATCCCCACAAGCTTGGTTTGAAAAATTCAGCTCAGTTGTTCAGGCTTTTGGGATGAAACGAAGTGAAGCAGACCATTCAGTTTTTATTGTCATACCTCATCGAGTAGATGTGTTTACTTGGTGGTCTATGTAGATGATATAGTCATCACAGAAAATGACCAAGAAAAAATTGTTCAACTGAAGGAACATTTATTTAGACATTTTCAGACTAAGGATTTGGGAAAACTTAAATATTTTCTTGGAATTGAAGTTGCTTAGTCAAAAGATGGGATTATCATCTCACAAAGGAAGTATGCGTTAGACATACTTAAAGAAACTGGTATGTCAAATTGTAGACCAATTGATAGTCCCATGGATCCAAGTAAAAAATTGCTACCCAATCAGGGGGAGCCTTATTTTGATCCTAAAAGATATCGGAGATTGGTTGGGAAGCTTAACTACCTCACTATTACAAGGCCAGATATTTCCTTTACAGTTGGAGTGGTGAGTCAATTCATGTAGTCTCCTCATAATGATCATTGGGAAGCAATAATTCGAATTTTGAGATGCATTAAAAGGACCCCAGGACAAGGACTACTCTATGAAGACAAAGGAAACACTCAAATAGTTGAATTTTGCGATGCAGATTGGGCAGGATCACGCATTGATAGGCGTTCCACTTTAGGATATTGTGTGTCTATTGGAGGAAATCTTGTCTCATGGAAGAGTAAGAAGCAAAATGTTGTTGCAAGGTCTAGTGCAGAGGCTGAATATAGAGCTATGGCTGTAGCCACATGTGAGCTCATTTGGATTAAACAACTTCTTTAAGAATTGAAGTTTGGAAATACTCAACAAATGAAGCTATGTTGAGATAATCAGGCTGCCCTACATATAGCTTCTAATCCAGTATTCCATGAGAGAACTAAACATATTGAGATTGATTGTCATTTTGTCCAGGAGAAAGTCCTTTCTAAGGAAGTTATTGCTGAATTCGTTAGTTCTAATGATCAACTAGCAGACATCTTTACAAAATCTCTAAGGAGACCAAGAATTCAAAATATTTGTTCCAAGCTTGGAGCATTTGACTTATATACTCCAGCTTGAGGGGGAGTGTTGGAATTACACACATTGTATGGGTACTTGTTCCAAGTGTTGGAATTACACACATTGTATGGGTAGTTGTTTCACACATTTTATGGGTACTTGTTCCAACAAAGAATAGTTATTAATGTACCTAGTTAATCACATATTCATGTATCTAGGAATTCACATGCATGCACATAGGTACTAGAACTTCATCAATATTCTTGTAAATTTCACATTGTATTTACTCCCTAAGTCTATATAAATATAGATCAGCTAAGTGGGTTAAGCACTCAAGCATTTCACAACCTCTAGTCTCTTCAATACATTCCACACCTTAGTTGGAATAAGCAGTGGTTGTAGCAGCCCTGCAGGGGCTAATGTACTGGCCTTATTTCTCTGACAGATTTCACATCTAGCAACATAATCCCTTATAGTTTTCTTCATTCCTTGCCAAAACACCACATTAGTCACTCTCTTGAGGGTTCTAAAAAACCCCAAGTGTCCTCCCAAAGGGGAGTCATGCAATTCTTTCAAAAGTAGAGGAATTCTAGTGGAGTTTTTTTATAGAACTAATCTATCCTTGAAGTATAGTTTACCTCCATGAATGGCATATTTCGGCTTCTCTGCTATTTTAGTCAGAATTCCTTGATAAATTTCATATAATTGAGGGAGGGTCAACTTTTATTTCTTCCTCCCAATCAGCCCATTCCTCCTTTTGCATCATTGAAATTGCTGAAAATGAAAACTGCCAGGATAGTGCATCAGCCACTATATTCTCCTTTCCTGGCCTATACTGAATATCAAAATCATAACCAATCAGTTTAGTAGCCCACTTGAACTGCTCCTCACTCATAAGCCTCTGCTCATTTAAGAACTTCAAACTCCTTTGATCAATTCTAGTTATAAATTTCTTACCCAATAGATAGTGCCTCCATTTCTTCACTGCTAACACCACAACCATCAATTCCCTCTCATACACTGACTTGAGTTGATCTATGAAGCACGGACACCCCATCCCCTTGCCGTGTTTGGGTGTCCGACACGTGTCCGTGTCCGTGTCCGACACAACACCGACACTGACAAGTAAATCAGCATCCCATTAACTTTTTCAAGAGGTGAGGTGTCCACGTATCTGTGTCCAGTGTCGGTGCTTCATAGGAGTTGAGCCTTGTCTGAGAGAGCCTTGCTCCAAAAAGCTAAGGGTTCCTCTTCTTACAATAATACTGCTCCCAGTCCAGTTCCTGATACATCAGTTTCTAGGACAAAGTTCTTAGAGAAGTTTGGTACTGCCAAGATAAGGAGCTTCTTCATTGCTGCCTTAAGCTCTTCAAAAACCTAAGTGGTTTCTTCCTTCCATTGGAATGCATCCTTCTTTAGCAGAGCGTTCAAGGGCTGTGCAATTTTCCCATAATCCTTCACAAACCTCCTGTAATAGCTCGTCAACCCTAAGAATCCCCTTAAACCTTTAGCATTAGTCATTGCTACCAGTTTACTTGGGTCAGCTTCTACCCCTCTTCTTGATATGATATGCCCCAAATATTCCAGAGAATTCTGGCCCCAAAGTTAGATTTTTTCCTGTTCACCTTCAATTCATGTTGCTGCAGCACTTGTAATACTGCCCTCAAATGCATGTTGTGATCCTCCAAACTGTGACTATATATCAGGATATCATCAAAGAAGACCAATGCAAATTGTCGCAGAAAAGGTCGAAGCACCTCATTCATGAGTGCCTGGAAGGTGGATGGCGCATTGGTTAACCCAAATGGCATAACCAAGAATTCGTAGTGATCATCATGTGTCCTGAAAGCTGTTTTCTGGACATCCTCTTCTTTCATTCGGATCTGGTGATAACCAGAGCGCAAATCCAGCTTTGAAAACCATTCAGCTCCTCCAATTTCATCTAATAATTCCTCTATAATGGGTATAGGGAATTTATCAGGCACAATAATCTTGTTGAGTGCTCTATAGCCCATACAGAATCTCCAGCTCTCATCTTTTTTCTTGACTAAAATGACATGACTAGCATAAGGACTAGTGCTTGTTCTGATAATTCCAGCAGTCAACATATCTCTTACTAGCTTCTCAATTTCATCCTTCTGCTAATGCGGATATTTGTAGGGTCTTAAATTCGGTATCTTAGTCCCTTGCTGGATAGTTATGACATGATCTCTTTCCCTATGCGGCAGTAGCCCCTAAGGTTCCTGAAAAACCTATTCAAACTGTGTCAGCACCTGCACCACTTGATCAGGAATTGCTTCTTCACTATTCTTTTCCTCTGCCACTTTTAATTCCACCATGAATCCCTGGTCAGATTCCAGCATGGTACCCCTGATCATCTTCATGCTGATGGCAGCTTTTATCAATTCTGGTTCAGCCTTCAATATGACCTTTCTATTCTGCACCTTAACGACTAATGTTAATTTCTCAAAGTTCGCCTCAACCTCAGCCAAACCAGCCAACCATTCCACTTCTAACACTAAATCAGCACCCCCGAACACAAACAAATAAAAGTTTTGTGTGAACTAATCTTGTGTCCATCTTCTACTTCTACAGAATAGGGGTTTGTAGGGGCTACCTCTAACTCTAGTTCCTTTACTAACTTCACTGATATGAAGTTATGAGTAGCTCTGCAGCCAATCAGCACAATCACCCTTTTGTTTCTAATTTTTCCCCACAATTTAAGAGATTTATTGGTGGTAAACCCTTCAATACTATGCAGGGACAGTTGGTGAAATCCGTCTACCTCTTCTTCCTTATCCTCCCACTGATTTTTCTTAGGGCCTCCTTCCTCCGCTTCTTCCATAATCATCAATCTGAACTGTTTATTCTTACACACGAGCAGGATTATACTTCTCTTTACAAGTAAAACATTCTCATTTCCTCATCTTCTCATTTACTTTCGCAGGTGACAAATTATGGAAGGTTCTTCTACCTCACCATTCACTGGATCCTGTTTTAGCAACATTAGTAGGATCAACTACCTAACTATTTACTGGTTGCCAATCCCTTACAAATTTCTGACCCGAATAACTGGGTTTCTGCAGATTATACCCCTTGCTATTACTCAAGGGTAACTTCCCTAAAACTCTGTTCTTTTCCTCCACTCTTCAAGCCTTACCTCACTGCTAATCTCTTCCTTTAACCCCTTAAGAAACACTTCCACCAGAAGTGGCTCCTTCAACCCCTTCACAATTCCAATGTACATCTCAAATTGGCCTATGAATCCTTGCGCTGTCTCTTCTTGTTCCAGTGCTAAAAATGCCTGAAAAGGATTTCCCAAGCTAGAAGCTTGAAACCTTTGGATGACAGCAATCTTGAATCCAGCCCAAGAATAGTTTAGATTCCAAGATTCCCACCATTCGAACCACCCAGAGCTTCCCCAATGTGTGAAACAGATGACTCAGTTTTCTGGTAAGCCTTCAATAATAATGTCAACATGCTCTCGAATAGTAATAGGATCACCAATAGCACTAAAAGAATCAACAAGGTTCTGAATCTCAATCAAAATACTACAACCTTCAAGAGTGAGTTGGCGCAGCTCCGTACGAAGTTGCCTTGCCTTCGCGTTTGTGTGAGCATGAAAGTAGTTGTGGATCTTGTCCCGGAGAAGCCACGAACTAGTGCAGCCGATGAACTTTCAAAGCATGGGAGCAGAAATGGAGGATTGAAGCCACGGGAGCAACAACTGGTCTTGTTGCTCCTAGGCGCGATACGCAAGAGTGACACAACCAGAGTAACAATCTTCAAGAGTTGCAAATCGTTCCAGAATTTGTAGGTTCGCAATGAAATGATGAAGACAGTATCCACGAATCACAGGCTCAACCTATGATTTCCAAAAGAGGTCATTCCCGGAGTTGAGCTTTTCTGTGATGGAATGATTGAAGTTCGTTTGCACCAAACTTTGAAACGGCAAAGCCAGACTGCCATTTGGCTGAGGATTGGCACCTCCATCATCGATGGAAGCAGGTGTAGCCATTACTGCATAGGTCAGCGAGAATCACCGAAGATCACAGATCAGCGAGGATCAGCTAAGATCGGCGGAAGCTGGTGGTGGAGGGATAAATTGATCTAGGATTGAAGAAAAGGAGAAGGAATCAATCGAAGATCAGGAAAAAACAAAAAAATCTATGGTGTGGATGCAACCTAGCGCTCTGTGATACCATAATAGAGTTTGATAAACTCTGATTTCTCATCGATCAGAAAAATGAAAAGGCAAGTAACAAAGAATAGAGTCATCTCTATATATAGAGAGACTTAGTCTAATCGTAAACTAGCCCTATCTGTTACAAACTAACTCTAGTTAGAGCTATAACTAACTATCAATTAACAGACAGATAATAGAAAACAAAATACACAAAGTAAAAACACTTAGTGGAGTAAGTATACTCTAATAAAAAGTAACGCAAATGTGGTTGAGTACACACACGCAGAGCACAGTCAAACAGAGACCTAAGGAATTGGCAAAGAAAAAAAAACAGAACAGAGAATACAAAGAGCAATGTGTGGTGCCATGATGCATGAATAGAGGGGCAGCCGAAAATGAAGCCGGAGAGTTGTGGGTTAGTTAGAAACAATGCCAGAAAGATGTAGTGCAGTCGTGCAGGTCAGACTCCATGGTTTTTTTTATTAAATGTTTTAACTCTAATCAGAAACACTAAACATTTCTGATGTGAAATGGGAAGAAATCACAAAAATACCCATAAAAACAGATTCAGCAATGCACAAAATGGTAGCATAAAAGGATTTTCCCACTGTCTAGAAGGTTAATACTGTCAGGAAAATGAGCATATTTTCTTCATTATCAAATGAACTCAATACTCACTAGAAGTTTCAACCTACATAATTAGAAGGGAAGAGGCATTCAATTAAATAAAATACAACTTAGCACAAACCTTCAACAATGTCACGGAGTGCCTTCAATTTTGCATCTGCATTATCTATCCATATAATGTGTGCATTAGGGTCTGCATACCAATTGAGTTAGATTAATCCTTTTTCAAGGTAAAAACTAAAAAAGACAGTTTATGGAGGTCAACCCTCTGTACCTGTGTGTGCACATGCACGTGCACACGCTGTAACCCTTCAGTTACAAACTCTAAACAATTGGTCCGATCTGCCAGATTTATGTTCGTGATGGAAAACCAAGTGGGAGTGTCAGAGAAATTGGCCAGTGATCAAGGGGGAGAAACTGACGGAGCTTCGACATGACATTGCCCACATCAAGGACAATATGCCAGACATAAAACGGATCAAAGAATTGATCTTGGAGTGCATGTCGAGCAAGAAAAAGGAATCCCGTATCGAAAAAAGGGAGAGTTCCACGGTGTTCTTGAAAGAGAGGAGCAACATTTCAGAACTGAAACATATGTTGTGCAAGATATTGACTGAAGAGGTTGATCCTCATTCGACTCAGCAAGACAAAAGTAGCATGGAGGGAAGTGGGTCAGAATGCAGTGAAACAGAGGCTAGTTCTTGGACCAAAAAGCTGGAACTACCCACCTTTGGTGGAAGCATAGAAGGGGAAATTGATTCAAAGGGTAGCAATTTTGAGTGTGACGATGACCCATTGCAGTTCTTGAAATCATAAAACAGAAGTAAAGAAGATTCAGTAATCAAGAACCATACACTATGTGGAGGAGAGGAAACCAAAAATGATGAAGCAATATTAGCAAGAGAAACAAAGATTGAAAAAGTTATGATGGAGGAAGAAGTTGATCCTTCGATGAAGAGGGAGAAACACAAGGAAAACAGTGTGAAGAATGTGGGCTGCACAGACCATTTTCTTGATAACCCAATACCAAAACTGATCAAGAAGGAAGCTGAAGCTGGGGATGCAGCCAAGCCTCATTCTTTTCAAGATTCAGACTTCCATAAAAAGATTGTTATGATTAAACAGAAATCATTGTTGGGCCTAAATTCAATCATGAAGGTGGATGGAACATTAATGATGTTGGAACCTTGCTATGTCAACTTGCTGGGTGAGCCTTTAGCATTAAATTTTGTTATGTCTATGGCTGAAATCTTAGCAGTGGAGCTAAGGCAGAAGGAATGTACTGAGGCAGTCATGGTGATTAAAGTTATATGAAGTCCACCCTTGTCCCTCCCACTACCGAAGCCGCTGGACCTCAGTTTGCATGCAAAGGCAATGGGTCGTTCCCAGTTAAGCTACAAGGGATGCAGTTGTCTTCCAACAATCAGAGAAAACTTGAGGAAGTTTCTGTGTGCAATTCCAGTTTTCAAATTCCAACCTTGAGGACAAGGTTGATTTTTAGGAGGGGTGTATTGTTAGGGTGCAAGGAGAAGGGAAAGTTAGTTAAGGTAGTTAGACTATTAATGAGTTAGTTACTACAGTTAGGATATTGATTAGTTAGTTAGAGGGGTTTATTAGATATAAATAGGGGAAGAAGGATAGGAGAGAGGGGGATCTGATCATCTTGTAGATTGAGCCTTAGCTCTTTGTGAAAGGAGAAATCCTTTGTGAAGGGGAAACCCTTGGAGGAGAGTTATCTCTCCTATTTTCTGTTCCTCTCATCCTATTCAATAAAAAAAACTCTTTCTTTTCTTTGTCATTTCAATTCTTGGTTCCCTAACATGTTATGCAAATTGTTAAAATTGCACTTTTCTTGTTTTCAGTCATCTGAGTTAGATGAATAATTTAAAGAATCTGATCCATATGGATATATTAATCAAGCAACCAGAAGATGAAAAAAGAGAAAATCTGTATATGAATAATAGAAATCAAGGAAAAATACGAGAAAATTGTGCTCACCACAATCATGATTGTAGAAGGATGGAAGTAGATAAACAGCATTTCCAACAGCAGCTTCAGCTTCCACAGATGCAACAGCTGATGCAAGAAGATCTTCATATAGTCCTCCAGCCAACTCAATGCGAAATGCATTAATTCGAATCCGTGCCAAAATGTTAATGTACCATTGCTTAGTTAAAACTAGAAATGTTAAGAAAAACAGTCTCTCAACTTTTATTCCGATGCATGTGCTGTGTATCTACTTCATATAAAATGTTCCTGACACAAGAAGGATACAGGCAATATGTTCATCTGCAATAAGTGCCTTTGTGAAGGCATTCCTTAGCAAGAGAAACTCCTCTTCCATCTGAAAAATGATGCAATGCATAAACAGATCACAGCAGCAAAAAACTGATGCCAAAGCTGTCCAATTATAATACTTATCAGATTCCAATTCCAATTCCAATTTATAAAAAATAATTGTTTCCTCCTGCTCTAATGAATAATTTATATAAAATGTGACCACTTACAGCAGAAAGCTTGAGCTGGCAAAAGTGAGAAAAGGAAGACAATAAATGCAACCTATTTGGACATAGTATAAGTCTATACTCTATACACACTTTCCACCTCTGCATTGTCTGCCTTCCCATTTTCACTTTTACTAAGCACATCCTAAATTAAAGAATAATCATGAAAAGCTACAGGCAAAAAGGATTCTTCATTCAAATGTTCACAAGAAAACCATTTGACTTTCATTCTTGATATGGTTTTCATTAATTTTAGAAGAAATCTGCTAACTAAAATAATCATTATCTGAATTTTATTAGTCATTTTCCTAAACTTTTAAATGTCTCACCTTTAAAACCATTTCAGGCGTCAAATTGGCAGGCTGAAGTATGTCAAGAGTGTCACTTCTGGCATCTCCTGATATGACCATGCAAACCAATCGCTTTACCAGAAAGGGATATTTCAAACCACGGGTCCTTTGTAAAGAGATAAGGAAAGTATCACTTTTAGGTACAATAAAATACTATATGATAAGCTAAGGTGTTAAGTGTTAAACACAAAAAAATGTTTCAATAGGGCTATGCATAACATTCAGATCAACAGAAGTGAAGTTGTGCCAAGTGACAAATTAAATAATTTTATATTTTCAAACAACCAACACAGGTGACAGCATTCAATAAGGATAACAAGGGATGAAGAGCATATAGCTCCTTTTATCTTTTTCCTCCTTTCTACCGAACTTTCTGTATTAAACTTACTTTAGTAAACAGAAAAGTGAACTTAGGAGAATTTCCATCGAACATTCAAGATTTTTTTGGGGAGGGGGAGGGGGGTTGATGAATTGTAGTGCATAGAACCTATTAGGCTTTTTACTAAACCAAAGACAAAAATTAGTTCCATTAACACCGATGAAATGAAATGATGCATAAATCTTTATTCACATGAGATGTTTAAAAGATTGTTGAAACCCATCACAATAGAAGATGCCAATCGGCCAATCTTCTGATGCTAGAGAACAAACTCTCATACCAGCAATAGTCATTAAAAGCCACCCAATTCGCTTTCATCTCAACATCGTAATATCCCTAAATACATAAAAAAAATCTCAAAATAAGTACAGATCCACATAGAAGCAAAAGGACACGTTTGTTCACTGCAAAACTCCCACATTACATTTTACAACATGAGTTATTGAAGTTGACCACACAAAGCGTGAGAGAACCATAAGTTAAAAACATACTTATGACTTACAAGCACAAGTCAGATATTAAATGTGACATATCACAGATAATAAGGATAAGGTTAAACTATTCACTTAGTCCCTATAATTGTCCCCGTTTTAAGTTTTAGTCCATATACAAGAAAACGGTGGGTTTTAGTCTTTACACATGCATAAAAGTTAAAGTAGTGTAAAGCTACTGAAAAATCTTTTTGGCAATGTTAATTTGCTTCAAAATAACTGTGCAAAGACTCAAACTTACAGTTTTTAATTTGTTTTCCACATATAGCCTCCTTCTGAGAGAATCCTATTTGGAGTACGGTCGGTTACTAAATGTAGTCACATCTTCCTGGGAGAATTTGAATTTGACTGTTATAGGAAAACTAGCTCTTCCTAGAGCCAACCCCATTGGTAAACTTACATAATGACTAAAACTAAAAGAGTACTAGTGGCACATTCTCTAACACATTATAACATTGGTTAAAAACTTAAAATTTATTAAAAATTACAAAATTGTAATAGAGACTCGTCATGTAATAAATACGTGGAACCAACGAAAATATGTGATTTTCAATCAATGTCAGATAATAATGATAAAGAGTGTCTTCTAATGTGTTGCTAGCATTTAAAAAATGAGGACAACTATAAAGGACCAAATAAATAGTTTAACTAACGTAGGGATAATTGCACACCTTTCTTATTTGAAAAATTAAATTGCACTTAGCTCCTTTGCTTTTTTATGTGTGTTCATGAATTATGAAAACGCTAGAGATAAGGAACCTTGGAGCGTTGGTGGCAGCGTTGGCTGCAAAAGGGGATACCCTGAGATTGGGAGTGGGGGAGCGCGGCGAGGCAGGAGTAGCAGGCGGCGCGGGCGGAGGAGGAGGAGGGGTGGCAGACAGTGGGGGTGGCCGTGTGTATGAGGTCGCCGGAGGCGATGGGGCGAGTGGCGAAGACCGCGCGGCCCACGGACTCGGTGAGCGCGACTCGGATGGGAGGCGGCGGCGATGAGGTGGTGGTGGAGAATGAGGAATAGAAGGAGAAGAGGGGAAACTGTTTTTTGAAGAAGCGGCGTGAGAGTAAAGGTGTCACAGCCATTTCTTGTTCTTCGAATGAGTCGTCTCCAATCGATACGCAAAGTGTGATCACCGTTCAATGCTGCTTGATGCCTCTGCTGTGGCTGTGCAAAGTGCAATTTTTCAACTTGGAACCAAAAACTTGTGGCACGGTGACTATTCTGTTTGTTCACCTTGCTTCTTTATTTTTACTTTTATAATTTTAAACTTTTTCAAGCTTTTACTTTTAATTTCTAATAAAAAAAATTCAATCTTGTAAGTTTTTATCTATCATTGTTTAGTCGCTTTCATCAAATGTCATCCTTAATTGTAACTTAGCACCCCCATAACTCTAATGAAAGTGCTTGGTTGACTCTTTTAAAAGATATTAACCGATTTTTGGTAGTTAAAAATGATCAATAATAGATGGACCACCAACCTTGATAGATGGTCCATTATGGACCATGAATTTTGACTCTTGGATTAATCTCATGTTAATAGGTATATCTTACATGATCACACTAGATTATTTTTCCACTAAGTAACTATATCTTTGACATCGTTAAAGACCACTTTCAAAAATGGAGCACCTTCCACCCTATCATCGAATAAACCCTCCCTCATTGGAAAAATTTTGATTCTTTGTCGACACTTTCAATCTACTCCAGACACAATTCCAAGTGGCTTGACTAATCTCGCCACCATGTAAAAGACCAGACGACTTTTTTTAGCCCAAGTTGTGTTGCATTATTTTTTAGCAAAGCAAAGGCGTTGAAGTGGAGGTTAGTGACTTTAGTGGAGGATGAGGTGGGGCATAATGTTGGAGAGTTCTATTGTTTGACTTGTTGAAGGCTAGTTTTCCAATGCGGGGGTTCACTGGCCATGATATACCAAATGAGTGAAGATTTGGAGGAGAAAAGGTTGTTAGGGGAATGGTTGTCTGTGATAGGGTTCAAAGGAGTTTGGATCTAAAGGAAAAGTTGTTGTTGGGTTTGTTCAACATTGGTTGATCTCAATGCAATGGTCGACAGTGATTGCATCAAAACAATTTTTGGTTTTGCGAGGAAAGAAAAGGATTTAAAAAAATGTGAGTGATGTAAAGTACGAGTTATGTCTACAGGTCTCTCGATAGAGTGAAATGCTCTGTATGTGTGGCCATATGAAAATTAACCAATATGAGATATTGGGCCCATTTTGTGTTTATATGTCCAATCTGGTATCGAGGAATCAATGATTGAACTTAACAAGGATGACACACCTTATAACACCTTGATCGAATCACACCAAAATGAGAAGGATCCAGGGCTGGGTAGGTATGGACTTGTATATTTGAGAATGAATTAAAGGAATTAATTAATACTACTTATACTAATAAAGTGTATCTACTTTTTGATATATCATAACTTAAGAACTTCACAGTTAAGCGTACTTGGCTTAGAGCAATTATGGGATAGGTGACCTTCTGGGAAGTTCCTCGAAAAGCATATGAGTGGGGACAAAGCATGTTGAAAAGTCTTATGGAGTTTGAGGGAATAGTTATTGATCCTGAAAATAGTTGAAGTAGATTATTAAGGTCTCAGAAAAGGTTACCTATAGAGGGTTTTAACCAATGAATAGTTGAGTGAAGTGTCGTAATGTGAGAGCTGCCAAGAAGTCAACAATAAAGGATGTTACACACCTTATGCCTTGTGCCCGGTCAATACATTTGGACGAAGAGGGCAAAGGTTACACAATGGATGTGGTTGCAAAAAGCTTAAAATTGAATCATTGATTTTTCCAAAGGTTGGGTAGCAGCGATGCATTGCTAGATGTCAATCATTGTCTATAATAATTAATGTTATAAAGATATTTAATATTATTGTCAATCTAGTGAGAACTTATAGTGTCACATACATAGAGTAAATATTGAAACAGTTAATTAACTTGAGTAAAATATTAATTAATTAAGGCATAATTATATAATTGGTCCCTTAGTTATATTTTAAGGTTCAACTTGGTCCCTCAATTGTTTAAAACGCTTCAATGTTATCATTTCAGTCAAATTTGTCACGTTGACTATCACCCTCTTCCTACCCTTTCTCTAATTGTTCCTCTAACCTTTCCTCTCTTAGATCTGTCCCCAACCTCTAATCCTTCATCTTCCTTAATCGTTCCTATGACTGCTCCATAAGCCACCACTAATGTAGGACAGCACGACAACAGGTCTAACCACCATCCTTGCCTTGAGGTCAGTGAGGACAAATATGTCGAAGCCAGTGACGATGCCAATTTTGAACCACGTGAGGTCCCACCAGTTTAACATCTTATTCATCTCATGGCTCTCTGAGCCCTCATCTCCACCACTGGCATGTGGTCCTCCAATCGTGTCACCACATGATCCTTCAACCTCCACGGTGTCTCCATCACCGCTCGAGCGTAGTTTCCCCAACTCTTGAATGACTCCTCCGAGAAGAAGTCATTTCATCAAAACATGCGTCCTCTCTATTGCACTTTGTCATCAATCGTGTGGTCTCCTCCCATCCGATTAGGGTTCCAATTGTGTTGATTTGAGATTGATATTGTTCTAATTGGAATTGATTTAGGGATAATCTAATGGTTATTTTTTAAAACTTTTTTTATTTTATCATATATTATTTTTAAAATTAAAAATAAATATAGTAGTGGCTTTTAGCTGTTACTTTTTACAAATTTAAATTGTCATAATGTACAACTTAACGGTATGAGTTATCCTTGGATGTAAAGAGTAAAATTGAAATGTTTTAAATAATTGAGGGGCCAAATTAAACCTTAAAATATATTTGAGGGACTAATTATATAATTAATCCATAAATTAATTATGATTTCATTAATTAATAAAAGATTTAATTAGATAATATCTAATCAACACTTTAATTGTGATTTGACTAATTGATAATATACAAATGGTTAGATATGATTTAATCATTATTTTAATTGATCAAATATGATTTGATATGATAAGATAAGATTCAATTAAACTAGAAGATAATTGATTATGATATAGTTGGTTGATAGAATATTATGATACATGCTAACTCCGAGTACATAAATCATTGGTTTTCTCTCAAATGAATGCATGATAGGATGGATAGGCGGTGTGTTTCATTATACATGGTTCATTTTCCCTCGTGTTTCGATTTCAAGTAACTCTTTTTTTATATTAAGAATGATGATGTGATACCTAACAATGACATGTTTGCATAAAAAAAAATTAAGCACTATTGGAAAGTATTTTTTGGAAGAATAATTGTGATTCTGGAAAGTACTTTTTGATAGTTTCTTTTCGTTGCAATTTAAAAAAAATTATTGTATGTAGACATGGAAAACCATCATAGTAAGATGTCAAAGGTAATGAATATAGCAATTGATGGGGCAAATAATATGATTGTTGATTATATTTGTGCAACAACACTACAAAGGTAATTCAAGGATTGATTAAATTTGTTAAGTTATCACCGTGTGACCATGAAAATATTTATTTTCTTCTAGGTTTTTCCTTCCCAAGATGTTTAATTAGGTTTGGCATGTTGCAAAAGAGAATAATATTGTTTTTATTATTTTGAGGTCAAACACAAATACAAGACCTATTAAAGAAAGATAATTTTCAATCGGAAAGAAATAAAAAATACGAAAGACCATACATTATCCAACATAGTGACTATTACAAAAAATGTGAGCGTTTTTTTAAGATAAAATAAATAGAGTGGGAATAGTTTTTCGAGCATGCTTTTGTCTTGTAACAACTAGTTGAAACCATTTAAACTAGAGACAAAGTTTATGTACATGGTACAAATGCAATACACAATCATGCATTCTACCCCAAGTACCAATAGGCCGACCAGTGTGTTTGTGTAAAAGTAATATGACTAGCTATAATTATAATAAAAAATATTGTGATTTGAATTTAAAGAAAATAGATCATAGCATATAATTTTTTTAGATAATGAAATTTTAAATAGTTATTTTAAAAAACATTAATTTTATATATATATATATATATATATATATATATATATATAATAATTAAATATTAACTATCATGCATATTTTGTCAAAATATTGAATTACAATTATATTTAAATTTTAAAATTATTTGATTTAAAAAATGTATTTAATTATATAGGTAAAATCATCTTTTCATGATATGTCTCATTTATTTTCCTCCATTTTATCATGTAACCTAACAAATGAAAATATATCACCCAATATCATTTGTTTTAAATTCCATCAATTCAAACAAATGTGAAATTTTACCCATTAATCACTTCAACTAATGTCCTCTTCTATTTTTTTTCCTCTTTAATTATACTTGTAGACAAAAATATTGTAATATGTCTTAAGAGTTTAATAACAATGTATCAATAGTTGGAAACTAACATGTTTATAAAGGTTTATTTAAATATATAAATATAATTTGAATATATATAAAAAAAAATATGTGGAACACTAATGTATTTATTTAATAACCCTAATTCAGTAGACAACACCTTAATTGCAGAAAAATGCCACAACCATATTACATAGTGTACATATTACATTAGCTTGCAATGGTTGCAGCACATATTGCCATTGTAACTTAAAATCCCATAATGGCAATGTCTATCAATGTCAAATTCCACTCCCTCCAAAGCCATGACAATAAAACAAAAGAGTATCCCAAAAATTTCAATTCAGAATCCTCTTGCATAATCAACAACACATCCAATGTAATCCAAAATATAAAAAAAATGATAGTCATATATAGACATTATTGTGTGTGTCTACTAAATTAGGGTTATTAAGTTTAGGCTTGTGTCATTTTTTAGGTGGATTGATGGATCAACCCGACCGATCACGGGTTCATCCCACGTGGGTCGAGTCATAGATGGGTCGAGTTAGTTTTTGTAGCCAATTGTGAAATTTGCTTATTTTTCTGGCCCAGCCCAAATCTGGGGTGAGCCAGATTGGCCCACAAGATTGGACTAATTTTGCCGGTTCTAATTAATTCTAACATTCTAGGTTAAAACAATATTATTTTATTTTATATAAAATATGCATTTTACTAAGAGTAATTATAGAGCAAAGATACAACTAGGATCATCCATTATACATGATAAATTACTATTTTAACATTCTTATATCATTTTTTTAAAAGGAAAAATGATATTGATATATCAATAAAAAGGTACCACGAAGTGTGACCCCCAAAAAAAGAATACATCTGAATGGAAACATATAAAAAAATGGAAAGAAAAGAGAACAAAAACTCAATTAGCCTAAAACAACATATGGCTACAAACACCAATCGACAAAGGAACAAGCCAACATCCCATGACCCATATATAAAAGCCACAACCAAGACAAGGTCTGAATTTGCCATAAAATCACTTGTGCATCTACTACCTCTCCATGGAAAATAGTACGATTCTTGTGAAACCAAAGACTCTAGCAAACCACATGCTAGATGAGATAGCAAACTCTATGCATCCTCTTACCCCTCCAGAAAAGACCATGCTACATGAAATGAAGCACACCTCTAAGTGTTGCATTAAAGAAATACCCCACCAACGATATACCTTACACTAAATCTAAAATGAGAAGGTGCACCCCAAGAACAGGTGATGTGAATCCTCCCTATCATCCCCGCAAAAAACACACACACCATCCTCCACCAAAACCCTCATCCTCACTCGAGCCACATAAGTAGGTAGCCTATCTAGCATCACTCTCTAAGAAAAAGCCAAAACCTTGGACGGGACATTATAACATCCCAAATTTTCATGTATCTGTGGTAGACAGTGTTATTGTTTTGTTGTGTGATTGAGTAGTGTTTTATAGACTATTGAAATGATAGAAAATGAGATATTACCATAGGATGCCTTAACATGATTAAGCTCTTAAGTTTTAAGCTAATGTCTAGAAAGAATAAGGATAATTCAAAGAAAATTCTCTGGTCAAATAATGGTCAACTCATTAATGGCCTAAATGTCAATAATTGGATTTTGGTCTAGAAATAGAAAGTAGAAGCTTGAAAGAAGGAAATTAGTAATTAATGTAGGTAAGGTTAGAAATTAAGTGGGGATAATTAAGGTTGATTAATGGTGATCTAGATTTTATAAAATTAGAAAAGGGGTAATTAAGTCATAAGAGTTTAAAGTGGAGAGCATTGTCGTAAATGACTATACAATTAGTTTTAAAATAGAATTTTAGTTTAATTAGTTGGTGACTAATTAAAGTGTCTAATTATACGATGTAGAATAAATAAAATAAGTTAGAATTGTAAAACCTTGAAAAATTACTACTCAAACTAATAGAGAAAACTGTGTTGTGGCATTTGTGCATGTACAAATTTAATTTTAGTAGTTATATGTTTTAATCATAGAATTTTGTGCTATGTGTGTGTGTGTGTGAGAGAGAGAGATTGGTTTAGTAAAGCTTAATAGAGAAACAAAAACAATTTGAGTTAGATTTTCATCTGTGCAAGAATTACAATGTGCATTGAGTCGCAGTGTAATTTGTCTTTGTGTGAGTAGACTCTGTGCAAGTTTCACTCTAAGTACACATATCCCAAGGGAGGTTAGCACACTAATCTAGAAGATTAGGATAAGATTTATCAGTTTTAGCAAAAGCAATTTTTACCGTTTTTGTCTAAGCCTACTTTATCCATTTTTGGCTAAAAAATTCAAAAGCAAAACTACCTACTTATGACACCCTTGGGCACACCCAACATGGCCATCAAATGGTCATTCAAGCTTGTCAAGTGAGCTCATCAATAGTATTATGCATCACTTTTCACCATTTCTCACCATTTCCTCTCCAAAAACCAAAACTTGAGCCTTCATTTTCTTTAGCTTACACGAGACCATCAAGGAGGAAGAGACCACCATTTTCATCTTCTTACAAGTTCCATAGTAGTGTCTTCAGAATCCTTTTCTCAAAGCTTTGATAAGAAGCTCTTCAATCTCTTCTTTTCTACTCATTTCATCATCATTTTCGTGCAAAGCCCTTATGTTTGGTTCCAAAATTTATTTTTCATCCTTTGAAGCTTGGGACTTCAAGATCTGAACCTTTGTTCCTTGACCATCTCATGGAAGGTTCATTTAAGGTAAAGGGATTATTTTTCATTTCTTAAACCTTAACCTTGTTGTCTTTGGAAGCTAGACTACATTACATGTTGTGATGTTTAAAATTTTGTATCTGCTTCCATGACTGGAACTGGATGATATGTTGTTTTTATGGAAGTTTTAAGGTTAAAAATGAGTTCTTTGAGTGTAAAAATATAGGTTTAGCCTAAAATTTTACTTAAATCGGAGTTTTCTAGCAAAAGTTATGAATAAAACAAGTTTTAGAACATTTTATAGGATAAAATTTGTCACGGAAGTATCTGGTAGTGAGAGATGTATAGAATGGTTTTCTTAAAGTTTTGACCTCAAAAGGTGTAAAAATGTAGAGTAGCATATAAGATTTGTGAAAAATCAATTTTCGGAACACTTAGAAATTTGAAGACAAGTTTAAGAGTGAAACTTTGAGAAACAGGGCAGCAACTTGATATTGGGCATTAGATGACTTAATTTGGTAATTCTAAGATAAAAATGGATTTAGAATGAAGAAAACCCTTCGGTAAGTGTCAGGGAACCTTGAGAACCACTCTAGGATCCATTGCGAACTTGTAAGCTAAGACAAACTAAATTACTAAACCCATGAAAATCAACTTGTATTAATTCTCTAATTTGTAATTTGATGTTGTATGTAATGTTTGTGGATTGCATGATCAGTGTTGAAATTAATTGCAATTGTTTCTCTGATGGTTGCTATTATGCCTCAAAATGTTATGAATAATGTTAATGTGATTGTTGAGATATAAGGTGAATGTCATGTTCAATGCTGAGATTGATTGTATTCAGGTCTGATGACTATTGTTATTCTTTAAGTGATTTATTTCCTGTTAGTGTGACTACTAAGATATGAATGAACGATGAGATTTTATTATTTCCTATGAATGCATATGATCGAGAGAGTGTGAACTCTGACACTTGTATCTATGGCGTGTGATTTATATTTCTGCAATATGTTAATATTCACCTGTACACGCTTTGGTCTGAGTCTGGGGGTATCCGACCCTCGACAAATTGCTTGTTATAAATTTTGGGATGTTGTAAATATAGTCATTATGCCATCGAATTTTCGGTTGATTTGTGTGAAAAGTGATTTCTATCACTTGAGGGACCTAGAATGATTCCCTGAGAGTAGAACGTAGGCTTGAGTCTTTTCCTTCTTTATGTGTGTATAAATGTTTGTTTTGTGTGATGTATGTGGCATGAGGGCCACGCACGCAATGCGGCAAGAAGATTAAAGGGAGAGTAAGGAACTATTAGTTTTGTCCCATCTATGAGATCATGTTTTGTTATTAGATTTCATTTGTGAGATGGTGTGGTTATGGCTAGATTTCGTCTATGAGATGGTGAGATATGTCATTATTGTCCATCTGTGAGATGGTGAGATATGTGGTTATGTTCCATCTATGAGATGGTGAGGTATGTGATTATGGTCCATCTGTGAGATGTTGAGGTTTATGTTGAGAAATGGATGATTTACAAGGTACACTAGGATATAGTGGACGAAAAGGTTCAAAAAACCTGGGTGAATTAGTGAGTGAAGATTACCCAACATTTAGAGTCTTCTATCCAACAACTTGGAGGGTAGGATTGCATCACCTTACAACCAACAACTTTCAGGTATCAACGTCAGAAGAGACCATGATGATCTTATGCCTACGAAGATAGAGGAGTACAAATAGTTGTTGTGGTAGTTAGAGCCTTCATCTAAGGAGGATGAGGATGATCCTTTTGAGGATTCGTCTTAGATATAGTTTAGCACCTTGGTGTTAACTCGTTGGCAAGTGTACCAAATTGTCACAAGTAATGAAGTACTCGAAAGTTTGAGTGTCGAATCCACAGGAACTTTGTTTGTACTTAGATTAATGCAAACCCAACTTAAAAGCAATAGATAATGAATTTAAAATAAAGATAAGAAAATAGATAAGATAAAGATTTAAAGATCAAAATAGAAGATAAAGAAAATAAGAAAATAAAAGTAAAAGATAAGAACAATAAAAGATTAAGATAAAGATAAAAATATAAGATAAGATAAGAAAAATAGAAGATAAAAATAAAATAAAATCAGAGCATGATAATGTTGGGACTTAGCATGCCTTGTTTGCCTAGGATGTATGAGTTTATGATTTTTCTTTATCAATTTAGGTGATTCTATTTTACCCATATTTGTTCATTTACTTGCCCCTGATTCACGATGACAAACCTATTTTATTTATCTATCTCCCAAATTCCTTTGCAAAGACTCAACAAATAAAATGCATGAAGTATAAATTCTAGATGTTTGCAAGAATGCATGGGCATAAAATAATCATTCTATGTCTAGCAATGACTTTCTTATGAAATCTTTTCTTTTTCTTCTATTAGAAGTTACCCTCTTCCGAGCGTCTAACCCCTAAAACTAAAACATGCATATTTTCTTTAAATCTTATTTAGAAGTTACCATCTCCCAAACATCTAACCCCTAAAAGAATATAAAGATGAATAATGCAAGATAAAAGCAGAAAAGATAATAGAATAGAAAACACCTAGTATTGCATTGATAAATAGTGAAAAGTACATCATACATCGCTTTGGCTTTTAGGCCTGCCAGGCCCTAACTAGGGGTTTAGCCACTCATGGCCATGAGGGCTTTACAATGAGAGGGGGTGAAAGAAAGAATGGGCTAAAATTTCCCCTACTAGAGGGGGGGTTCTGTGGTCTTTCCCCTAAGGGATAGACCCAGTGTGTGGGTTGTGTGTCTCTCCCTTGGCTTGACTCCCTTCTTATAGTTGTTGGAGTGAACTTGGGCCTGATGTGAAAATCTTTCTTATTCATATTTTTGATATTTTCTTGATCTTTTTCTCTTTTAATCCATCATTTTCATATCTGCAAGTCATAAATAATAAAAATATCAATTCTTATCATTTAAGCCAAAGATAACTGCTAAATAAATATTTTTAAAGATATTTTCAATATATTTTTATTATCAAAATAGCTCATATTTAGCAGTTATTACTTGGGTCGGGTAGATGTCTGCTTTGAGACCTAGGTTTTCCTTTGGATGCATCCGTTTTAGAGTTAGGTGTGCCTAAGTTCATATAGTCATATTTGTTACAGATTTACATATTATACTTACTTTTAGACATTCATGGGTTGTTATTACATTTTATTTTCTTGTGGCACGATACTATTGTACTTTTATTATTATGTATTAAGATTATGTTATTTCACCCTTCTATTTAATTATTCTGTTGCAAGGTTCATATCTTTCTAAAGGTTGCAATTATTGTATACGTGTTACGAAATTATTTTTAATTGTACTAACTTTCAAGAAATGATGTTAATGTGTTTTTATAGGTTTTAATGAGATTTATTCACACAAGTTTTACAATAAAATTTATCCGCATATGTTTTTAAAGAAAAAATATTACTCAAGTTTTGAAGAAGGTATTAATTTATTGACACATATTTAGAGAATAAAAAGAATTAATGAGAGTTTTCCAAGCAATGTTTTGAAGTAGAATCTAGGGTGTTACAGACATCACACTTCCAAAACGGGGAAATTCACCAATGTTAGACTAATAGAAACCTCAGATGTGATAACCTGATAAGCCAAGGCCAACGAAAAGGAAGACTCGCCCACAGTCCACAACCATCTGTCATTCATCATCAAATATAACCCGAACCGTAGAAAATAAGGTCTCCATCTGTTGTACCACCACATCTTCTCGCTCAAAACGAGCTCTCGACCATCTCCAACCCCACACCACCCCATGATCGTTGGCCTTCGCTAACATCTTCTTTAACCTAGTGGCCTAATTAATTAGACCATTAGACACATACATCTCAATTAATTAAAATCCTACACCAAATTGACTAAATAAAAAAAAATACTTAGCCTTGGGAAAATTATTTCATTTTGTTCAAATAAAATTGTTTGATGTAAAATTTTCAAATCTACATGGGAACACTTCATATTGCTTAGTTCAACCACCAATGTTGTAACATCCCAATTTTTGTAAACTAGATTAAAAAGGATTGTTATTTATAAATAAATAGAGTTTAAAAAAATGATGAGATTTTATAAATAAATAAATAAGGAGATATAATTATTAATTAAAATAATGATTTGAGAGAAAATAAAAAGAGTATTTTATTTATTTGTTTGATAGAGAATAAAATAATGTTTGTTTTTATAAAATAATAAATAATAAATAAATAAATAGAGTAAATAATAGGTCGTAAATGCCCCTAGCTATAAATAGCAACATGCTAGGTCAGTTTTCAGACTGACTCCTCAGCCTCCTCTGCCTCACAATTTCGTTTCTTCTCTCTTCTCCCAAAACCCTCTCTTTTTCCCGCAGGCCACTTAACCTGTCTCAGAAAATGACGATCTCGGACTCGTTCACCGTTGGATCGTCGTGAAATTTGAGCACTACGTGCGCAGCCCAATTACAAGCATTCTCACCGTTGGGAATTTTGATATCATGTTTGAGCTGAGAGAAACACCTTTCGCATTGTAGTTTTTTCCTTTCCCGCAGAAACCCACAACGGTCTCAGTAAAATTACGATGCCGGTTTCGTTAACCGTTGGATTTTTCATGAAATTTGGATATTTGGTTTGAAGTTCAATTGAGCACACTTCCACCGTTGGGATTTGCGAGATAATATTTGTAGAGGGAGAAAAAGGAATCGCATGAAGATAGTACAAGTGGAGGTTTCAATCTCTTCTCCGTCTCTCTGACGTTTGGGAATTCTATCGGAGCAGTCGGAGGAATAACTGAAGGAATCTCAGGGAACCGCTAGAGATGCTGCTATCGCTGTCGGAAGACACATGAGTCCACTTAGAGGTAAGGGATGAGTTATTCACACAATTGGGAATTAGCGAGAACATGTGTAGGGATCCTTAGAGATATCAATTGGAATGGGTTTTGGGGTGTTTTTGTAATTTTCATTTTATCCTTATAATTATTACAGTGAATTATATATGTTTGACAGACCAATTGTTATGAAATTGATATGCTATTGTGTTGAGCGTGAACCCTATAAATCAAGTATTTTTTCTAATTAATATGAATTGATGAAATAAAGTAAGGAGAAATTTAGAGAGAGATATTGATTTTGTATTTTCTCTTTTTCTTGCTTTTTAGGTTTTTATATATAATTTAAAAAATTAATATCATAATTGAAATTGACCAAAGTGTTCATATAATTATTTAGAATTTGTGCATTGAAAGCTTACTTTGTAAATTGTGAATCAATATGATGTATGCTAGTTTATAGATATAGAGGTAGCTATTTATATTAATAATTTATGCAAATAATATTATAGAGTATTATAGTATGATTCCAAAAATTATTAAGTGTTGGAGTTTGAGAATATTATGGTTAAATTTCATGAACATGTGTATGTTGTATCTTATGAATATCATTGTGAATGTTATGAGATGGTTGATGTGATGTTATGAGATGTTAAAGTGTGAACATGATATTCGATTGTGAATAAGTGGATGTGTTAACACTTGATGTTACATTAATTATATCGTGAGCTATGAATTATACAATAACCCGACCAGTGTTAAAGAGAAAGTGTAGGTTCCTAGTTAGGAACCAGTGTTAAATTGTAGCGCAATTGTGGTAAACATGTTTGAAACATGAGTGTGAGGTCGTGGTATTGTATAATTCATGAGCAGTGCTTATAAATGAAATATGTGATGAATTGTGGAATGATATGTTGCCTTGAGATTATAATATTGTTATTGAGATTGAGTAAAAGTGTAAAGTAGAATAGGTGTTGAATTGTGAGATACGTGAAAACATGTGATGGTGGATTGTGACATTATGAGATGTGAAATTGTGAATGAGTTTTGGTTGTGAATAAGTGTGTGATTAACTCTTGATGTGAGATTATTTGTGTTGTAAGCTGTGAATTGTACAGTAACCCGACCAGTGTTATCTTGAGAAAAGTGTAAATGCGCAGTGTTAAAGAGAAAATGTAGGTTTCCTATTTAGGAACCAGTGTTAAAGAGAAAGTGTAGGTTCCTATTTAGGAACCAATGTTAAATTGTAGCGCAATATGTTGTACGTGCTTAAGACACGAGTGTGAGGTCGTGGATATTGTATAATTCACTAGCAGTGTCTGTGTGCTAAAATGATTTTAGGGGTTGGACCTGAATCAGGAGGGAGAGGCCTTGACGGACTCTTCGGAGTGTAGGCCTTGGGGGTCACCGGGTTTGAGTGCTCCTTTAAGCCTATGCTGATCCCATATGGTTGGAGCATTCTCGCAAAACATCGTGACCCTGACTGATCTCCCTATGATCTTACTTAGTGAGAGTGACCTAGAAAACTCATTGTGAGGTGTATCTTATTATGTACTCCTAAGCGCCCCAGGGTGGTTTTTCACTGACATGGTACCACATTGCATGTAGGCTTGAGTCTTAGCATAATTGTCTCATGCACTTGCTAATTGTTTATTATGAAATTGAGGTGTTATTATGTCTTGATTAGAGCGTGTGATTCTTGTGTAATGTGATTGATGATTGAAAAGTGTGATTGATGGATGAAAAGTGAACTTTGAATGACAAAGTGGTGGAATTACGTGAATTACGTGTAAGTAAGTTTTATTTGGTTTATATTATATGTATATCTAGTTGTCTTGTTTCTCTATTAGTTAGGAATGTGATAACTCACTCCCAGTTTGTTGTTTGTGTTTGGATCCTGTGATGATCTTAAACTTTGTGTTCGGGGGAGCAGATGACTAGGTGAACTGCTTAAGGAATATTGTGCTGAAGGACGTCGGGACACAACGCTCTGATAAGATGTGACATTGGGATATAAGTTTTTATGTTAATTTTATGATGTTAGTCTATTTTATTTCACCTTAGTGATTTAATAAAATATTTTTGTAAATTTTGACGGCCTTATTTTGAGTCGAATATGTTTTTAATGAGTTTTATTTGGTAATTGAAGTGAATGTGAACCTTTTACCCATGTGATTTTGTTTACCAATATATTTTATTTATTTATATATATGTTGGGATAGAGGGTGTCACAAATGTCATAATGAAGGAAAAATTATTTCATTTTATTCAAATAAAACCCATTTTAAAACTTATTTTATTACTTTAAGTGTAATACAAATCCTCAGACAAATCATTTTCACTAAAACTCCAAGACTTTTGAAAGGTCTCTCCTTCTTTCTATCCACAAGCCAAATGCATTCTCAACATAGAGATGCAATTTTGCTTCCTCACACCTCCATCAAAACCCATCAAGTCAAATGTCTTAAACCCACCACCAACACTCTCATTGGTTCAAGTGTCCATTTTTCTCCATCCTCTTTAAGCAAAATGAACTTTCCTCTTATGTTTTTTCTTGTTAGGGCTACACAAAAGTATTTAACCATGTTTTTCATCTCTTTTTCTCTTTCCTTTTCTATGGTGTCAAAATGGTAGTTTTCTTGGTTGTTGGAAGCTTGGAGCACCATTCTTTAAGAACTTTGGCAAAAAATAGTCAAGAACCAAACCTTTAGTTAGCGGAACCTCTTTACACAAGCCCTTGGAAACTTGTGGATTGTTTGTGTTGTATTTTTTCTAAAAAAATTATTTGGTAAACTCTTCCCAATTAGTTTGACAACTTGAGTGTGATTATTATTGAAAAATGTATTCTTGCATGATTTGCTATTTTATTTTTCCTTTCTCCACATTATGCTAATATTTTCTTGATTTTATTGGTTGGATATTGGCATAATGTTATGTTTAAGTGATGTTCTTTGATAGATATATGATTGTGTTGTTTGGTGATATGGGAAGTGTTGCATTTTAGTTCATTATTAGGCATCATTTTAGTTAGAATTAGTTGCATGATTGGTTGTTTAGGTCTTAGTTTTGCATATTTCTATTGTTTTCATCTGTTTTGTTGAACTTGTTACGCATTTGGTTTTTCTATTTGTGTAGGAGTTTTGTACTTGGCTTTAGGTTGCTTAAAGAGTCTTTTCAATGCATGCTAGACTTTAGGAACCAAGCTTTGCCTTCAGAGGGATCTTGGAGTGGAATTGGAGTTTTTCTGATGCTAGCCAAAAGTTGCATGAGCATGCAAAAATTTGCGCACTCGTGCACATACCTTTTTTGTTGTTGTTTGAAAGTTGCATGGGCATGCAAAAATCTACATGGGTGTGCATGACTCAATGAGATTTTATAGCTTTATTTTATGTTATTTGTTAGTGAGCTAGTCTAATTCTATTTGGCCCGTTGCTTTAGATGGTAACTTTTTGTTCTAGATTAACATTACGAATCGTGGATTTTGACAAACTTAGAGAGAAACTTGGATTTCTCTTCCTCTTCCTTTCTTTGATTGTGGTCAAATGTTTTTCTTTTACTTATTTCAGCTTCTATGGCTACAAGTGAGTAGTTTTCCACTATTCCTTATTATAGAGGATTGAGGCACAACCATGACAATTGTATCATCATTTGCATGATGTTAGACACTTAGGGATGAACTGAAAGGTGAACTTAACGAGTCAGAACCATAGGATGAGAGCTTAGGTTTTGATTGAAGACAATAGAATTAATCCTAGGGGTAGAATAAATTAGTAAAAAGCATAAAAGTTTAATTCAACATTACACTACAACAATAGGTGTTAATTCATATGTTGTTCAACTTGTCCATTTCTATTAATTGTGGAACTTTACCTTCATTCATGTACTCCAAAAGTATTATCGTGAGTTCCCACTGCTCTATGCTTATATATGAATATTTTTTTTATATTTGAATTAAGAGTAATTTGTCATTAAAAGATAATTAGGAAGAACTTTGAATTGGTACTTTCGTAGATTAATTAAACAAGAGTTTTGGTTTGAAATACCCTATCATTAAAATTTAAATTTTATCAAATAGAAATATTGTTATCTTTATCTTTAATTTACTCTTAATATCTTAAATCAAACCTTTAAATCTTTCCCAAATCAATTTTTAATATTTTCTCAATTTAATTTATATACTATATTTTACTTATAAAATTGGCATACTACTTCAAGCTCAAATATAAACTAATTAAGAAAGTTAGAAGCATTTAATTATACTATTCTCATTTAAAAATATGTATTTTTCTTAAAATATACTTTCTCGAAACTTGATATCAAGAATAAAAAAGAGTATTAAAAAAATCTCAATCAAGTGAAGAACATAGATAATATCATTAAATGAGCCAAAATTAGTTAAGATTTGTTTATATACTTAAATCCAAGAGTAGATCATTTTTCTCTTGTATTTGAGATCGAAAGGAATGCTTAATATAATACCATTATGTTGTTCAACCATGAATACCTAATGACTAGTCCGGTTTTGATAACACTAGTTTTTTAGAGTACATGTAGTTACCTGTATCAAGTTATAATCTTCACCAACACATACAAAAAAACATGGCTCCATACACAAGTCAAATTCTTATTATTACAACACACAAAACAAACTCAAAAAATCAAATTCCATATCAACAACCAATAGCTGCCATCTATTGCCCCAGAATCTGTGATAGTGTAATACAATTACAAAAGCATTATACATGTTAAGTAACAATTAGCTTCATCATCAACCATTTGTTTAGCCAAAAAATAAAAAAGCACTAAACAATTACAAGTTTCCATGTATATATCATCATCTATGCATGAGATCTCCAACCTAGCTCATCATCTGAAGAACAATCTCTCTGCAGTTCCTGAGGAGGTATGAAGCAGTCCAAGGACAACCCTTTCACATAGAATGCAACATCATCAATTGTCCATGACTCTTCCAGCCTAGTGATGGATGGTCCAGCCTTGAG
The DNA here is from genome assembly GCF_004193775.1 of Glycine soja. Taxonomy (NCBI): domain Eukaryota; kingdom Viridiplantae; phylum Streptophyta; class Magnoliopsida; order Fabales; family Fabaceae; genus Glycine; species Glycine soja. The sequence goes on along the minus strand of NC_041010.1, from coordinate 18,906,001 downwards.
GTTGTCCCCAAACCTGGTGATCAACGTGGTCGATGAGCCGGCATGTGCAATCATCACACCATCCACAATTCTGTAGTCCTCAATCTTGGTTGACATTGTGGTTTCCCAGTATGTGGGGTGAGATCCTGGTGCTTGGATCCTGGTCAGGTAAGAGTCCCCTAGGTACACCAAAAGGCCACTTCTTTGGCTGAAGTAGCCAAATATGGCGTGCTTGATCATCTCGGCCTTGCTGTCACTCCGCTCAACGAGGTCTTTCTGTTCAGCTGAGAGTTTCAGCACAAAGCAATCCATGCCTGATATTTCTTTCTCCCCCATGTATTGTGCCGCACAGAATACAGAAGACACTGCCAAAGGGTCTAGTCCCTAAAATGCACAAAGTGTCACAATTAAAAACAGAACCACTGAAATTAGTACCAAAATAGTAGAGATACCAAGATACAATTATAGATGCTGATCAATTCAATCTCACTGTCACTGCAGAGTGGATCCGGTAGGCTAAAAAGTCAACAATTGCACGTTTTGTGTGAAAACATTCAATTCAACTCTTCTGTTTTAGTCTTCTTAGGCTTTGGTTTTGAAGAATCTTAATTAACAAGTTAGTAAAATTAATCACACATGAATCATGATGGTTGATGAGCAAGTTATATATATTGTGAGGAAGCTGAGAAATACAGAAAAGAAAACACAGGATGGAACAAATGAAAGAAATTTAGTAGGGAAACACAGATCTATTAAATTGGCTGGTTGAATATGGATATATTGAAAGTGTTGTATTAATTAAAATGAACAATAGCAGTAGTGTTAACTGGCATTTATAGCTGTTTAAGCAAATTAAAAGTATTTGATTACCAGTCTACATCTGTTACAGATCTGTGTCAATAACACTTTTTCTTTAAATTTGTTCTCATAATAATTTCCAAACACCATCTTAACATTCCGAAAGGGGTTCTTCCCTTACATTTTATGTCATAACACTATACCCCACCAATTCATGGAGCCAGGGATTAGGTCACAAGTCATACCAATTCAATTTGTGTATAACATAAGATTTTCATACTCAGCATCATTATGCCCCAACATTAACAGTCACATTTAGCTGTCAATTGTGACTCATCTCTAAAAAACACATACCAATGAATACCATCACACCAACCAACAACATAACAGTACAACAACAAACTCAACACCAAATTTGTTAGAAAATTTAAAACAAGACATGATGATGACGATGAACTTGCCTGAAGAGCACGGCGAAGAGGCCGGACGCCGCCTTTGGCAGCGTGCACACCTAGCCAAGGCGTGTGGCGCCAAGCAATGGCACCATTGCTACCAGCCACAACCTTTTGGCCACCCAAAACCAGCTCTATCTGCCACTTATCTGGAACCATTTGCCACATCACAAAGCACCCTTTCTCCAAATTAACGCTGCCACCGGCGGATCCGAGCTCATCCACCACATCCATTGTCACTTTCCCTGTTGTGAACACGTTCTTCACTGTTCCCTCCAACTTCCTACACCCTGTTGCAGCCCTAAAGTGTTGTATGATATACTGTGCCGAAGATGAGACCTATTACATATTACATTTGTTCCAACAAAGGAAGAAAAGAATTATTGAAATGCCTCTGCCATTCTCATATTTTAACTACGCACTCTTTAGAGTAATCAGATGGTAACATGATAAAATCAGTGGCATACATATACAATATAAAGATTAAAGCAGTTCTATGTATAAAGAAAGTGATCAAAAGTAACACTTTCAACTAACTTTTTAATCTTTGTCAAGAAAGAACATCACTTCAACCATAATCAACAAAAAAAAAGGTAAATTAGCAAGATTCTTTAGGAAAAAAATACACACACGCCCTTTTATTTTTCATAGACACACAAAATGGCATTTTTTTTCTTCTGGTAATTATGAGGGGAAATTTATCTGTGCTTGTAAAGAATAATAAATAGCAGAAGTTAAAGCTTTGTCACTCAATGATATTATCTGACTCGAGTAGTATATTGTTTCTCTTGCTTGAGAGATAAGCATGATCTTTACCATATATATATATATATATATATATATATATATATATATATCAGAAGTTTTCAAACAGCAACACCACAACTTTCTCTTGCATGGTGATGGTGCATTAGAATTTAGAAAAAAAAAAGAAAGAGAAAGAGAAGAAGGGTTTGCCTCATTGAGTGGTAGAATATTGGGGTGGACAGGAACAGGAAACAAAGGGCAACCCAAGACACTAAGGAGGATCTTGAGGTTGGACTTCTTGTTTAAGACAAGAGAAAAATGAGTCTTGATCCAGTTCCAGTTCCTCCATGATTGAAGGCATTTCTTTGGGTTACTATTGTTGTTGTATCCTTCATTTTCTTCATTGATGGGTTCTTCTGATAATGGTGCAAGTCTTCCCATCACAGCCTTTTCTTCTTCTGGTTGTTGAAACGTGAAACACACAACACAGAAAGAGGAAAATGCGTGCGTGCAAAGACTTGAAGACCAAGGCTTCAATGGAACACATACACACTTTGTTGTTGTTGTTGTTGTGAAGTGTTTTAAGTGTTTCAGTACGCGCAGGGTGAGCGCGTGGTTTGCACAGTGGAGAAATAAAAAAGAAAAGAAAAAAAAGTTGCACCACAGTTAACTACAGAGTGTTGCTAGGTGCACCAGCTTTATTGTTTGTGCACCCTGAATTTTTTGTTAATTTCAAAATTATCTTACATTGAAGATATGCGAGTTTGTAATTGATCCGTATGATTTGTACGGATGAATTTGATCCGCAAATATAATTTAAATATATAAATCAAATTGATCCGTATGAGTCATAAGGATCATGTACGGATCAACTTGAGTGAACGGTATTTTCGTCCATTCACTTAAAATGCTAGATGTACCAACAATAATGTTAAATGCACTTAGCATCATGATGTGACCCAAAGGGTATGATTTGAAAAGAGAGGGTGAAAAAGAAGTGAGAAAGATGGGATAAAATAGAAGTTTTAATTGATTGAGCTTTCAAACTTTTGGATTGCATTATTATATGGTGCGATGAGAAGTGAACTACTAATCCACCAGTTTTGAGCTTTAACTTTTGATTTCTTGATAAAAGTAAAATCAATAATATAATCACGAGTTTGTGAATGGTTAGTGTGAAGATTTTTGTATTTCTTAATTAGTTAGAAATTGTTTTAAATGTGATTTTTAAAGTTTTTTATGGGCACCCATGTAATCTTCAAACTTATTATTATGAAAATAAATAAATTTATCATGCAATCTATACTTAAATGAGAATAAAAAAATATTTAAACTGACACCGTATTTTAATTAAATTAGAGTTAAATCTACATGGTATGAAGTTGATATCAGATTATTTCGTACAATAATTCGTCCTCAACCTGTACTAATCAGCAGTTCTGTTTTAGAGCGGGCTTTGCTTGATCGGATGTTGAAATTGAAAAGAGAACAAAACTAAAATTTAATTAAACAATTTCTTTTTTGTTTTCCACTCCGGTTATAATCCAAGTTTTGACTGAAACAACTAAAATAGGTCAACTAATCTCATATGCACAACATAATTACATTTTCTTTTATCGACAATAAATTATATATGATAAAATATGTTTAGTTTTTGTATTTTTGTTAAAACTTTTTAGTTCTCAAACTTTAATTTTCATCAATTTGATTCATAAATTTTTCAAAATGCAATAGATTTTGTCTTTCTTAAGAGGAAAAATCACACGAAAACCAAATTTTTTAAACTTCAAGATCAAATTAATAAAAATTAAAATACTCAAACAGACACCCATTTTTATATAAAATACAAAGATTAAAAACATATTTTATGTCGTCATATATTTCAACAACGACATGAGTGTAAAACTTAAGGATTTTTAAGACTAACAATTATAGAAAATCAATAAGATCTTGAAATATATGATTCTCATAAGTAATAAATAAACAATGCATAAATTTCTTTATAGTAAGGTTTCTCTCCGATGCACTTTGATTCTTTAAAAGAAAAGAAAAACAAAATTTTGCTTTCTTGACTATTCTTTTTGTCGAGCTAGAAAGTAGAAAGAACATTTTTCTGTTGGGAAGAGAACCTTGTTTCACATTAGTGGGTATTAGCCCTTTTATAACGACTATTCATATCAAGTAGTAGTTATCTCTAGAAATTTGTCTTATTTAACACTATTACAATTTAGTCTTTAATTATTAATTATTTATTTATTAGTCCTTACAGAAGTCACATGTCTCATACAATTCTAATAATGAACACTTTAGTATTGAAGACATGCTCAAAAGGAGATTAAGGATACATTTGATTTGCTAAAAAATAAGGGACTGGACAACATAAAATTATTTGTCTAACGTTTGATTAAAAAAATGACCGAAAGACAATACAAAATAAAGAATAATGGACTGAACAAATATCAAAAACTTGTAACTCACTAAACGCGTATAATTTTTTGTCTAGTGTCTAACAAAAGTAAAAATACAATATTATCCCTATAATACGAGAGCAACACCTACAACATGCACCTCCACCTCTTCAAGGCCATGCGAGACGGCATCGCCACCGGCATGGTGCCCTTCCACTTCAACATCGTTGGCGTCAGTGACCCCATCTCCATGGGCACATGTGGCATGTGCTACAGCCTCCCGTCCAAGGACCTCATTGCCAACAACATTGAGACTGTCATGGCAACGCAATGGTACGACAACAACATTTCGATCCCCAACTGTGACAATTAATCATGTCGCCTGACTCTCTTTTCTTTGCACTCCGTGTGTTTGATGTTATGTTGTGATGTGTGTGATTTTTTGTGTGTCTTACGCTTTTACAGATGTCAGGTACTATCATTGTCATTTTGATTTTTTTAAAAATATATCAACATAATTAATAAATTGTAAAACATTTTATAACAATAAGTCTAAAATAATGCTTTAAAATATATCATAATATTAATAAATTATAAATATTAGTAAAATATGATAATAAATTTTTTAAAATAATAAAATAATTTAAAAAGTTTCAAAATCTTGTTTTTATATTTTTCTAAATCAAACCAAACATTGCATAGTATAGAGGGTATTATAATAAAATTTATATTATTTTATTCAGTACATAATCACATAAAAAAGATGCAACACAAAATTATTTGTACGTGCATCGATCACCAAATGACGTACAATATAAAAAATTTTATTGTGTAACTCGGCTACTTGTCTAGTAGTTGTCTGTCTGTCTTATCTTTTTAGCAAATCAAATACACCAGGTCACACATGCATTATTTGAAAACCTATAAAGGAATTAAAAAATATAAGAAAAACAGAAAACCACATCATTAATTTGGACTTTCAGAATTCATAATTAAACATTATGATTTGCTTCCAATAGATCTTGCACACTGTTTTACAAAAAAAAGCATTCACTAATGGTCTCACGTTGGCCAACAACTTTTCACCTATTGTTCCTAAAGCTGGTCCATGCTTTCCTTATCTTTAGATTGGAGATGTGAAAGTGTCATATCAGGAGGGAATCCATGGTCCTTACCCTTCTTATCATCTATCATGATACAAACAAGGCCCTGACAATGCTGACATGGCATTGCCAGGGCTAACGGGTCACCATGCCAGCGATCCAACTTCCCGCCCAAAAAGGTCTTTTCACTGTGCATTAATTGTTTTCGTCGTTTTTTGCATTGCCCATTCAGTTATCAATGTGTTTTCTAATTTTTCACGCTTTTCAATGTTTCACACTTTCCATTGCTACACGCCTTTCCAGTTTTCCATTTTCCATTTCCATTGTGCCTTTTGGATTGTGGGTTTTGAATTCTCTCCCGTTTCGATTTGCTCTCCAGGCTTTGCATTTTTCGTTGGACTCACCGTAGGTGCTCTTTCTTCCTCATTTTTGTTTTTCGTTTTCAGCTTGGTTTCGCATGTATGATGAGGTTTGAATATCGATGTATGTGTTTTTGTTATGCTATATGAGTTTTCGTAGGCCAACAAGACAAAAGCTTGGACCTTTGTTGATTTTATCATTAGTTTATCTTTTCCTATACCAAGCTTTTCGATTTTTGGTCGGTTATTTTTGTCTGTGAACCATTTTTGATGAGGCATGTGCATCCTTTATAAGGTTTTCTTCATCATTTTTGTTTTTCGTTTTCAGCTTGGTTTGGCATGTATGATGACTTTTGAATATCGGGGTATATCGGTGTATCTGTTTTTGTTATGCTATATGAGTTTTCGCAGGCCAACAAGACAAAAGCTTGGACCTTTGTTGATTTTATCATTAGTTTATCTTTTCCTATACCTTGCTTTTCAATTTTTGGTGGGTTAATTTTGTCTGTGACCCATTTTTGCCGCTGCATGTGCATCCTTTATAAGCTTTTCCATTTTCCATTTTCCATGGGTTAATTTTGTTTTCCGATGTATATCGGTGTATGCATTTTTGTTAGGGTATATGAGTTTTCGATTTTTCGTGGGTTATTTTTGTCTGTGAACCATTTTTTATGATGCATGTCTATCAGTGAATACGTTTTTGTTTTATTCTTGAGTTTTTGCAGGACAACAAAACAAAAGCTTAGGCCTTTGGGCATTTTATCATTATGTTATCGTTTCCTAAACCCAGATTTGTTGTCTTTTGGTCTTCATTTTTGTTTGGCTTGGTTTGGTATGTTTGGTTTTTTCACTTCTTTATCGGTGTATGTGTTTTGGTATGAGTTTTCGCAGGCCAACAAGACAAAAGGTTGGACCATTGTTGATGTTGCATGTGCATGTTTTAGTACTTTTTTTTGTTGTTGTCATTTATTTTGTCAACCCTCATTTATTTGTTCAATCCTCTTTAATTTGGTTGTCTGTTGGCGGAGAATAACCAAGAACCCGAAGACTATACCTGCAGGTTTGTTCTTCAATTGTCTTATATTTGCTTAAGAAGTATGTATAATGTGTTTGACATAAATTTATTTGTAGTCATGTCTCACAAAGAAAACCTCCTATGTGAACTGAATACAGAGAAAGGTACTTGGAAGATAGTGGTGCGAATAACTGATATATGGCGTCTTAACAAGCATAATGGTCGACAATCCATTGAGATGGTGTTGATGGACCATACGGTAATTTAAATGTTCTTCAGTTTAACAAGTTTTTCTACTTTAGTTAACTGACAAGTCTCATTTCTATTTGTTGCAGGGTACAAAGATTGGGGCAACTCTATGGCAAGAATTGTTCCCTGAATTTGAGCCCAAGTTGCATTGTGGTGGTGCATATGTTATTCAGAACGTGAAGGTTGTTGATACTCATTCTGACTACAAAGTGAGTACAATTAAATATTTGGTTTATTTCGTGAAGACAACCTCTGTGAAAGAGGTAGACAGACCTGAGATTCCTCCTAATGTTCATTCCATTACTTCATTTGCTGATATAATTTCAGGCGTTGCAAAACCTGATACTTTAGTTGGTATGCAATTTATCTTTTTGGTACGTATCATTAGTTGGTATGAACATATTCAACATAATTGGCATTACTGTGTCTGCAATGTAAATAGATGTTGTGGGTGTTATTGCTGAAGTGATTGAACGCAAAACAGTTAATCCTGTATACAGAGTGACTGTCAAGTTGAGAGACAACAGGTCTTTTTAATTTTAATCCAGCTCTGCAGTATTCTGTGATCTGTAATCAAATTTAATTTTGTCATTCTACCCCAGTTGAGACACAACATGTATGTATATGTTTTGTTATGTTATAGTCATGTTGAGATCATCATGACCGTGTGGGAGGAATATGCTCTTCAGCTGGATGATACTATTGAGAAAAACCATTTTGTGCAAAAGCCATTGGTTGTTATGCTAACCCTTGCTAAGATCAAAGAACCCAAGGGCCAGTATTAAGTCATTTTCCATCTATTAAATGTTTCATTGTTGACTTCAATTTATGAATGCATTATACGCATTATATTTTTTGCAGACAAGTATCCCCTCAGTGTACAGAATATAAAGCATGGTTCGAAGTTGTATGTGAATGGTGACATTGTAGAAATCCAACAGTTCCATGATAGGTACAATGAATGATTTGAATTTCTTTGCTGGGTTATTAAGCAGTTTGGTACAGGTATACATTTATATTTTTCATTCATGCAGTTTACGTGTGCCATTTTATATTGGCGGTCTAGATGATGAGGGTGATGTTTCTCAGTCGCAGTCTACCCAATATTGCCAAAATAAGTTTTTGCATAATGCTCAAATAGTGAGCTTTTGTGAAATAAAGACTCTGTGACAGGTAAGTCTATTAACTGTTGTTAATTTAAAATGATGAGAGTCATTATCATTTTCAAATATTGTTATTTATTATTAAAGTCATTGTTTTAAAATTATTATATTCTTTTTATGAACTTAATCTGTTATGATATTTCAAATTTGTTATGAACTTAATCTATAGTTAGCCGAGGACTTTGTTATGATATTTCTAATTTCTTATAATTTTTCAAAATGAATTAAACTTATTTAGGAATGTTACTCTGTTAGCACTATCGATGAAGTGATGATTGATACACCATGGAGTTATGACAATTGTCCATACTGTACTACCACTTTTGATCCATTATAAATAGGTGCAGCCTGCCGTTCGTGCCAGAACCATGTTACTCACACTATTCCAAGGTAACATCTATTTTTCGCCAAATATGAATTGAATTAAATTAGAATTTTTGTTGTTTAAGTCATCCACATTCACTGTTTTCTGTAACAATGTTTTGTTGGTCTAGGTATAAGTTAGTTGTCAAGATGGAATAAAATGGGGAGAAGGCTAACTTCCATTTTTGGGATGCAATATGTATCAAAATATTTGGTAAAACTGCAAATGAATGTCGTCAAGAGTTGATTGCAATAAGTTATTTATATTACAAAACGATCAATGAACACAAATGTGTATTTAAAATGATTTTTTATTTGTAGAGTGATGATGAGATCAAGGTGTTCCCTGCGTATGTTGATCAATTGTTGGGTAAAACTTGGGTTGTCAGTTTCAAACACCATATACAAATGCACCAATCATCTGTGTTGGATTTTAGTGAACAGGAACATCATATACAATAAGTGATATCCACACTAGGTCTACAGGTAATAATAATTTGACCATGTCAGTGTAATTTGTAGTTTTTAAAAAATAATTTTTCTTATCAATCTATTCTTACCTGCAGGATGAACAATGTATAAGCAACAAGTCACTGGCTGTTGGTGCTGCATCTTCATCACAACAAGATTACCATCCTACAGTAGACATTTTATTTATTTGTTTATATTATTTGTTTTTACCGGGAATCACTTTAATTATTATTGTATTGCTATTTACTAATAATATATGTATTGTTACACAACCTTCATTGTCACAATCAGCTGAATATGATCCTGGAAATACTGCCCTTGTAACTCCTGCAAAAAGAATGTCCGATCAGCAAGGAAGTAGTCAGTTTGATAGTGACGAGTTCGCCACATATGAACTATCGACCAACAAGCATATAAAAGCTGAGTAATTAGTTGTTATTTTCATTTAAAAAACTGTAACTTTTTAAGTGATGTATGTATGTTATGTTTGACATGTCATACCTTTTGGTTTGAACAATTAGGTCATCATTATGATGTATTTTGTGATGTGGAACAAGTTTAATTACCGGTGTATGAAGAATGAATTGTATGGATGTTACAACTTATACCAGCATCAACCTTGAGTTAATTTATAAAATAGATAATGTAGAATATGATAATAACAAAATAATAACTTTAAAATTGTTGATAATGAAATTCGAATATAAGATTAACAATATAATACCAAACATTAATGTCTTTTAATTGTTCTTGAAAACACTGAAATCATTCAACGTTTTGTGTTGCGTTTGAATTGTTTTATGCATTGTATTAAAATGAAATTAAAATTGTTGTCAAATTCAAATTTGTGTAATCAATTTGTTCAGTACATTTTATGTCTTTCATTTTCGTAAACAAAACTTGAGTTTTATCATTTTAGTATATAATTTTAATATGGAATGTCATACTTTTATTTACATGCAGGTGTTTGAATTCTTTTATGCATTGTATTACAATTAAATTAAAATTGTTCTAAGATTCGAATTCGTTTACTCAATTGGTTCAGAACATTTTATGTCTTTTATTTTCGTAACCAAAAATTGAGTATTATCATTTTAATATATAATTTTAATATGGAATATGGAATGTGATACTTTTATTTACTTGCAGGTTGACAAGTACAAACGTAGAATTTAAAGCTTCACATATCAATGCTGACGTAGTTATCAAGGTAACGTATACTCATTTACAAAATTCGACCAAAGGATCTTCTTGGAATTATTACATATATAGGTATGCTGGATGCCTATACTTTATACTTTATAATATATAATATATAATATTATGGCCATAAAAACGATCATGGGCTTATAGCTATAATAAGGCTTATGGGTACAATTTAGATATAGACCAGTACATAGTAATTATTATAGGAGATTTATATAATTAATTGAGCAGATATAGAGTACAAATGTGAACAGGTGCAAATTCCCAATGCACAATATATGTGTCGAAAGTTGTAGTAGTCTAATCATTATTGGGAGGTGAGAAAGGTAATCATTATCATTACGGGAAGTGTAAAAGTCTCCAAACTAATACACATCAGCAGTATTAAATATTTTAATTTAGTTTATATAATTAAGAAAACCTTTATTATTATTAATTGTTAATTAAGTGTTGATAGTGGTGCTATTAAATAGTATCAAATAGTATATTTGAAGAGACGTCACTTAAAAATCGGTTTCCAATAAGCAATAACTGCTACGGCAAGTACATTATGTACTTACTAAACCCCGTTCATTTTCATTCAATAATAATTACAAAACGTTCAATATATCAAACCACCACCAACAATTATCCACATTTATTATGTCATTTCTCAAAGAACATCATACAACCCTTAACAGTATGAGTACACAATCATCAACCGCCTCCAATGTCGTAAATTCTTTAACTTTTCCATCCTTCGTCTTTACTTTGTATATGTTTTTCCATTGTTCGTCTTTTCCTTCTCATTTGTATATGTTCAACTTTGGTTCATCACTCATCCTTGCAATTTTGTTAGTGTATTTTACTTTTCCCTCCATTTTGTATGGTTATTATATATTATATGTATGTTATATGTATATGTTGTTTATAGACTACATGATGTTCATGTTTGTAACACTGTTGACTACGATATTCATCATGTTCAGTCCCCAGATTTGGAAAATATGACTGTAAGATTTATGTCTTTTCCTATTATTTGTGTCATACTTCTTATATGTTTATGTTCCTTATAAATTGGTTATTCAATTCATGTGTGTTTGCCTAACTTGGACGGTGTTGACGATTTTCATCATATCTTCCATGATTCCCCTTTTTTTTTTGGTTTGTATATTTATTATACTTTGCTTGCATTTTAGTCCATCTTTTGTTACATGTTTTTTTAAAAATGTCTTCCAAACACAAACTCAAGTACATATATTTTGTAGTGCCTTCATATAGCGTATTTTTCTATTCTGATTTTTGGTTTGTTGTAATGAACCATTATTTTTGTTTGTGTTGCCTTATAATCTCGCGTGTGCATGATTCACTACATTTTTTTGTCGGATCATTGAATATTAAGGTTTGTATTCGAAACATTAACGGTATTTATTGATCATTTTCATCAGTACCTTCGTATACCTGCTGTTATGTCTCATTATTTGTTTGCATTAAATTATTTTATTTACTTGCATTTTGGTTATGCCATTCAGGACTCACCTATGTTATTCACATTCGGTATGACATACCAATTTAAGGTTGTATTTCATATTGACAGGGTAAGTATTTGTCATCCTCTATGATATTTATCCATTTTTCTTAATCCCACAAAAAAATAATATATGTTGTAATATTTACATGATCCCATATAAATCAGTAACACGTTTAGGTCTTTACTTCCAGAATATCATTGAGGTACCCTCACTTTATCATAAACAATGGGCTCCATATTACCCAAATTATGTGGTGTTGGACTACAATGGAAACAAGCACCATATAAGAGTTAGAAAATTTAATAATCGAGTCTACATTGTTGATGGTCTCAAACACTTTAGGAGGGATATGAGAATATATGAAGGTGTGATGATCACATTTGCTGCGCCGGACAAGAATTGGAAGTTTGATATCCACTTCTCACCGCCACTCCATGCACATGCATGTGGCAAGCCTCCCCATTATGCCAGAGAATATGTGTTTACTGTGGATGTCGATAATCGCATGATTGTTAGACTTTATCCATTGGTAACACTTTGGTCATATGAAGTTTGTTTTTGTTTTCTAATATCATACCTTTTAAATATTTACTCACTAGCTTCGTTCCAATGTAGGTACTGCCACTCGATGCTGTGAGTTATGTTAATGCAGGAGACAATATATTATTGTCCTTGGTGTTCGTGGGCGTCGTCACTTTTGGAAGTTGAGTATCCATAATGGGCTTCAATGTCTTGCTGAGCCATGGTTCCAATTGTTAACAGAAAATGATTTGATGGTCGGTGACGAAGTTGTCTTTTATTTCAGGCCGAATCAACTTCTTTGGGAGGTCATTGCCAGAAAGCAGACAGTGTGGGACGAGGACGACTCCCCTTGATTATTTATCTTCAGAATCCACTAGCCTTTAATATTTTGGTTTAAAATATTTGTAACTTTTTTTGATATTTTATTTAGTAATCATGTCATATTTTTAACCATTTCAATATTCCCTTGGGGAACCAGACAATTTGTTATTTGTAATGTAAGTTTTATGAACAATATCTCGCTTAAAATTTGGATGCTATTGATTATGAATTTACTTAGTTGCTATATTTATGCCTTTACATGTTTGAATAAGGTATTTGATGTTAATTAATTAATATGATATTTATTCCTGATTGCTTAATATTTCGAATGTCAGTATAACATCCATCCAACTAGACTGAAACAATGTAATGCGTACGATGAATTTAGTTTTTAGTCTTATTAATCATTCTATTTGAACACCAACAAATTTTTAATTTTACCAACCTACATCAAATACGATGACTAATATATACGATGTTAACTACTGTGGATATTTATAAAATATATTTTAATCAAAAAAAATCTACTGTGGATATTAACAAATATCGATGTATATTAATATATTAAATATTAAAAAATATATCACAATAAAGCAACTTTTCCCGTTTGTCAAATCAAAAGTACAAATTTCCAGGATTAATTATAGCATTGTCGTGCATATCCATAAAGGCTACAACCACATTTAATGGAGCAATTAATAACAAGTATTGTTGTGTACTGTGGGCCTGATTGACACAAGCGTGAAGGCCATGCAATATTTGATCAAAGGCTTGGAGCAAAAGAAAACTCCACGAATTACAGCCAATGTACCGAAACCACTTCTTCTTTTTTGTTTAACAGCTTCAGTGCAGAATACTAATGGAGAATAATTCATAATCTCAGTCTCCCATCTTCAACAACATTCACTCACATTCACCACCATCTAAAACGCATATATTCATAAATGATGAACCAAAAGTGAAGCTGCTAAACAACAACACCACATCACTTACTTCTACTGCTAACTCTCAAGTAAGCTTTTTATGTTAATGCAATAAATTATACTTTACATTAATTATTGTCCACTCTTTAATGTACATGTATGGGATGTATATGAGATGATGGTATTTGAGTATGTTGATCTGACATTTTCATTATGAAGCTCTGACACAATATTGTAGAACTTATTCATTACGAAAAGATTAAATGGAAAATTTTGCTCAACGGAGGAAACATAGAAAACACATTTTGCAAGAAAGAAGACAAAGTTTTGCCACTCCAAATCCAGATTTACATAGTGGTAACAATACATTCAAATATTCTTTTAATTTGTACTTATTTTATAAATATTTATGCATGTATCACAATTATTGGTGCAGAAAAGCGTAGACGTACCTCACCATGTGAAACACACCTTTTTGTAGACAGTGCCTTACCACATACACAGTCTACACCATTATCAGAAAGCACTTTGTCTGTGAATCAGAAAGAACAATATTTTACAAGGCAATTTGAAACTCGACCAAAAATTTTTGTCAATTCACGTACCATCAATGCTTCTTCGATACAGAGGAATTTGTTGTCCAAGTTTGGGAAAGAGAATATAACTATGTCAACCCTTAATTCATCACCATGTACTGCACCACATACAACTACAGGTTGTCGACCTACTCAGATTGGGATGACTTCTCAACATATAAATTCAGGAAGATACACAATATTCAATTCTAAACTAATAGAGCACATCTCGGATGACACTGATGACGAACTCGATATAACACAAGAAGACATTGTTACAGGTAATATGTTGTTATGTTAATTACAACATTTTTAAATTTCCAACTAGTTGTATTTAATTGCTGACTATGTATGTGCTATATAGATTATTCATTTGACGACATAGCAACTAAGGATTTTGCTGATATCGATTATGATGGTAATCTAGACGCACCATATGACAATGAAAATACCGGTTTTTACATTCACTGTCCAAATTATGTTGTATTGTCCTTCATTACCTTTGACAATGTACACAGTCTAAATTTCTGCATTTACATGTAGGTGCAGGTTACAAGGATATTGGAGATTCAATTTGGCAATGCAAGCAATGTAAAGCGAAGATGTGGTATGATGAGAGGATTAATAAAGATAAACAGACAAAAAACCCAAAGTTTTCATTATGTTGTGGTGATGGAAAAATACAACTGCCAATACTACATGATGCTCTGCAACCCTTGCGGCAACTACTCTTTGACAGCAGAGATTCACAAACAAAGAAATTCCAGCAAAACATATGTTTATACAACCTAATGTTTGCATTCACATCTCCTGGTGTCAAAGTGGACACATCCTATAATACTGGAAGAGGTCCTCCTACATTGCGCATACATGGTCAATCGCATCACCTTATTGGAAGCCTCCTACCTATGCCTGATAACTCACCAAAGTTTGCACAACTATATATTTATGACACGGAAAACGAAGTCAACAATAGGCTTTCACAATACCCGTAAGTCTAAACATTCGACTAATCTAATGTCACCTTTATAGTTATTTAAATTTAAATATTTTTTTAAGAATGGTTACCGTTAACAATTGTCTATGTCCAGTATCAAAAATAATGTTGATGAAGACATTATAATTGGTATCAAGAATATGCTAGATACCCACAATCCATATGCACAAAAATTCAGAATGGCAAGGGATAAACTGGAATCTTCTGCAGTGTGTGACCTGAAACTAAAGCTCATTAGTGACAGACAATCAGATGGCAGATTATATAATTTGACAAATGCTTTTGAAGTGGCTGCTTTAATTGTTGGTGACGAGCATACACATCGAGAAGCAAACAGGCATGCTGCAAAGAATAAATGAACTTCATCCTGCATATTTACCTTTGCAATATCCTCTTTTGTACCCACACGGTGAAGATGGCTACAGACCAAACATTCTTCATAAGGATCATTCGTATAGCCATGCTGCAAAGAGGAACAAAGTTACCATGCGTGAGTATTTTTGTTACAGGATGCAATCAAGGGATAATGAAACACAAACAATACTTCATTCAAGAAGATTGTTTCACTAATGGGTTGTTGATGGGTATTGTATGATTGAGTCTCAAAAACTAAACTATGTTAGACAACATCAACAAGAACTCCGAGTTGACAAGTACATCAATTTAAATGACTGTAATAATCAGCCCCTAACCCAAGGCAATGAAAAAGGTAAGAGAATTATACTACCAAGTTCGTTCGTTGGTAATCAGAGATATATGGAACAATTGTATTTTAATGGGATGGCAATTTGTGCCCATGTTGGATTTCCTGACTTATTCTTGACATTAACGTGTAATCCAGCATGGCCAGAAATACAACGACAAGTTGCAAAGTCAATTTTTACCGCTCATGATTGCCCTGATGTTGTGTCACGGGTATTCAAAATGAAACTAAACTAGTTGATGCATGATCTTAAAAGTGGACATGTGTTTGGTCCCATTTTTGCATGTAAGTAATTACCACCTACATCAATTTTTTCCTACATTCCAATTTTACAATTATACTTAGAATTATACATTATTAATCATGCTACTGATATTTTATTTGTAATACAGTTGTTTACACCATTGAGCGGCAAAAAAGAGGATTGCCTCATGCTCATATCTTAATCTTTTTGCATCCTTCAAATAAGTATCCAAATCCAGAAGACATTGACAACATAATTTCTGTTGAGATACCAAACAAGGACGCACATCCAGAATTGTATCAAATTGTCTCCAACCATATGATGCATTGACCATGTGGACTAGCCAACAGAAGGGCACCATGTATGGCCAATGGCAAGTGTATCAGGTTTTTCCCAAAAAAGTTTCAGCCAGCCACAATTGTTGACCAAGATGGTTTTCATGTTTATAGAAGAAGAGATACCAGACGAACTGTGCAAAAGCAGGGTGTTCAACTCGATAATCGATTTGTTGTCCCATATAGTCCACATTTGCTACTCAAATATAGAACACACCTAAATGTGGAATGGTGTAATCAAAGTACCTCAATAAAATACATGTTTAAGTACATCAACAAAGGATCTGATCGGATTACAGCAGCTATTGTCAATGACCAAAACCAGGATGGCACACACAATCAGGTTCATGATGAAATTAAACATTATCTTGACTGTCGGTATGTGTCCATCATCTTCTCATTAAATGCATTTCTTCTATAGACAAAAAAACCCTTTGTTATTTCATTAATTAATAATTACTACAAATTATGTGTTCATATTTTATTTTTCATTCTCCAGGTATGTGTCGGCTCCTGAAGCATGTTGGAAGATTTTCGCATTCCCAATGCATGGACGTGCACCAGCAGTTGAACGCCTTTATTTCCACCTAGAAAATCAACAGCCTGTTTACTGGAAAGATAGTCAAGAAATTGGCACAGTACTGGATAAGAGTACAATCAAAGAATCAATGTTCACAGCTTGGATGGATTCTAATAAAATATACCATCATGGACGAGATCTTACTTATGGTGAATATGTTTCCAAATTTGTTTATGATGCACGAAAAAGATGCTGGAAACCAAGGAAACAAGGAAATACTATTGGCGGGCTCATTTGGGTGCCCCCTTCCAGTGGAGAGTTGTTCTGCATGAGGATGATGCTTTCCTCTGCTAAAGGATCACAATGTTACGAAGATATTAGAACAGTAGAAAATGTTGTCTATCATACATTCAGAGAAGCATGCTTTGCAAAAGGTTTTCTAGGAAGTGATCAAGAATTTGTTGGTGCCTTACGAGAAGCAAACAGTTAGGGAACTCCACACTATCTTAGGAAGTTATTTGTGAAGCTGCTATTTATGAATACCATGGATAGGCCAGAATATGTGTGGAAACAAACTTGGCAATGGATGGCAGATGATATTGTATTTAATCATAGGAGACAAGGTAATTTCATCAATCCTAAATAAATACGTATCAATCATAGCAAAATACTCACTTACTGACAATGTCATTTTTTACTATTCATAGGCATCCAACTAACAGACAAAGAAAAAATGCATCTTTGTTTGACGGAAATTGAAAACCTCCTGCAAGCCAACAGGAAAATCCTACGAGATTTTCCTTCAATGTCATACCCACTAGGATATGCCGCCAACCCGCACCAAAATAATCTCATCTACAATGAACTGGCTTACGACAGGGACATATTGGCCACCGAATTTGACAAATGCTACCAGTCGCTAACAGGTATTTACAAAATATTTCACTTTTTACTAACACAATATGAATGCCCAACAATACACACTAACAATAAATCATTCATACATTACTAAATGCAGATGAGCAGGCTTCTATTTTTAATAAGATTATGCATGTGGTTGCAACTCAATCAGGTGGAGTTTATTTTCTGTATGGATATGGTGGCACAGGCAAGACATTTGTGTGGAAAACTTTATCATCTGCTATACTCTCTACTGGCGGCATTGTTTTAACAGTGGCTTCAAGTGGGATTGCCTCAATACTATTGTCTGGCGGTAGAACAACACATTCTAAGTTTGCTATTCTTGTCCCTACAACACAAAATTCTACACGCAATATCCATCAAGGGAGTGATTTGGCTGAATTGTTGCATATCACAAAACTCATCATATGGGATGAAGCTCCAATGTGTCATAGATACAGTATTGAGGCCCTTGACAAAAGTTTACAGGACATCATGCACAACGGCAATCCTTTTGGAGGAAAGGTCATTGTTTTCGGTGGTGATTTCCATCAAATACTACCTGTTGTGCCAAGAGGTAATCGTTCTGACATTGTCTATGCAACTCTAAATTCATCTTACATTTGGAACCATTGTCAAATTCTAAAGCTGACAAAAACTATGCGATTGCAATCAAATCCTACTGACCATTCCAACTTGGATGAACTAAAACAATTTTTTGAGTGGCTGCTAGACATAGGTGATGGTAAACTTGAAGAACCAAATGATGGTTATGGTGAAATCACCATCCCAGATGAGTTTCTTATCAAGGACTTTCAAGATCCTATCCAGGCAATTGTTGAAGCAACATATCCAGACTTATTACACAACTACAACAATGGAGATTTCTTGCAAAAAAAAGTTGTCCTTGCCTCTACAAAAGATGTTGTTGATAAAATAAATGACTATGTCCTGTCTTTGATTCCTGGTGAGGAGAAAGAGTATTGTAATGCTGATTTTGTTGACAAATCAGATGAACTACTCACCTGCTTTTGGAGTACTAACAGCTGAATTTCTAAACTCATTGAAGACATCAGGAATACCCAATCACAAGCTCAGAATCAAGGTTGGTACTCCCATCATCCTACTACGAAATCTGGACCAAGCTGATGGGTTATGCAACGAAACTAGGCTTATTGTTACAAGACTTGGTTCAAGTGTTGTTGAAGCGGAGATTATTATTGGGCCCAACATAGGTCATAGAACATACATACCAAGAATGAATCTTTCTCCTTCTGATTCACCATGGCCATTCAAGCTAATTAGAAGACAATTTCCATTCATGATTTCATTTGCAATGACAATTAACAAATCTCAGGGACAGTCATTGACACATGTTGGATTGTATTTGTCAACCCCAGTTTTTTCTCACGGCCAATTATATGTTGCACTTTCACGAGTTCAAAGCAAAAAAGGGCTCCACATTCTTATTCATGATACTCCCAAAAATACTACCATTAATGTAGTATACAAAGAAGTTTTTGCAAACTTATAAACATGGTATGATTCCCAAATCCTTTTTTTTCATGTACATTTTCATTATTCAAATTCATTTTCTATCAAACACTAATTGTTTGTTTCATCTTCAGTTTGTCAATTTCTAATTATATAATTACAATATACTATGCTTATTAGTATATCATTTCTTATATTGCAGTATACATCAATACTATGTTGTATAGTCTCTCACTCCGTAGAAGATGTTACCATCATAATCTTTCCAGCACCATTGAATCATACAATCAGGTTAGTTTCAAATACATTCTTAAATTAATGTTTTCGTTTCCCTACACATGTTTCAATATTATTATCGTCCCATTAAATAAAATTTTCAAACATTATACATATATTTTAACATATTTTACATTTATCAATATTCAAATAGAAGTATGAGCCCGTGCATCGACACGGGCGTCTCTCTAGTAATAATAAAAGATAATGATATTATCATTGTCAAAAACACTGTTCCCTAACTTCCATTATTATTTCTTATAAAGAGTATCATTAATTTTATCCCATAAAATATTTTATAATAAAAAAAAAGAGAGATGAGAAAAAAAAAAGTGAAAAAATATGAAATAAGATAAATAGTACGATGCATGGCGCAAAGGCATCTACGTTAATTCATACCTTTGAAATTTTTGCTCTCAAATATCTAAATATTATATTAGGCGCAAAGGCACATAGAGAAGTTTTTCATAATATAAGTTGAGCACATTACATTAATACTTCCATGAGATTTTTTCCGGATTGCACATAATATTTATCTTTATATAATGTTTACAACCACCTCCCTTAGAGGGGCGTCCGTGTAATTTTTTTAAACATGAAGGATTAGTGTAATATATAAAGGGATGCCAATATAATATTTCAAACTGTTGTGCAGATCAAGGGGTAATTATGAGGGGAAATTTATCTGTGCATGTATGATATACTGTGCCGAAGATGAGCCCTATTACATATTACATTTGTTCCAACAAAGGAAGAAAAGAATTATTGAAATGCCTGTCATTCCCATATTTTAACTACGCACTTCAGATGGTAACATGATAAAATCAGTGGCATACATAAACAATATAAAGATTAAAGCAGTTATATGTATAAAGAAAGTGTTCAAAAGTAACACTTTCAACTAACTTTTTAATCTTGGTCAAGAAAGAGCATCACTTCAACTATAATCAACAAAAAAAAAAGGTAAATTAGCAAGATTCTTTAGGAAAAAATACACACACACCCTTTTATTTTTCATAGACACACAAAACACATCTAAGAGAAGGAAAAAAATGATGGCATTTTTACTTCTTCTGGTAATTATGAGGGGAAATTTATTTGCGCTTGTAAAGAATAATAAATAGCAGAAGTTAGAGCTTTGCCACTCAACGATATTATCTAAGACTTTACTGTCGTTTTTTTCCAGTGCGATACTTGAGAGTATTACGAATTTTAGAGATAAACTTCAAAACTTTATCTCATTTTGACTCACCATTGAAGGGTATACGATAATTTTAGGGTGATAGAGTTTCCTTTGCATAAATGAGTCTTCAAATATGCTCAAAGTATGATCTGAAGATGATTTCATTAAAAAAAATTCAAACCAGTAGAGTAGTAGTATTGCCTGTTTCTCATACTAATACACTAAAAATAAACATTAACAATGTTAACTAAGACGACTAGGCAATGGGCATCGTAGAAGAAAAACTATACATAATGAAAATCCATAACCCAATGACAAGAATATGTAGCCAGAATGGCACAAATCAAAATCTTAATCTAACACAACCAGTTCAATAAAACTAGAATTAAATATCAAGTACAAATGTTGTCTAGTAATAAAGCTGAAACAAAACCACGCCAAATCCTCTCTACTAGATGAACAAAATACCAACATTCTGAAGTATTTCAACACACAAGCTCCATAAAAAATACATATGCAAACTAAAGCATTGTCCACCGCACCCACCACCATGCTTATCAAGTTAATCACCTAGAGTAGCCCGGACTTCGGCTCAAACTCCTACTGTAACTCCTACTTCTGCTGCGGCTTCTTGATGCATAAGATGATCTAGAGTATGATCGATCCCTATACTTTCTGTCCCTTGGTGAGATTGACCTGAATCATAATATAGGTGAGTACAAACACTGCAGATCCTTTGTATCAGAAATTAAATTTATTACATAAGTAAACAAACCTGTAATGTCGCCTTCGTCTTGGAGAAGGAGAATAGTCTGGACTAGGAGAATAGGTTCGTGAAGATCGCCTGTAATCATGCGATCGATCCCTAGAGATTAAATTAAAAAAAAAAATTCAAACATCAGGTAACAATAAACAAAAGCCAATGACATGACAATATAAGACTACTACTAAAACCTGTTAAATAACATTGCAAAATACAAACAACTAATCCTTACCTCCTGTGTTCTCTTGCTCTCATTTCAGCAGGTTTCTTTCTGTTTTCTTCAGCAAACACTACAGTTATCTCACGACCAAGAAGAATTCGACCGTCCATGTGATATTTTGCATCTGCAGCATCAGCTGGGTCCACATATTGGACAAACCCAAAACCTCTTGGCTCCCTGTACCATAAAATTTGAAGTCATAAGTTACACCATATGCATGGTTTAATAAGTAAACACACCTGCATACGGAAGGTGGCTTGATTGCAGATATCCACAAATATGATCCTGACTCCCAAACTATCACAAGTCACTTTCTCAACACTCCATAGAAATCAATTATAAACACCACATGGATTTGCTAACCTCGTAGAAGCCAAAGTATTAATTGAGATTGAACTCTTCAAGACTTCAACTTCTTCACAATGAATTCAAACTCAACCTTCCAAACCTTCAAGGACACTAACATCACCTTGAACAGAACTCTTATTACTTCTTTCTTTTCTTCAACAGAGCACTCTTTATTACTTCTTTCTTCTCTTCAACACAGTACTCTTATATTACTTCATTTGTGTCTTCAACTCTTTCAATAAAACAACCAAATTTCCATAAAAATAATTGGAGTATTAATTGTTACTGAGAAAGAAGTGACAAAACTGAATACTTAGGTAAAAAGCCACTACAAAAAATTTTGAAATCCCAATTCAGGAGATAACTTAACACAACTTCAGAGTTGGAAATTTCTTAGTTAAATAAACACTACTAGAACAATTTATCAAAGTGGCTGGCTAAGAAATCTTTCAACACACAAGGAACTATGTTTAGGCCAATGAAAAAACACATACCCAGTATAATAATCTCGAGGCAGGTAAACATCCTTAAGAGGACCAAATTGGCCAAATGGACCATGCAGATCTTCTGGCCTGCAAAATGAGTATAGAAGTAAAAATCCAAATCAGTTCATCAAGTGCAAGTCTGTTTGATATTATTCATGGAAAAATAATAGCATTTTGCATTACAAGCAAACTCCATCAGAAAACTGAAAAATAAGTAATCATTATTCCTATAAAATAAATTAATCCAAGCACTGAAACACATAAAAATAATAGCTTTTAACATTACAAGAAATCTCCCTCAGAAAACAGGAAATAAAATACAAAATAAATTAAACCAAGCACCTAAAATCATGATCGATTCAGATTTTTACCCAATAAAACAACCATTTTTTTCAAGCTCCATCAGGAAACTGGGTACATAGATGTCATACAAAAGGGGAGAAAAAAACAGTTTCTACCCTCTCACCCTTTCATAGTATGTTTGAAACAGCTTCATGGTGAGAATAAAAAAAATCAATTAGCTTTTCGTGGTGAAGCTAAAGCAAGAAATAATAGTTGCTTCTACTTTTTCATGGTATCACCATGATTTTGTAGGGTAGAAGTGTTAATTCAGTGCGATATCCAAACACACTAATAACCACCTATGCTTCCATTACATACAAAAGAAACATAAGCAAGCAACAAAGAAAAAAAACCCATAATCCTGATCCACATAATAACAACACAAACAACCACTGTAAATAAACAGAAAAAACCACTGCAAGGGCGAAAATTCTCCATTGACACACATACCTGCAATCTCTGTTGAGGTTTCGAACCAGAAGACTTGTTGGCAAATCCCTATCACATCCTCTATATCGGCCCCTAGGGCTAAGGCTGTGCCTTCTTCGGCTGTAACGCCTTGGAGGTGAAGGTGATGGGCTGTAACTGCAGCTTCTTCCCCTCATATTTGGTGCTATTTCACCTATCTCCACACAAACGAAAATTCAATGCAGAGAAAACACAAACCCTAAAAACCGCAATTTCCAGAAACAATTTTGGACAAACAAGTTCAAAACAGAGAAAACAAGTCGTAATCAATTTATCCACACGGAAATTACTTTCCACTGAAATTTCAAAAGAAAATTAGAAAACACAGAAGATTAACCACAATTTCCAATACAATTTGGAGAACCAACAAGTTCTAAGCAGAGAAAACTAATCATTATTAATTTTATCCAAACGGAAATTACTTTTCATCCAAAAGGAAATAAGAAAAAGCAGAAGTTCCACCGCCTAGAGAACTGCAATTTCCAAAACAAACAAGTTCAAAACAGAGAAAAACTCATCAAAATCAATTCAATCTCAAAAAGAGAATT
Organism: Glycine soja; assembly: GCF_004193775.1. NCBI lineage: Eukaryota > Viridiplantae > Streptophyta > Magnoliopsida > Fabales > Fabaceae > Glycine > Glycine soja. Next base: position 18,882,010 of record NC_041010.1, on the reverse strand, counting down.
AGAAAAAGAAAAAGAAAAAGAAAAGCAGAAGATTGCATTGCAGCGCCTAGAGAACTGGAATTTCCAAAACAGAGTTGGAGAATCAACGAGTTCAAAGCAGAGAAAAACTAATTACACTCAATTCAATCTCAAACGAGAATTAGAAAGAAAAAAAAAAAACAGAAGATTCCAGCGCCAAGAGACGATTTTTGTCGTCGCGAAAAATACAAAATTTACGAATTAGCAATTTCGTCACATACGATGCAACAAATGAAGAAACGAGAATCTGATAGACGTAACGATCGTATCAGAAGAAGTGGTCAGAGTCGAGATTTGAACTTTACCAGCGGCTTCACAATTCGCGAAACAAACGCAATCTCTGTTCCAGACACCGAGAGAGAGAGGGGGGGGACTTTGTTTTGTTGTTCGGAAGCGCAAATGAATTCCTGATATTTGTAACCGCACTTCTATATTCGAGAAACTTCTCCCTATGAGGGTAATTACTTCCTTAAACCCATCTTTTGCTTTCTGCACCCCAAAATACCCCAAATGGACAGAAATGCCACTCATCAGGCACCCCTGCACCTCCACCGCAAGTGGAGAGGGATTAATGGATTGGGATTTTGTACAAACCACGATTACTAATGTGTGCCCTTTGTTATCATGCACCTCCACGACATTCATTAGCACCATGCAAAAGTGAAAATGTCGCTTCCTCCAAAACCGCGTTGTCATTTAGGGTGTCAGGCTGTTTTGCAATAACTTTTGCCATGGTGTCGACACTGAAGCTTATTCTTTCTGAAACATCATCATCTTCGTCATCAGAGAGGGAGGAGTTTTGTTGAGAGGTGAAGATATGACGCAGAGGGGTGAAGCAAAAGTAAGGGGAGATGCAAGAAGCATAAAAGGAGGTGTAGAAGTAAGACAACCTAACGGGATATTAATCAAATTTAAGATTGGATTGGACATAATTAGGCCGTTGCTAGGTGCACCCATGGTGCACCCAACAATTTAAGTGAAGTGGCAAAAATATCCTTCACTTAAATTTCAAAATCCCTCTCCCTCTCATTGTCCTCGCGCAGTCTGTACCCCATTTCGCTGCAACGCGCTTCGTCTTCCTCCTTGCCTACAAGATTATTGTCGCGCCGCCGTCATTGTCACCGTCGTCAGCCTCTGTTGGGTCCGTCGACGCCGTCCACACCACCACCGTGGTATTCCGTCGTCAAGGTAAGTATATTTTTTGGTCTTGCGCTTTCGTATCCGTTTGAAGACCTACAGATTACATAATCCGTATGCATTATACTGATTGGGTCATCCATATAACCCATACATATTACATAATTCGTATGTGTTATACGGATTACTTAATCCCTATAACGCATACGGATTATGTAATCCCTATATTTTTTAAAATTATTAATAAATATTTTTTTATTTTTTAAAATAGTAAATGTTTTTTTAGTTATAAAAAGTATTATTTTGATTTATGTTTTTAAATAGTTATTTTATTTATTAAATATAAATATATTAATTTGTTTTTTGTTTGTAAATAGTTATTGTTTAATTTATTTATTAAAAATAGATTATTTACAATTATGCTTTTAAATAGTAATTGTTTTTTAATTGTAAATATATTAATTCAATTGGTGTTTTTAAATAGGTATTGTTTTTTTTTAAATAAAAATAGTTGATTTTGAATTATGTTTTTAAATATTTTAAAAAAATTGTTTAATTTATTTATTAAAAATAGATTATTAATTTGGGTATGTTCAGACAATTCCTCCACACTCTCCGGGTTCAAGATTATGTTTTGAAGATATTGATGGCAAATTGATGCATTTCTCTAACTACCTTACATCGGTGAGCCAGATTTGTGTAGTGCCTAGATAATGTGCACCAGACTACATGAACTGGTTTTACATGATTTTGCAACCATTCATGAGATCGACACAGCCCGGGGATCCACCCCGACATCCACCTATTATGAAAGATGAGACATTCGTGAAGCACCTGCACATGCACCTTCTGATGTGGAGAGCAGCCTAAACATGCACTGGTAAGATATATATTCTTGTTATTCTTAATTCCATTTAATTTAATTATGCAATATGGTTATACCTTATCCGTTGTTGTCAATGTCACAGGAAACTTGCCAAGCAATTGCAGAAAGGTTGGAGCGGTTGCTCAACCTAAGGATAGTGACTGAAGGCACAAAAACATACGATATCATGCAAGACTACCTAAGGATCACTAGGGGTGTCACTGTGGATCGCAATGTATATGTGTGGTCGCGTGAAGGCGGCGCACGAATCACGCATGAAGACATTTATAATTTTTTAGGAAAATTTGTAGACTATGTTTATCATTTTATTTTATTTGACAACATTTTTGTTTCATCAATTTTATTTGAATTGTTTTTTATATTACTATTGACAAACATAAGTTATGTAACCCTAAAGCGTAACACTAAACCCTGGTTTGCACTTCACAGTTAACTCTAATAACACACATAGGACTAAACTCTAAGTATTATACTAACCCTAAACAGTTAACTTTAACATAACGTATAATACATAATTACGTGAATTTCGAGTGAAACTATTATATATTAATGTAGTACATTACAATGTCATCGATACCTAAATGTTCACTTTTCACTTAAATTAACATAGTCTCTTTTTAACATCATCAAATTTATGTACTGAGGCATTTTACTAATATATGCAGTTGGTCACTGCTTTGTCTGAGGATGATAATTCCTAGACCATAACAAAACTAGAGGCAGTAACGGACAACGGTCTCTTAAATAAACCTGTTACACATGCACAAATAATTTCAAGTTATGATAACACAATTAATTTCATTAATTTAAAAATATCATTACGATGAATCTACCTAGAAAAAAATGATTGCCAAAGAAGTGACCAATACATATTATGCAATGCACAGAAAAATCTGTTGGTGGTTGAGTTCTAAGAGGAAAAAGCGTCATGCTTTGTTGCAGAGACAACGATCCAAGGATAAAATTATACCTTGATGCAATGACATATCCCATGTCGGTTATATCCATCCATTTATCCATAAAACCTGCATGAACCAGCTATACGGATTATATTTATTTAAACTAAATTTTAAATAAAAAAAACAAAACATAAATTACATACCATGGATAATCCATCAACAAGTAGGGACCTTTTTAATTCCTTAAACCTGTACCTATTTGTTTTGTAGGTACTATCTATCAAAAATACAAAATTACATGCATTACATAACTTCACTACATCAAGATGACACCAGAAGATATCACGTACAATATCTTCATCCTTTAATTTATGCCAATGAATATACTGATCACGTTCAAGAAGCTTAATTAGATGTTGTATTTCAGTATCACTGTCTCTTATGGAAGAACGGTATGCACTTCTTGCATTGTATATTTGTTTGATTGTTATACAACTATTGGCATTATGCTCTTTCAGCATTAGCAGAATATTTCTTGGTTTCACCATTGAATTTGTCATATCAGCAATAATTGTCTTCTCATCCTTAGTCAATCGACCAACGTATGGACTCCCATACATTAACTTGACCATCCTTCCTTGGCCTCCAACCACTGGTTTCCCATGAAACTTAAAGGAACACCCACATTTCCTACTACAAGTATCTATTCTGACAAAATCTTTCTTCCTAGACCTATGCTGACCACTCCTTTCAAAACCAATTAACACAACTGAAGTCATTCCTCTCATACTAGTGTTTGTGTCTGACCTTATAATCACTGCAACAAATCCAATTTCATAAGAAACTAATCGAGCCCACTGCAAAACATCATCTCGAGTAGCAAACACCTACAATGAAATCCACACAAGTTTAGTCTTCAAAGGGACATTCATTTTATTAATTTAATAACAATAAATCACATTGTGGAAGCAATGTCTTCCAAGGTTGTTTTGATGATGCCAAAGAATCAAGAGTTAAGCAAATTCCAAAGATTCAAGAATCAAGTTTCAAGAATCAAGTTTCAAGAATCAAGATTCAAGAATAATCAATATCAAGATTCAAGACTCAAGACTCAAGATTCAAGAATCAAGAGAAGACTCAATCAAGATAAGTATTAAAAAAGTTTTTCCAAAACATTGAGTAGCACAACAAGTTTTCATAAAATCATTACCAAAGAGTTTTACTTTCTGGTAATCGATTACCAGAAGGTAGTAATCGATTACCAGTGTTTTAAAATGTTAAGATTTCAAATTTCAAGAGTTACAACTTGTGTTTAAACAGTTTTAAATCATTTTAAACTTGTGTAATCGATTACACAATACTTGTAATCGATTACCAGAGCTTCTAAACATTTTAATTTTCAAAATTCAAAATGAAGAGTCACATCTGTTGATGCGTAATCGATTACACCTTAATGGTAATCAATTACCAATGTCTGATTTCGAAAAATACATTTCCAAAAGTCACAATTCTTCAAGTGACTTGTTTCTGAAGATTTTTTCAAAAGTCACAACTTTTTAAGTGACTAGTTTTAAAGAAATTACCAAGAGTCACAAGCTTTGACTTGAGTCATCAAGAGATTATAAATATGTGACCATGGCATGAGTTTCAAAATATAATCATCCTTCAACATCTTAATAATCGTCAATCATCTATCTTTCAATCTTTTTCAACATCATCTCTCAAACATCTTTGAATCAATCTTTTAATATCTTTCTACAGAATTTTCTGATTCATTTCTCTTCATCTTTCTAAAAATTTTTTATCAACACTTTCTCTTCCAAGAAAAGTTCTTTGTTCAAAAACTTGTGTTATTCATCTTTTTCATTCTCTTCTTCCTTTGCCAAAAGAACTTCCTGAATTCTTTTGAGTCTCTTTTCTCCCTTACAAAAGATTCAAAGGACTAACTGCCTGAGAATTTTTTTATTCTTCCCTTCCCCTTAAGCAAAAGATTTCAAAGGACTAACCGCCTGAGATATCTTTTGTTTCCCCTTACAAAGATTCAAAGGACTAATCGCCTAAGAATTTTTTGTCCCAACACATTGAAGGGTATCCTTTGTGGTACAAGTAGAGGGTACATCTACTTGGGGATTGTTATACTGAGAACAAGAGAGGGTACATCTCTTGTGGATCAGTTCAAGTGGAGGATACATCCACTTGGTTTTTCAAAGAGAACAAGGGAGGGTACATCCCTTATGGATCTTTGGCTTGTAAAGGATTTTACAAGGTTGAAAGAAATCTCAAGAACCGCAGGTTACTTGGGGACTGGATGTAGGCACGGTTTGTGGCCGAACCGGTATAAATCTTGTGTTTGTCTTCTTCTTCCCTATACTCTTTAATTTCCACTTTGTACTTTTAATTATCGCTTTTACTTTTTGGTTAAGTTTCTATTTCTGTTCTTTACTTTCTTAACTTAGTAGTAAAAACCTATTTGAATCTAGTAATATTAAGAAAGATAGATTTTTAATTAGTCAAGACACATTAATAATTGATTCAACCCCCCTTCTTAATTATTCTGAGGCCACCTGATCCAACACACATTATTACCTGAGAAGTATTAAATGCATCAGAACAATCAACATGTTCTTCATTCACACCAGTTGCTTCTTCATTTTCTTCATTCATATCAACTTCTTCCGATCATTTGCGTTGTAATCTCATTTAATCGCCTTTAAAATAAAATTCAATCGATTGTTTATCCTGTAACCTCGGTTAATCATCAAAAAGGCAAGTTTCAACCGGACATTTACTTTGAAAATTCTCTTTTAATGAGTTGAGAAATAACCAAGTGAACTAAAGCTAAAATCAACTCACAAATCAAGCTTTTGCCTGCAAAAAGGTCATTTGAAACCATTTCAAGGTCCAACGCCTTAAACGGTCCTTTTACTTTTATCGGTTAAAATGAACCATTTAAAAGTCTAAAATCAACACCTCGCATAATTTTATTTCTTTCTCGATGAACTACGTAGGTCTGAGTTCCTCATCGCAATTGAGGATACGTAGGAGCAAAAGTCATGTTTTTGTCGACCCCAAAAAGATAAAAAAATATAAAAAAGGGAAAATAAACAAAAATTGAAGTCATGATTTTGCACATTTGATTAAAGGCTGTCGTCCCTTGAGGCGGATGTGTGGGGTGCTAATACCTTCCCCGAACCTAAACAACTCCCAAACATTTATCCTTTAAATTCGTAGACCCGCTTTTGGTTTTTCCTAACATTTTCCTCGAATAAATGTTGGTGGCGACTCCGCGCGTTTTCCCTCCTTGGAAGACGCACCCGTGAGCCTCGTGTTGCCCTCCCGCTGAAGGGTAGGTTGCGACAGTTGGTGACTCCATTGGAGAATGTTTTTAGAGAGTTAGACCATTTAATCTTATGCAATGTTTTATCATGACTTTCTCCTTTGTTGGTTTCCCTTTATTTCTCTTGTTTTCTTGTATATAACTCTTGGGTGCTTTTAGTGTATTTTTTCATGTATGAATGAGATAAATATTTATTCATTTGATGCACACAAACACCAATACTTTTTCGCACACATGGTGAGTTTTTTAAGGGCCTTATACCTGGGTGTGTGGGAACATAGGAAGCGGAGGTGAATCTGTGGTCATGCTAAGTCTTCGACTTGCTTGATGACAGTGAAGCCTCATCTAGAGTTTTTCCCTTTGATGATATGTTGTCGCTAGTAGTCCCTATCGCCACAATATTGATATCAAAGGGAATGATATCTCTAGAGACCATTAAAAGCTAGATATAACCACCTTGGGAATTATCAATAAATGCCTTTTAGTTCCTCCTATTTAGGTTCTTGAAATAGGGGCACGAAGCGGACATGCTGCGTATTTTGTTTTCCTTAAACACTGTCATGCATATCTTTTTAATGTCATGTGTGTCTCTGCTGCATGTTTGTTTGATGATATTGCCATGCTCATACATCCTTTTTTGTGCTATCAACCATGCGTTATTACGCATTTATGTCTATATTGCATCATCATGCATGTGTTGCATTTAGCCTCCTCATTTTGTCATGGGAAGTCGGAAGGTCCGTATCACCTTCTTAAATGCATACATGGGGCACCGTGCTGCCAAATGTTGCAAGTAAGAAAAGATGATCTTTCAGGCTCTCGTGTCCATAAAATGCATTTGTGTCATGCGTAGCATAAGCATCCCTTCATGCATTCATCCTATTTTCCTCCATGATAGGATATCGAAGTATTGATTCAAACAGAACTTTTCAACCATAAACATGAGATCAAATCAAACACCTTTGCTTAAGAAAAGGTTCTATCAAATCAAAATCAAAAGCTTAGAGGTTGCCAGTTTGCGGGAATTGGGGCAATTGATTGGTTAGCTCCAACGTCAAGCCTTCCCCAAGACCTATGGGAAGATTCGGGACCTAGCTACGGTAGAAGTCTCCGTGGAAGCAATTGCATCCCTTACTCAGTATTATGATCATCCCCTAAGGTGCTTCACGTTTGGGGACTTCTAGCTAGTACCAACTGTGGAGGAATTTGAAGAGATCCTGGGATGTCCGCCGGGAGGAAGAAAGCCATATCTCTTTTTGGGGTTCTATCCCTCCATGGCAAGAGTAGCCTAGGTAGTTAAAATATCAGTACAAGAGTTGGACCATGTAAAGCAAAATAGGAACGGGGTGGTCAGAATACCAAGGAAACATTTGGAGGGAAAGGCGAAGGCCTTGGCAGATCAAGAGGAATGGGCCTCGTTTATTGACATCTTCACCCTGTTGATACTTGGTGTCGTCTTCTTCCCAAATGTGGAGGGATTAGTGGACCTAGCAGCAATTAATACCTTCCTTGCTTATCACCATAGCTAGGAAAGCCCGGTCATTGCTATTCTGGTCGATGTCTATGACACGTTCGACCGAAGATGCAAAAAGAGCGGCACAAGAATTGTTTGTTGTACACCGGCTCTCTATGTGTGGCTTGTCTCGCACCTTTTTCACCAAGAAAGTAGGCCCACCTATCCACTGCAAGGTCACGGCTTATGCGCCAAGAAAGGAAAGGCGAACTAGAAGCAACTCTTGGCTAGCGTGGTAGGGGCATCCATTAATTGGTTTCCCCATTGGAAGGAAGGAAGAACCAGAGTTTTGTCCTCATGCGAAGGATTTCCAAATATTCCCTTAATGGGAACAAGGGGTTGTATCAATTACAATCTCATCCTTGCCATAAGACAACTTGGCTACCCCGTGAGAGGAGCGTTGTTAGAGGAAAGCATCATGCCTTTCATCACCTGGGGTTTTAGTGACCCCAATGCGAGAGTGCTTCAAGGAGTTCGAAAGGCATGGGGTGTAGTGCAAAGTAAAGATAAGGAGCTTAGGGGGAGCAGCAACGGGATCGCTGGCGGCTATCATAAGTGGCTGAGAGTCCGAATGCAAGAGTTGGATTGACTCCCAAAGCTAAAGGCTGCAAGAAAGGAAGAGGCTGAAACTTCGAAGGAGAGTGAGGAAGTGCAAACCCTAAAGGCGGAACTTGAAAGAGCCCAAGTAGTCAAAGAAAAGTTCAAGTCAATGGCCATCAAAGTCCGAAAAGAGTACGATGAACTAAGGGACATCAATATGGCCACTGCTGAAGCCTTGGAACGAGAAACCAGGAGGACCCGAAAGGAAGAACACGATCGAAACCAGTTCTGGGGAGCTTTGTGGGGCAGTAACAGTGAACTTAAGCTCCAAAGAGCCGAAAGGGATCGGTCGCAGGTCAAAGGCATGATCTTGAAAGACGAGTTAAAGGCGTGCCATAGGTAAAAAAGAAGCTTGTCCAAGCAGTTAAGCAAGACCGAAGAAAATATGTGGGCCATCATCGACCAGTACAAGGAAAAGCTAAGCCTAGCAGCGACTCATTAGCAAAGGCTAGAGGACGAGTACGCCAAGGTGTCAGCCCTGCAAGCGGAAAGGGAAGCTAGGAAAGGGTGATCGATTCATTGCACAGAGAAGTGATGATGTGGATGGACAGGTTCGCCTTTACTTTGAATGGGAGTCAAGAGCTTCCCCGACTGCTAGCCAAGGCCAAGGCAATGGAGGATGTGTACTCAGCCCCCGAGGAGGTTCACGGGCTCCTCAATTATTGCCAACACATGATTGATCTGATGGCCCACATAATTAGGAGCCACTAAGGCAATTGTATCGTCGCTTTGATTTTGATTATATTAACCCTTTTGTTCTCTAATAAAATGAGGTTGATTTAATCCTATGTGTTTAAAACTCTGTATGAATCCAATACTTCGACAACTTATCTTTAGCATACATTCATGTTTAGTTTTTGTCGCATTACTCATCGCATTTTGTTCCTCTAGGAAGTAACACCATAACTAAACGTGCTCCAAAGCACCCCTATCGTACACAGTTTTGACTAAAGTCATGGAAGCCATGCTAAGCATGAGAAGATTAATAGAAAGTAACGCAGTTGCGGCTGTCGCTGCCAGCACCGCCGCTGAGGCAAATCCGGTTCTTCTAACTATAACGAATTAAGCACACTAACTCGCCCCAGACATGGGGGATGAGGAGGAGAGATATTGGGGAGCACCGGCGGCCTACATCTAGGGTATAACAGAAATGCCTACCTCTACAGCTTACCCCCCAATTTCACACCGCCCACCATGCATGAGAACATGGATCATGCCGTTCCCGTAACCTTTGAAGGTCAGCTTCCCCAGCCTATAGGGGGCACCCGCGAAGAGCCCCGGGAGCGTTCCCAAGTTGACGTCAACTCATAGCCCCCTTCACCGTCGAGGGGCCAGCATTCCACACCATGCCTCGGCCTAATATTACAGGAGCCTCTCAACCGCGCCCGATACAACCACTACATTTCTCCGTAGGGGGACCACCTCCAGCAGCGGAGGGAAAAGGAAAGCTCGATCTCATCGAAGAGAGATTGAGGGCAGTCGAAGGGTCTGGGGATTATCCTTTTGCTGATATGACCAACTTATGTTTGGTATTGGATGCTGTCATTCCTCCCAAATTCAAAGTACCGGATTTCGATAGATACAAGGGGACCACTTGCCCCAAGAATCATCTAAAAATGTATTGCCGAAAAATGAGAGCGTATTCAAGGGATGAGAAGTTGCTCATGCACTTTTTCCAAGACAGCTTAGCTGGGGCGACGAACACCTGGTATAGTAGCTTGGAACCCTCTTGGATCCATTCTTGGAAGGACCTAATGGTTGCCTTTGTTAGGCAGTATCAGTAAAATACTGATATGGCTCCGGATAGAATGCAACTCAAGAACATGTGCAAGAGGGAGCACAAATCTTTTAAAGGGTACGCCCAGTGATGGAGGGATTTGGCGGCTCAAGTAACACCTCCCATGATGGAAAGGGAGATGATCACCATGATAGTAGACACACTCCTAGTGTTCTACTATGGGAAGTTACTAGGCTACATGCGGATCTAGTATTTGTAGGCGAGAGGATTGAGGTAGGCCTAAAAAAGGGGAAGTTCGACTATATCACCCCTACTAGCACAAGCAACAGAAGAGGAAAGAAGGGGACGCTCACATCGTGACCTCGGCTCCTGCTTGGCCAAAACCCAATCAACCCCTAACAATACCCATCAATATGCCCAGCACTATCCAAGCTTTTCGGCCCGCGCCAGAATCTCCTCCAACTCGGCACCCGTCCAGCAAAGGACATCTTCTCCACCACAAAGAGCCCCCACTCAAGCCCCGGCTCCTGCAAGGCCTCGTCCTGCCGGCAATTTCAATCCTGGCACAAATTCCAACCCGGGGAGGAACCCTTTAGTGAAGAAGCTTTCGGAGTTCACCTCGATTCCGATGTCATACGGGGACTTGTTGCCATCCTTAATCGCCAACCAGTTGGCAATGGTGACCCCCAGAAGAATTCACCAGTCTCCTTTCCCGAGGTGGTACAACCTCGATGCGACCTGTGTGTATCACGGAGGTACTCCAAGGCATTCGATCGAGCAGTGTGTGGACCTCAAGCATAAAGTGCAAAGCTTGATTGACACGGGGTGGCTAACCTTCCAAGAAGATGGCCCGAATGTGAAATCAAATTCACTCGCCAACCATAGGGAACCAGCGGTAAATGCGATAGAGGTGTGTGGGCTGTAGAGGCCCAAGCAAATGAAGGACGTGGTAACCTCAAGAAGGTTTATCTTTGAAACTTTGCAAGAGGCGATCATGATTTCCTTTGATGGGCACAAAGGGGACTCCTGTTTGATGCATTTGGCTGCATCACATGACATGGAAACATGTTCGACGGTGGAGGACAACAACTGATGGACCACGACAATTTGAGATCAGTGAAGGAAACAAGGGAGAACAACACGTGTGCGTGTAGTCGGCGGACAAAGAAAGCCTCGCTAAACCCAAGCCTTTAGTGATACACTTCACTAGGGATGTGGCCTCCTAGAAACCCCAAGGTTCTCGACCTATCTCGGGTAGCAAACCTGTCCTTTTCCCTTACCGAAGCGACAAGGCGGTCCAGTGGAGATATGCCCCTCAGAAGCCAAGCAAAAAGAAAGAGGAGGCCACCGGCATTGACTTACTTTCCACCAAAGTTACCAACATCACCGGCCTAAGTGGTGTGACCCATAGCGGTCGCGTCTTCGCAGCGCCTAACCCATCGGTGCGACCCACGGATGCCAAAGGGAAAGCGAAGGTGGTCGTGGAAGAGACCAATGAAGCAGGCCCCACTCTAGAGGAGGACGTTCCGGCCGGGAGATTCACTAAGAAAGGAGGAGACTTCAGTGGAATGAAAGCGTCCATGTAAAAGGCCAACGAGTTCCTCCAGATAATTCAACAAAGTGAATTCAAAGTGATTGAGAAACTCAATAAGACCCCGGCTAGGGTCTCTCTGTTAGAGCTGCTCATGAGTTTCGAACCTCACCGGGCGTTGTTGGTTAATGTTTTGAATGAAGCCCACGTGGCCTAAGATATCTTCGCGGAAGGCTTCGAGGGCATCATCAGCAATATTATGGCTAATAACTACCTCACCTTCACCGAGGATGAGATCCCTGTTGAGGGGCGAGGGCACAATAGGGCCCTACACGTGTTTGTCAAGTGTATGGATCACATTATGGCCAAGGTGCTCGTTGACAATGGCTCATCACTCAACATAATGCCCAAAAGAACGTTGGGCAAACTACCATTCAATGCCTCTCACCTGAGGCCACGCTCCATGATAGTGCGGGCTTTTGACGACACCCACTGAAACGTTATAAGGGAGATTGACCTCCCAATCCAAATTGGACCCCACGTTTGCTGAGTCACATTCCAAGTGACAGATATCAATCTGGCCCACAACTGTCTTTTGGGCCGACCTTGGATTCACTCGATTGGGGTGGTCCCTTCAACGCTCCACCAAAAATTGAAGTTCGATGTGGAAGGGATTTTGGTCATTGTCTCGGGGGAAGAAAACATTTTAGTAAGCTGCCCTTCTTCTATGATGTATGTTGAAGCTGCAGAAGAATCCTTGGAGACGGCTTTTCAGTCCTTTGAGGTGGTGAGCAACGCTTCTGTGGAATCCCTCCCGATGCGACCCCCCATGTCTAATGCTATGATGATGGTAGCCCGTGTGATGTTAGGGCACAGATATGAGCCCAAAATGGGCTTAGGGAAGAACAACGATGGTGTGGCCAGTTTGGTAGAATTCAAGGAAAACCACAGGAGGTTTGGGTTAGGCTATAGGCCCACGCGTGCTAATGTAAGAAAAAGCGCCCTAGAAAGGAGAAGCAAGGGCATGGACCAACAACAAAGGCCACAAGTGAAAGAGGCTCCTCCATGTCACATCAGCAAGAGCTTTGTGAGTGCGGGCTGGAGGTGTGAAGAGCAAGTCACCATGATACGCAATGAAGTCCCCCAGGAGCATTCAAACTGGGTACAGTCGTGCCTTCCTAATTACCAATTAGGCAACTGGCAAGTTATTTAGCGACCCAAAGTTTATGTGGTGGGCATAATGTAATTCATTAGTTTTATCCCTACAGTCAGGCCTAGGCTTTGGGGTTTTTCTCCCTGTTAGGGCGTTATGTCTTTTTGCTATCAAGATATATAATATAAGATCTTTCCTTCATTTGTTCTTACACCTTCACCCATTTTCATTCATCTGCATGTTTATTTCTATTGCAATTAAACGGTACAGATCCGACGACGAGTCCTGTAAAGGTATTAATACCGAGGACCCTGACGTCAATTTTGAACGAATAGCAAGCCAAGCCGAGGATGGAGAAGATGAGGATGCGGGGTTTCCCCTGGAGCTAGAAAGGATGGTCACTCAGGAAGACCAAGAAATGAAGCTACACCAAAAAGAGACGGAAATCGTGAACTTGGGTGTTGGCGAAGAAAGGAAAGAGGTAAAGGTTGGTAGGGGCATGACTACACCGGTCTGAGATGAATTGGTAGTTTTGCTACAAAGCTACCAAGACATCTTCGCTTGGTCGTACCAAGATATGCCTGGCTTGAACCTCGACATTGTACAACATCGGTTACCACTGAATCCTGATTGTTCCCTGGTAAAACAAAAACTAAGGAGGATGAAGCCCGAAAGGTCCTTAAAGATTAAGGAGGAGGTGATAAAGCAGTTTGACGCTGGCTTTTTAGTCGTGGCTCGATACCCCGAATGGGTGGCCAATATTGTGCCAGTCCCTAAGAAAGATGGGAAGGTACATATGTGCGTGGACTATCGGGATCTAAACCGATCCAGTCCAAAGGATGATTTTCCCCTACCGCACATCGATGTCCTCGTGGACAACACTGCCAATTTTGCTTTGTTTTCCTTCATGGACGGGTTCTCGAGTTACAATCAAATAAAGATGGCGCCGGAGGACATGGAGAAGACTATGTTCATTACCTTTTGGGGAACATTCTGTTATAAGGTGATGTCCTTTGGGCTCAAGAACACCGGCGCAACCTATCAGCGGGCTATGGTAGCATTATTCCATGATATGATGCACAAAGAAATTGGGGTCTACGTGGATGATATGATTGTCAAGTCTATAACTGAGGAGGAGCACCTCGTCAACTTGCGGAAGTTGTTTGAAAGGTTACGTAAGTACCAACAAAGGTTGAATCCCACCAAGTGTACTTTCGTGGTCAAGTCGGGAAAGGTACTCGATTTCATCGTAAGTCAGAAGAGGATAGAGGTGGATCCCGACAAGGTGAAAGCCATCCTTGAGATGCTTGAACCGCACACTAAAAAGTAGGTCCAAGGATTATTGGGGCGCCTAAATTATATAGCAAGGTTCATATTGCAGCTCACCGCTACCTGTGAACCTCTCTTCAAACTTTTGCGCAAGAATCAGTTGGTCCGATGGAACGATGACTGTCAAGTGGCATTCGGTAGGATCAAGCAATGCCTTATGAACCCTCCTATGCTGATGCCACCAGTGCCCGGGCGACCTCTTTTCCTATACATGGCAGTGTTGGATGAGTCGTTGGGGTGCATGCTAGGGCAGCATGACAATTCCGGAAAGAGAGAATGGGTTGTCTATTACTTGAGCAAAAAGTTCACTACTTGCGAGATGAACTACTCTCTATTGGAAAGGACGTGTTGTGCCTTGGTATGGGCATCCCATCATCTAAAACAGTATATGTTAAGCCATACTACATGGTTGGTATCTAAGATGGACCCATTCAAGTACATTTTTGAGAAACCCGCTCTTACATGACGGATCGCTCGATAGCAGGTTCTGCTATCTGAGTTTGACATTGTCTATGTCATTCAAAAGGCGATAAAAGGAAGCGCCTTGGTGGACTATTTGGCTCAGCAGTCTCTCAATGACTATCAGCCCATGCATCTAGGGTTTCCAGATGAAGACATCATGGCCTTGTTCGGGGAGAAGGTGGAGGATGAGGACAGGGATAAGTGGATCGTGTGGTTCGACGGGGCATCCAATGCCCTAGACCATGGAGTTGGGGTGGCTTTGATCTCTCCTGGCAACTAATTCATTCCCTTCACGACCAGATTGGGTTTCGATTGCACGAATAATATGGCTGAATATGAGGCATGCGCCCTCGAAATCCAAGCGACAATTGACTTTAACGTCAAATTGCTCAAAGTGTACGGAGACTCAGCCTTAGTAATTCACCAGCTGAGTGGAGAATGGGAAACTAGGGATCACAAGTTGATACCCTATCAGGCCTACATCAAGAAACTGGCTGAGTTCTTCGACAAGGTCTCCTTCCATCACATTCCTAGAGAGGAAAATTAAATGGCTGACACGTTTGCCACTCTGGCATCCATGTTTCAGCTAACCCCACATGGAGACTTGTTATACATCGAGTTCAGATGTTGCAGAAAGCCTGCACATTATTGCTTGATAGAAGAGTAGAAAGACGATAAACTGTGGTACTTCGACATCAAGCGATACATAGAGTATATGGAGTATCCACAGAGGGCTTCTGACAACGACAAGAGGACGTTGTGGAGGTTGGCAGTTGGTTTCTTTTTAAGCGAAGGTATCCTGTATAAACAAAATCATGATATGGTTTTGCTCCGATGTGTAGACGCTAAGGAAGTCGAGCAAATGCTCGTGGAGCTACCTGAAGGGTCCTTTGGGACGCATTCTAATGGGCATGCCATGGCCAGAAAGATTCTAAGGGTAGGTTATTATTGGCTAACCATGGAAAGCGACTATTGCATCCATGTGAGGAAATGCCATAAGTGCTAGGCATTCACAAACAATGTCAACGCTCCACTCATGCCTTTGAACATTTTGGCAGCACCATGACCCTTCTTTATGTGGGGAATAGATGTGATCGGAGCCATTGAGCCTAGGGCTTCGAACGGACATCGCTTCATCTTGGTTGTGATCGACTACTTCACCAAATGGGTTGAAGCTGCTTCATACTCCAGTGTGACAAGGAGCATGGTGGTTAGATTCATCAAGAAGGAGATAATATGCCGGTATGGGTTGCCTAAGAAGATTATCAAGGACAATGCAACCAACCTGAATAATAAAATGATGAAGGAAATGTCTGAGGATTTCAAGATCCAACACCATAATTCCACGCCTTACAAGCCCAAGATGAATGGGGCGGTTGAGGTGGCCAACAAGAACATCAAGAAGATCATTCAGAAGATGATGGTGTCATACAAAGATTGGCACGAGATGCTCCCTTTCACGATGCATGGTTACCGAACCTCAGTGCGCATATCAACTAGGACAACTCCGTTTTCGTTGGTGTACGGAATAGAAGTCATACTGCCGTTTGAAGTAGAGGTCCCCTCTTTAAGGATTCTAGCAGAGTTCGAATTGAAAGAATCGGAGTAGGCCCAAGCGCGTTTTGATCAACTCAATCTTATAGAAGGTAAGAGATTGGTAGCTATGAGCCACATGCGCTTGTATCAAAGACGGGTAAAGAATGCTTTCGACAAGAAGGTACACTCGCACAAGTTCAACGAAGGGGATCTTGTCTTGAAGAAAGTATCCCAGGCCCAAAAAGACAATAGGGGGCAGTGGACTCCAAACTACGAAGGACTTTTCATCATGAAGAAAGCATTCTTAGGAGGAGCACTGTTGCTTGCCAGCATGGACGATGAAGAGTTACCTTCACCTGTGAAATCCAATATCGTCAAACAATATTATGCTTAGCATTTGGGGCAGTTGGGGAGTCAATACATAATTGTACTCTAAGGCTCCCCAAATTTTTCCCGTCCTTTGTAAACTTTGATTGCAACATTTAATAAACATCGGATTGATGGTTTGCATTTCAACCCTTGTGTTGTGTCGGTTATTGCTTTAGAATGCATACTCTCATTTTAAATCCTGAGCCATCTCGCTCAATCTATAGGGGTGCCACAAGCGTTTAAGTAAGATTGAACATAATGAACATTTGTTTAAATTGTTACACTTGAACTGCCTAATCATGAGCATGCATGCATAAGCATTTTTGTCATCCTATGAGTCAGAGGATAAGCAAAGATTTGGTTGATACCACGCCGAATTCAAGGCAAAGGTAAACAAAGGTAAGTGGTAGCGTAGCCATATTTTACTGTGTAGTATCATTTCTTGTATTCAGAGACTTGGGGGCAGGTACGAGCAAGTGCTAGACCTGTGATCAACAGATCATCACCTCGCATCCGGCTCAAGATGTTAAAGAAGCGCTACTAGGAGGCAGCCTAGTACCTTTTAAATTTCTACTTGTTATTTATTCACCTATGTTTCTTAAGTCATAGTTGAATATGCCTAGTTTGTTCGTAATCCTAGGAATTAAAATAAAACAAGTGCAAACCCGAAGGATAGTCAAAATTTTGCAAAGAATTGTAGCAAAAAAAATGTAGAGTTAGCTCGCCCGGGCGAGCTGGCTCGTCGAGGCGAGCACCCTCTGCATGAAAATGGCTTAAAAGGGGGCAGGGGTGAAGTTTTCTTCACTTCATTCTTTTCCCCCACATTATAAAGATGCTAGAGCTTCGGGAAGCACGAAAGCCAACAGCCCTAGGCCTTTGTTTGCACATTTTGCTTCCATTTGTTGTGTTGTGGTTCGTCTTTGCAAGTAAGTGCATCTCCCTTTTGTTCTTTGGCTCTCCATTAATGCATTTTAGTGCTCCAAATTGTATGTGTTTGGCCAAATCCGAGAAGCAATTTATCCTTAAATTCATGCTTGTTTTGTTGAATTGGGGGGTTGTGGGGAATGGCCTTAGGCCTAGGTTGTGTTCTGAAACAATGGGGCATGTCACATTGTCCTCATCCCTTTTTTATTCATGCCTAAACATGCGCCCACCAAGTGCTTGGTGAAATGCCTCAATGGCATTTACGCATGATTTTGTGAAATATAACCAATGGAACAAATTGGTATACATGTGATTGTCGTTTTTGAGTGTGTAGGCAGTTTCATAGGAGCTAGGATAATTGCCCAAATGTGACTTAAGCCTAGGAACCCAAGCCTTTGTTTTTGAATGCAAGAAGGCATGAAAGTGGGAGCATGTTGGTGAGGGCTATACCATTGATTCTTTGTGCCTAGATGATGTGAAAATGTTGTTCACCATGTATATGTGTATATTAGAATAGGTAGCAAGAGGCAAGCACCTTTCAAACAAAGCGTACATGTGGGATAAGTAGTCAAGTGCTTTGCCAATGTGCATATATGTTGAATATGGCACGAAAATGTTTCTCAAAATGGGAACATATGGTATGAAATTGCTTTTCAAAATTTGAATAAAGTAGCAAAAAGAATTGCCTTTCCAATGAATATGTAACATGGAATTGCTTTTCAAATAAATGCAAACGTGTGTGAATATGTAGCATGAAATTGACTCTCAAGTGTGTATATATATGTGAACAAAAAAATATTAATCAATTAACCAAAAAAAAAAGAGAAAAGGCCAACACGCTTTTGAAAAGAAATAACTGCCAGTTTTTCTTCGGAAAAAATCACCGGTCAGAACACAAGTGGATTTTGAAAACAAAATGTGTGTACACCAGAAGGGTGAATGTTGTGAAAGTTTTCCCGAATGCCTAAATGAAATCGGATGTGTGCATAAATTGATAAAAGAACATCTTTTGGAAACACTGGGTTGGTTTTAAATAGGGAAAATGAACCCTAAGCCTTAGTGTTACATGGCCACAAAACTTGATGTTTGAGTGTCCACATAGGTGCATGCATGATTAGTTTTGCATAAATTTCTAAATCATCATTGTTATATGCGTGTCATGGAAATAATGTGGAGCATTCCCTTATCTCTGAACCGCTTGCCAAGCAAATACTCTGACATACGCCATGTCTTGCCTTCCGTAAGCCTTTTTGGCCAAAACCCTGAACCTTCGGCCATAAACCTTGACCCAGGATAGGAATTTTTACCCTTACCCTCGGAAGAAAGAATAGAAGGATCTCCCAAAAAAGAAGTTTCATTTACTGTTAATTTGTGAATGTGCTTCAAAAAGCAAAAGAAAAGGAGAAAATCCACGATCAAAGATTGGAGGAAAGCAAAAGAAAAAGAGAAAATCCCCGATCAAAGATTGGAGGAAAGCAAGAAAAAAAAATTCCCGATCCAAGATCGGAAGAAAGCAAAAGAGAAATATACAGAAAGGTCGTTGGATCAGACAATGTCTGAATAATGTACAGAGTTGTCACAAGAAAGAAAGGAAAGAAAAGAAACCATGGTTTGAAACACATGAAGCTCCCCTTCTTGGTTACAAACCAAATCTTTGTGCCTGCATCTCTTTCGCGCCGCGCTAAACAAAAAAGACAGGAAAGGAAAAGGCCGAAATACCCAAAGCCAAACTTCCTACCGAACACACCATTCCCGAAAAAGTCCTATTGATCCATGATTGCGCATGTTATCTTTGATTTGATAGGAAATGATTTGCAAAGTCAAGTCATGACATATCTATGGTTCGGAATTAGAATGAAACACTTGCCTATGTGAGATTTATACACTTTGAGCGGTTTTCCTCTATTTCAGTTGGACCCAGTGTTTCTTCTAAATGATCGTTTAGAAACGAAATGTTAATATCCTAAATCTCATTTGTGGTTTTGAGAAAATTTTATCAGCATGCTTCCCTTCCCCAATAGACACATTGTTTTTCCTTCAAAAATACATGTTTCTCTAATCGATTTGAAGGTTTGTTTCTTTGCTAAGCGAGTTCGCATTTTAGTGAAAGAACATCGAGACTTTAGTCTCTATATCGTCATTCAGAGACAATCAAATCCGATGACATGCAGAGACCAATATGGTCGTCTGCACCCTTTCTCGAAGACTCAATGTCTTTCGACCAAGACTACTTTAGTCTCCACCTCGTCATCCAGAGACAATCAAGTCCAATGACACGCAAAGACCAATATGATCATTAGCTCATTTTTTCGAAGGCTTAATGTCTGTCGACAAAGACTGCTTTAGTCTCCTTTTTGCTATCCAGAAACGATCAAGTCTGATAGCACGCAGAGACGAATATGGTCATCTGCTTCTTTTTGTCGGAGACTCAATGTCTATCGACCAAGACTACTTAGTCTCCATTTTGTCAACCAGAGGCAAGCGAGCCCGTTGACACGTAGAGACAAATGTGGTCATCTGCTTTTTTTTTGTCGAAGACTCAATGTCTATCGACCGAGACTACTTTAGTCTCCATATCATCATCCAAAGACAATCAAGTCCGATGACACACAGAGACCAACATGGTTGTCTGCACCCTTTGTCGAAGACTCAATGTTTATTGACCAAGACTACTTTAGTGTCCATATCATCAACCAGAGGCAAGCGAGCTCGTTGACACGCAGAGACAAATGTGGTCATCTGCTCTTTTCGGAGACCTCAGTGTCTTTCGACCGAGACTATTGCAGTCTCCACTTCCTCAACCGGAGGCAAGCAAGCCTGTTGACATGCGGAGACCAAATAAAGTCATTTTCTCCTTTTCAAAGACCTTAGTGTCTTCTGACCGAGACTATTGCAGTCTCCATTTCATCAATCGGAGGCAAGCGAGCCCGTTGACTCGCAAAGACAAATATGGTCATTTGCTTTTTTCGGAGACCTTAGTGTCTTTCGACCGAGACTATTGCAGTCTCCACTTCATCAACCGGAGGCAGGCAAGCCCATTGACATGCAGAGACCAAATAAAGTCGTATACTCCTTTTTGGAGACCTCAGTGTCTTCCGACCGAGACTACTGCAGTCTCCATTTCATCATCCAGAGACAAGCAAGCCTGATGGCATGCAGAGACTATCATGGTCACTCGCTTTTGTTGTTCTGAGGCTGTCAAAGTCCCCTTACCATCCAAAGACAATCAAGTTCGATAGCATGCAGAGACGAATATGGTCATCTACCCTCTTTAGTTGAAGACTCAATGTCTTTCAACCGAGACTGTTACAGTCTACCTTTCACTACCTAGAGACAATCGAGTCCGATGGCATGCAGAGACTATAATGGTCGCTCGCTTTTGTTGTTCCGATGCTATCAAAGTCCCCTTATCATCAAGAGATAAGCAAGTCCGATGGTATGCAGGGACTATGATGGTCATCTATTTCAAACTATTTTTTTGAGATTGTTGTAGTTCCTTTTGCTATCCAGAGACAATCTAGTTCGATAGCACGCAGAGACAAACATAGTCGTCTGCTTCCCTTGTCGAAAGACTCAATGTCTGTCGACCAAAGCTACTGAAGTCTCCCCTATTATCCCGAGACAAGCAAGTTCGATAGCATGTGGAGACCATCACAGTTATCCATTTTTATCAATTTCAAGGCACCAAGGGTTTTGATGATGTGCCTACTGTCTTTTATGCTCTTTCTTTTGACAGGTTTCACTGATTGAGCTAGTGGTCGGCCGGGCGGAAATTTGTCTCGAACGAAATTAGTGTATTATCTTTACTTCCTTTTTATCTCCAATAAAAGATAAGTAAAGAAGGGCAACTTTCATACCCTAATTTCGTCTAGGGACAATTGTTTGTCGACATGCAGATTTTTGTTGGTCACGTTGAGCTGATTAAAGCCAATTATCGCGCGATCCGTAAGATTTCGTAACGTTTTGGAAGGAAAATGAGCAAAAGCTCAAAATGGGGGTGAAAAGATCAATTTAGGGGGTGTTCTTCAGCCTTAGGCCCATCTAGGCCCATTAGGAAGCTTCAACATGAAGCAACCAGCTCACCTGGGCGAGTAGGTTGCTTATGGAGGAAGCCTCTAGCTTGCCTGGGCGAGCTGGGCAGCAACCTCTTCCCCCATTTTTTTTCTATAAATGGACGTGGGGGACTGAGGGGAAGGGTTTCAACACCCTTGATATTCAGATTTCACTTAAAATTAGTGAGGAGAAGAAGAAAGAAGGAGAAAATCAAGGTCGAGGCGCTTCCACAAAGCTTTCGTGACCAATTTCGTGAACTTTCTTCGCCGTTCTTCGTCCCTTCTTCATCGTTCATCGATCTTCAACCTGTTAGTTTTCAATTTCGAAGCTTTGAATTCATTCTATGCACCCTTAATGGTCCATTCTTGCTTTGTATGCTTTCATCTTCATCTCGTCTACTTTCGGTTTTCTTTTTTTTTCATTTTAAGCGAGTTTCGACCGATCATTTAAGCCGTAACCTCACTTAATTAATGTTTAAATGAATTTCAACTGATCATTTGTGTTGTAATCTCATTTAATCGCCTTTAAAATAAAATTCAATCAATCGTTTATCCTGAACCTCGATTAATCACCAAAAAGGCAAGTTTTAACCGAACATTTACTTTAAAAATTCTCTTTTAATGAGTTGAGAAATAACCAAGTGAAACTAAAGCTAAAATCAACTCACAAATCAAGCTTTCGCCCGCAAAAAGGTCATTTGAAACCATCTCAAGGTCCAACGCCTTAAACGATCCTTTTACTTTTATCTTTTAAAATGTACCGTTTAAAAGTCTAAAATCAACACCTCGCGTAATTTTCTTACTTTCTCAAAGAATTACGTAGGTCTGAGTTCCTCATCGCAATTGAGGATACGTAGGAGCAAAAGCCCTGCTTTTGTCAACCCCAAAAAGATAAAAAAAAAATATAATAAAAGGGAAAATAAACAAAAACTTAAGTCATGATTTTGCACAGTTGATTAAAGGTTGTCGTCCCTTAAGGCGGACGTGTGGGAGTGCTAATACCTTCCCCGCACGTAAACAACTCCCGAACATGTATCCTTTAAATTCGTAGACCCGCTTTTGGTTGTTCCTAACGTTTTTCTCGAATAAATGTTGGTGGCGACTCCACGCGTTTTCCCTCCTTGGAAGACTCACTCGTGAGCCTCTCGTCGCCCTCCCGCCGAAGGGTAGGTTGCGACATTAACAAAATTAGGGGTTATTTTACACCAATTTCATGCTAAAAAATTATTATTATTTGAAATTTATTTAAATTATATGAAAAAATAGTGATATGCAAGATTTGTTTATGCTTTGAGATGATATTAAGGATTTTGTTATGTGTTCAAAAAAGTTAATTCAGATTGTAACAAATCATTCAAATATATTGACGTAAATAAGTTGATACAAACTAAATTTAATTTTTAAATGTCAATTTTTCAAAATCATTTAAAAATTAGTTTTGACTTTTTTTATTGGGAAATTTTGTTGGTAAAAAATGTGAACATTAAATGTAACAAATTTATTTTTTCTTCTCTCCCCCTTTGGACCTTATTTATCTAGTAATGGTGTGTACATAAATTGTAAAAAAATTGGTAATTTTTACACAATAAAAAACCAAAAACTTTCCTTAAATAAGTGATTATTGTGAACATAAGTGGATAGTTTAGTTTTAATATTATTAAAAAAATTTAGTTTTAAAGTTACCTTTTTTTTCTTTCTTTTTTTTATTTTCTTTTAACCACTTGATTTATGTGCAACCAAACTTTGAACCATTTTTGTCTAAAAAAACACAATCAGCCACTAATTGAAAAAAAAACGTCAAACTTTATTTATAAAATTCAAAAAATATAATACTATGTCGTGTGTCTTTATAGTAAGAGTTCAATGAAGGTGACAAATCAAATTATAATAATATAAATGTCATAGGAACAAAATTAAAATAAGACTAAATATGCACAATCATATGCATGAACAAATTGATTTAAAGGTCAAATGTTTTTAATTTATCATTACGTTCAACTCCTTAATTTGGGCAAGATAGTTTTTCTTTTCTCTATATAAACAAAGCGTCAAACATCTTCGAATCATGAGGTAAGAATATCTTTGAGTTGTCAGGTATGAACAATAAATTATACATTTAGTATTTTTAAAAATATGGTTCAAATTTTTGCTTATATTTAAGAATAAATATGATAAATGTTCATGTTATCATCATTAACTTATTATCTTAAACTTGGATCAACACAAAAATCCTTAAACAATACAATCCACATGTCAATGTTATTTGAATATATCGGAGAAGGATCATTACGATTGGCATAAAAAATCATAATCTATCGTGTGGAAAAGAATGCAATAGAAGGAGGGTTCAATCCATCTATTTAGCATTATGAAAAATTGACAATGACTTGCAGTTGTGTGCAATGCTTCAATTACTCAAAGGACCAAAATAATAGCTTTCGTAATTTCCATAACAGTTGAAGTTTTCGCTTTCTCTTTCCATCTTGATTCAGGCTCATTAGGTTTTCCATATCTTCTTCAACAAATTTGCATCCATTGCACCTTTGCACCTTTTTATTTTGGGCAAGTCTACCATGATGATCACAATTTCTCTTCAAGACAAAAGAAGTAAATTCGAATAAAATTCACAAAACATAAAACATATCAACAAAGACAAATTTTGTCAACATAAAATTAAAATATAAATAGTTAATAATTAGATCTTCCAATTTTCATATGTCTAAAAAGGAAAAATGAGGGATCAAAGAAACAAATAAGCACCACAAAAATTGCTCTCTTTGAAAATCAAAAAATAGCTACTGAGAATCATAATCTACTGTATTTATTGATATTCTCAATCAGATATAAATTCCCAATGACATTAAACAAATATTATAAGATAATTACATTTTTTTGTTTTTTTAATGTAACAATAAATTAAATTATTTTAAAATATAATAATCGTATTTAAACAAAAAAAGGGAAGAAAAGACATTCTTAGTCACTATTTTTATGGTGATTGTATTATTCATTCTCATTCGTTGATTAACCAAAAAATGAGGAGAAAGAAAATAGAGATAAAAGAATAATTAATGAAAAATTGGTAAATAAAAAGCTTGCTTCATTAGTTTGAAGTTGTTATTCGAGTGCTTAAAACAAACGAGCACAACACCGCAATATCTCTTTTCAATTGTTGAAATGCAAATAGAAAATTTGGAACTAACATTGGATTTTTCCCCTTGTGGTCTCTCCCTTTCACTCCTTCGTCAACACTTAACCAACATTATTTTGTCATTGTTTCTCTTCTTATGCTTTTGCAATTCAAATGGAGTGGGGGTTAATATAAAGTTGAACAAAGTATTGAAAAGGAAATTGTTTGAGAGTTATAAAAACATAAGAGAACAAATCAGTACATGTACATCAACATGAAAAAAATAAGAGTGAGAAAGGTGTTACCATGCGAGAGAGTGTGATAGATGTAGAGGGGTAGATACATGATATTTGATTTGGATCCATAAGAAACAACAAAAATCATGCGAGAGTGTAAAAGTATGCAATAACAACAGAATTCAAACAATAAAATACATTTTATGTATTATTAGTTTACACCCCCTTCAATATAACAAAAATGTATTATGTGCTTTGTTGATTGTTGGACCTATCTTGCGGATAGTTTTTTATAAAGACCTCATGAAAAATCATCTACACCTTTTAAATGTTGATAAGTGGGTCAAGTTTATAAATATACGACTATTCGCTCATCCTTCATTTATTAAAGGCATTTCATTTTGTTGCACTAGTATTATGTCTCTGATTCTTGAAACTTATGACTCAAATTTGAAATTTTCTTATGAGATAACATTATGTTTTATCATTATAGAAGAAGTTAATCAAGATCATGGAATGTTTGTTACTTTAATTTTCATCCTCACTCATTTAAAGGTGATATACTTTATTCTCTTTTATTTTATACAAACTCTTATACTTTAACTTCTTATTGATTGATGATACTTACCTCTATCAAAATTATTATTATCAATTAAGTTCATATGTTGAAGGTGATCACTAAATTCAACTGTGTTGTTCAAATGGTAGTAACAACCCCATGTCAAGCTAAAAATTTGTTGTCTCGGGTTGAAAAATATAGAATGCAACTAATGGTAATGGATTCGACAACTAGAATTCATGTTTTTGTAACTGCCAAGGATGAGGTTAAAACAAATTTTAACTTGTTTTTTATTTTAGAATTCTTGGCACCAATACACTTCATGCACTTATAGTTTCTACTCAAGTGATGTTACACTTTACTATTCAATGACTGTTATTGTTTTCAATTTGTATTCTTGGCAATTTTCTACATTAGGCATACAAAAAAATTACAGCTTTGCCTAATTACATCATTATTTGTTTGTGTTTAATTTAGCTTATTTATTTCCTATTTATGTCATTATGATAAATGGCAAGAAACCATTTTTGATGGTTATCCGAGCTTTGATGGGTTGACTAGGAAGCTAAATACATTAGTTAGAGTAAAATGGAGTAAATGGTGCCTTAAGAAATCTACTATGAATTTGTATTTGCCTCAAATCATTATGTGTCTAAAGTTTATGTATGAGACAATTGATACTTTGCAATATTGACACCAAAATAGTGGGTGATACACTAGATCTTATTGATTTATGTTATTTACCTCTATCAATGCTCAAAGAAAGATGCTAAAAAAATATTTGCAGTAAAATAGGGGTAAAGGGTGCTTCAAGAAATCTATCATGGGTTCATGTTTGTCTCAAATCATTTTGTGTTTCTAAAGCTAATGTATGGGGCAATAGATACTTCACAATATTTGACACTAAAATAGTGGGAGATACATTACATCCTATTTGGTTTAGTGGGAGATGATGTATGGGGTAGTGATATACTTTATTTTCTTCACTTTTGTCCATGCGCTTAGCTTCTAACTCTCTATTGATTTATGTTATATACATTTATCAACCTTATTAGTATTAACTAAATTCATATGTTGAATATGACTATTAAATTCAAGTGTGTTGTTCAAGTGGTAGTAACAAAACCATGCCAAGTTGAAAATCTATTGTCTCATATTGAGAAATATAAAATGCAATTAACACAAGATGATTTTTAAAGCTAGAATCCATGTTATTGTAACTCTTAAGGATGGAATTGAAACAAATTTCAACTTGTATGTTTATTTTGGATTCTTGGAACCAATACACTCCATGAACTAATAGATCTTGATGTAATCCTACCCCCAAAGGGCATTGGATAGAAGACTCCAAGAAGATTAGACCAGAGATGCAGGAGAAGGCCCTAGGGTTCTCATGAGCCTTAGGGTAGATTTTGGGTCTATGTGCTCAATATGAGTTCACTTATCTTTGTACATATTAGATTAAGGTTTCATTATATTTGGATCTTGTATTTAGGGCTCCATAGGGTAGGGAGGGTACCCTAGTAATGTAGGATTTTTCAGCCCTTGTATTTTAGGGCACCTAGACTAATTTTTGTATTAGGGGTAGTTTTATAATTTCACATGCATTAAGTGCACTATTTGATGTGTGTCTGTTGGGAGATAAATTTAATTGAATTGGGAAAAGCTCAATCCAATTAAATTTTGGACCATCTTAAGGGGGAGATGATCATTTGCTTGATACACTCCATTGTCACATCATATAATCACACTTTGTGCATGTCTTTCATGTTTTACATGCCTCATGACACTTAAACACACTTAGTGAAGAATCTTGTACTTGATCTTGGATTAGTGGGCTGAACCATAACTAAAATCCACTAATCATAATTAGTGAAATTTTGGCTCCACTAATTCAAATTCAAATTCAAGTGAAATTTGAATAGAAATTCAAGTTTCCCTCCAATTTTGTGTGACACTTAGGCTATAAATAGAGGCCTTGTGTGTGCATTTTTTCAATGTTGATCATTGGAGAAATTACTCTTCAAAGTTCAAACCTCACTTGAGGCATAAATTATGTGCCCCTTCTCTCCCTCTCTCTTCACTTATCTTCTCCTACCTTCAAGCTCTTATTTATGGCTTCCTATGGTGGTGAGTTTGTTCTTGACTCATCTCCTTAAAGTGGCGTCTCCAATCACCTTTCCTCCTTCTCCATTCCACTGTTATTGATCTTCAAGAAGCAAATGATTTCATTGATGAAGAAGATCCAAGGCCTACAAGCTCCACATAGAGCTACATCAGATCTACTTAAATAAAGTTACACTTTATTGTTTAGTGGTTGTTAATGTTTTCAATTTGTATTTTGGCTATTATCTATACTAGGCATAGAAAAAAAATACAATTTTGTTTAATTGTTTCGTTATTTGTTCGTGTTTTGTTTAGCTGATTCATTTTCTATGCTTGTCTTCATGATAAATGGAATGAAACTATTTTTGATGGTTATCCAAGAATTGATGGATTGAGAGAAAGCTAAATAGGTTACTTTGAGTAAATGAGGGAAATTGTGCTTCAAAAAATCCACCATGGATTTATATTTATCTCAAATTATTTTGTGTTTCTAAAACTAATATATGAGATAGTAGATACTTTGCAATATTTAGAACTAAAATAGTGGAAGATACATGAGATTCTTTTAAAATGTAAATATGTAAATAAAATGCACAAATTATATATGTATATTTTGGTGACAAATTTGTTCATGTATATATATAAAAAAATTAATATTATTACTACTAAAATTATTCATTACCTTGTCTCATTGACTTGTGTTGGTCTAAAGTTAATTTTGATGGTCCACGTTTAAAAATTAGAATTCTATTTTGGATTGTATTAATTTAACAAGATGATTTTAAAGGAAGAAGATTCGACAATGATTTTATATTTTGTATTTTATACTTTTTTGTTTAACATTATTTTTGTATGTATTTAATTTGAGTTATTTTCCATTTCATCCATTTATATTTATCATAATATTTCTTAAATTAAGTGTTTAACCATTTATTGAATTAATTAATTATTTTAGTTTCAGTTATTTTATATTTTACCCATTTATATTTATCAAAATATTTATTAAATTAAGTGTTTAATCATTTATTGAATTAATTAAACTCTCTTTTAAACAAAATTAAAATACTTAATCACACAACAAATACACTTATACAAAATGAAAATAAGTTGGTCTTATGTATCTAGTTGAAATATTCAAGGAAAATATATTTTTTATTGTGTATATTTTGGAAGATTTATTTTATGCATCCTACATGTATTACTCTTGATGTTATGGAGCAGCAACAATATTTTATATCTATCATTACATACAATAACATCTTTTTATATTATTTGTTTGGTTCGATCACACTTGTGATCCAGTCAATGTTTATTCTTTCTGATAAATTTCACATGTTTCTTCAAACAAAATTTACTTAATATTTATCTTATAAGAATATTGTTGAAAAAATTAGTAATTATTATGAATAAATTATGTACTAACAATGTAAAATAGGTTTACACAATAATTCAACCAGAATAAAACTAATCAACTAATATTATTTATTGATTAAAAAATCCAAACACAATCGATTATGTTTCAAAAATTTATTGACTTTTATAATAACTAATCAAATTATGTTGCACTTTACTATTCAATGGTTGTTATTGTTTTCAATTTGTATTATTGACAATTATTCACAATGGGCATACAAAAAAATATTTTAGTGTAAAAAAAAAGTTTAGCTAATTAATTTTTTGTTCTCATAATCATGAAAAAGGATGGGACACTTTTTTCATGGTTATCCAAGCATTTATAAGTTGATAAGGAAGCTAAACAAATTACTTGAAGTAAAATGGAGTAAAGAGTGTTTCAAGAAATTCATTACGGGTTTGTGTTTGTCTCAAATCATTATGTGTATTTAAAGCTAATGTATGAGAGAGTAGATACTTCTCAATATTTGACACTAATAGTAAGAGATATGTGGTATCGTTTAAATATAAATGTGTAAATAAAATATGTAAACTACATATGTATATTTTAGTAAGAAATGTGCTCATATATATATGGAGTGAATAGGCAATTTAGTCCCTGAGATTGTAACCAGTTTGCATATTAGTCCTTAACTTAAATTTTAATTCAAAATAGTCCCTATCTTTACATCCGTTATGCAAATAAGTCCTTGCTGTTAAAATCTAATTTATTCTGTTAGTCAAATGTCTATTTGGCACACCTCAGTCCACGTAAGCAACCCAATGTGGCAAGTTTAAGTCCATGTCAGCAATCCCATGTGGCAAGGACTAAATTGAAAAATCTAAAGAAACACAAATTTTCTTTCTTTTGAAGCCATAGTTCTCTCTCTGTGCTTCTCGATCTTCGTTCGCGCTCGACCCTTCTTCTGACTTGCTCAACTGGGGACCTTGGGGTGTGAGCTGGAGAATGGAGAGTTTGTGCCGCCGGAGAAGCCGGTGATGATGTCACGGAGGAGTGAAATTGAGAATGGGGAGATTGCCGGTGAGAGATGGAAGAAAGGGGAGGCGGAGAGGGGGGAGTTTGTTTCTGGAAAATGGAGAAAGTAGGAGCTACTATAAGGTTTTACAAAAAGGTCTCAAGGCATGCTAATTTTTTATTGATTATGCTAAAGAGTAATGTATTGGGTGACAGAAATTATGATGATAGACGAGGACTGAGGTGTTTATGACAGGTTGGTTTCAAACTTCTTAATATTACAAGACAGGTTAGTAGCAAAAATCCGGCAAAGTGCTACTGAGTCTCCTAATCCAAAACCTGAGGTTGGAGAGATTGACACTAGCCCACCTTTTCAATCTGTTAAAGATGTTGTCTCTCTATTTGGTGAAGGTGCTTTCTCTGGTGAAAAACCTATCTTTAAGAAGGCAAAACCTTATTCTGCTGAGGTAATTGTCATTTTTATATTTGCACTTGTTCTTAATCACAAATCCCATGGTGCAAGACAACATTGAAAGTTGCATGGTATAGCATAATGATTTTCAAGGTAGTCTATTTAATCCTTTAACATAAAAGTAAAATAAAAACCTTAATGAAGGATTAATAATATGCATCGGATGGAGCAGATAGTTACGCAATTTACTTAATAAAGTTTTACATTATTATATTGTCCTGAGTTTCTTTCATCATGCAAGGAGACACTTGACTCTGTTAACAGTGCATACTTGTTGTCCTTGTCATAGGAATTGAAAATGCAGATTGAATTTTATTAAATAACTCTGGAAATTTTCTCTGTACTGATTAAAATATGGTATCAGTTCTCGAAGAAGGCTCTGTATACAAGTGCATCCTACTATCCTCCCTCTTTCTATAGAAAAACTTCAACATAATAAGTCAAAAGTCAGAAACCTATAAAAAACCTCTATGACCAAATGACCCAAAACTTGTATGTCCAAAGAAGGTTCTTCCCCTTACACACTCACACACACATCCTGGAACACTTCATTTCCTCTTCTTCTCACTGCCACGTCAAAATTCTGTTATGCTGCAGCCTGATAGCATAAACATTCTTCAACATTTTCCATGGTGTCATCCTTGCACTCATGGGTCTAACATTTTACTTTTAAAATCAAGAATATAATTGGAAGGATCTTTTAGGATCATAGCAATATCCTAATGAGCAAAATAATAGTGGGAATCACCTTGCTTTGCATACCATGTTCCTTTTCTGAGGTATACTGTGATGAATGCAGCAGCACAGGCTTACATGACCTTTCCATCTTTTCATATTAGCTTGCACCATCATACAATAACATCTGCCCCTTTATCACATCTTGACAAAGTAAAGAGGTACACCTCAATTTCCACTCCTACAATTTTATATATTAATGAAAGGTACTCGAAGACAGGCTCATCTCTTTTTCTCTCAATAATTTAAACTTTCTAAACATGCGCTTTATATTTGGCCTGTTATCTTTCCCTTTTGTCATGTCACTTAATTATCTTGTCATCATAACAATTAGAATTTTTTTTTCTTCCTTAATTATTAATTTATGATTTTCAAGTGGTACATATCTGATCACTCACATATTCTCTACAAGCACTAACATGTTTCTATTTGCTCTCATTATTCTTTTAACTATAATTTGATTGCTAATTATTCTTTTAAGATTTACTTTTACCAAGTTGAATGTATTCTTGTGTTCAATCTCTCGCATATAATTTCATTATAACCTCTCTACACCTATATTCAGGCATATAATATGTACTTATCATATCTGATACACAAATATTTTTAAAATTGCTGAAAGACAAATATTTTAAAATTAGTGACATATTTATTTCACACCTACGAGTGTCGTCTGTCTCTATATCAAAAGTTGGATATTTTAAAATAAAAAGGATTCAACCCTGAAGTATCTGATAATAAAACTACATCGTTATACTTTGTTTTGTTTAGATATTTTTAAAATACAAGATGATGTGATGTTCATAATTTAAAAGGGAATATCTTGTGCATGTATGAATAGGTACAGGTTTCAATGTACTTAAGAGTTAAGGTAACATTACAATTTCCATGTAACATTATGTAAATCTCTATCCACCATTTTAGATAATGAATTGCCATAGATAGGAATATCTATTTTAATTGGACACCACTTAAGTTGTTCTAGTAACACAATCTGTTCTAACTTCTGACCACTAAATTGAGTTATCTGATAATTATTTTCTATTTCCTTCTTTCAAGGTTAGCTTTGATTGTACTGATAATTGAGTTATCTGTTTCAAGGTTCGCTAAGCCATAAAGTTGAGGAGTCTGATAAATTAGCAGATATGAAAGTGGCTGCTGCCAAGGCACAGGTTGAAGCTGTGAAGGCTAGTGAAAATGAGGCTCTCAAAAGGTTGGAGACAACTCAAAAGGAGATTGAGGATATAAAGGGTGGTTCTCCTTCTTATCTGCCTGGTGAGAACCCTGTATGAGATTTGAAATGTGTAGCAGTTTGTGCAGCTCTTGAATGTGAGAGGAACATTTATTTGTGTGTAGTTGAGGAATTTATTTCATTAGATTTTGTCATTGTAGTCTGTTTGAAGGATTGTGTAGTGTTTGTAGTTTGGTGACAAATTTGGGCATGTATAATGTAAATGGAACCAGAAGTAAGATTAAAATCTACTGGTATTTTTCTGTTGATACTAAGATTTCATGTCTGGTGACTGGTAGTTTGAACTATATCAAAGGAAAGGATTGTGTAATGTGAATAGTTTGGATACACTTCTAGGAAATGCATCATGCAAATTGAACCAGTAGAAAGATTAAAATCTCTTATCTTTTTTTTCTTTTTGTTGGTACTAATTAAGCTTTCTGTTGGATCAAGAGCCAGAGTTCACACATAACCAAAATTGTAGCGGAACCACATAAAATCTGAAGCCTTAAACAAACTGCTGAGCAAACTTCATCTATTTCTAAGGTCAGCAGTTTTGGTATTAGGGATGATTTTGGTGAGCTGAAGGACTATTTTGATAATGTGGATAAGAGAGACACAGCGAAGCAAGCAATTATATGATGCTCGGAAGTCCTCGTCTATTCTCTCTAGAGATGCTCAAACAAGACGATGGTCAATTAAGAAATCTGAAAGTGGTTACAACAGGATGGAACAATTTCTTGCTTCAAGATTGAGGGAAATTATGAAGGCAAACTCCTGCGACTTTTTTATGCCCAAGGTACACCAATAGGTTCTGCAAAAGGGTTTGGGTTGGGGTTTTGGTTTGCAATTCCACTGGAGGAGGGCAGAGGGGGGTTTGGGTTTTTTAGGGGTTAGGGTTTTGGAGGGGAAGAGGGGAGAATGGGGGTGGAGGAGGAATGCGAAGTTGAGGGTGGTGGTGGCACCGGGAAGAAGATGAAGAGATGACATTAGGAAGGGGAGAGAGGGAGAGGGAGAGGGAGAAGAAGAAGATGAAGGATGACGAAGAAGAAGCACAGTGGTTGAGTGAAGGATGACGAAGAAGAAGCACAGTGAAGAAGAAGGACTATTTTACAATACTACCAATAATAGTGCCACGTTAGTTAGCCTACGTGGCACTATAATTGCCAACAATACATCTCATTAACGATAACTTCGAATGTAACGGTAAGGACTTATTTGCATAACGAATGTAAAGATAGGGACTATTTTGAATTAAAATTTAAGTTAAGGACTAATATGCAAACTGGTTACAATCTCAGGGACTAAATTGCCTATTCACTCTATATATATGTGTGTGTGTGTGTGTGTGTGTGTGTGTCAAATGTTTAATATAATTACTATTAAGATTATTAATTATTATGTTGTCCCATTAACTTGTGCGGGTAAAGTTAATGTTAATGATTTAGATTTATATTTTGGGTTGTATTAATTCAACAGGATGGTTTTAAAAGAAAACAACTTAGTGATGGTTTTATGTTGTGTATTCTTCTATATTTTGTATTTTGTTGTTGGCCATTGTATTGTATATATATGATCATTTTAGTTTGAGTTATTTTATATTCAACCCATTATATTTATCACTATTTCATAAATTAAGTGTTTAATTATTGATTGAATTAATTAATCTCATTTTTAACAAATTAAAATACTTAATCACACAAAATAGTTCTTATACATAACCAAAATAAGTTTTGGTTATATATCTAGTCGAGATACTAGATGAAAACATATCTTCATTGTGTATATGGGTGAAATAAAAACAAAAAACACATTTTTATTGTCTATCTAGGCTTGTTACATGATAAAAAGTATCTTTGTTATGTACTAGTGTCACAATCCGACTATAAACCTTAAACTAAATGATCACCCATACTACTAAGAGTCATTTACAAATATGAATAAAATAGATTTTGTAATGTGATATGCCAGCTCTGACTATGTGTTACTAAAAACCATCTCATGACACCTTAAAATTATCTATTGCATCCTCTAATGACACATTGTTGATGTACTATTTGAAAAAAATGACTAATTTTGTTCTCTTTACAACCCCTTTGTTGTACAACTCTTCCACATTCAATACCTATTTTATAATTTCACCTTCCAAAACTTGTTTTTGCAACATGACATAAAAGTTTGTTACCTCCGTATTTCTCTGCAGCCACTTGTTGCAGTTATATTAGTACCTCTAGTAATAACATCACATATACATTATCTTTCCTCTTTTGAGTTAGAATACGTCAATGTCATTGTCTTCCTTTCAAGTATCCTTTCATTGTGTTTCACATAGGTATTTTTATATAACAATTGATTTTATCCCAAAGCAAGCCTTAAGATCCAATAACCACCTAGAAAGAGGATAGTTCAACCCAAACTATATTATTCCACTGCCAATAATGAATTTTGACAGCCTCTAGTACTTGTTCATTTTCTTTGTTTGTTGATAGACAATTTCCATACAAATTCACTCCTTAATCTTGTTCCATTGAACTAACAACCCTTCCCTTTCAATTTTATCAAGCAATATTTCACTCAACTTAAGCTCGCGATCTCTAATCAAGTGTCTCCCAATTTCAATTGTGTGTCTTCCATGTAATTTAGATCTTATTAGAAATCAAATTAGATTAACATGAATATGGCCTAACCAAGGGGGAAATACAATAAAGTCACAAAGTTGTAATCGCCTTCTTAGTAATAAGACCTAAGCTTTTATAAGAGTGATTTGTCTCAGTTAAAAATAAATAAATAAATAAATCTAAGTGATGTATGACAACACAAATTAATCAACCAAGGAAAAAAGAAAATAAACTCTAATTTTGTAATAAATTGATAGAATCAGTCAACTAGTGAACCTCAATTTTAAAATTACTATTAGTTATGACAAGTTAAAAATGAAGGAAAAATAAAATATGCATTTTAGTGTCTCATTTGTTTACCTCAAAGACATGACTAAAGGTTGTCACTACTTCTCTATGGTTAGGAGAACTATTTTCATGCATGGCAATCATCAAAGAAGTCATGAAATTCCAATCAAAATAATATTAGATATTTTGAGAAGAAACAATGAAGACTTGAGAATATGTACAACATCTAAAAAATGGGGGGAAACTTGCAAATTTCAATTGCCAAGATAATATATCTTCTAATAATAAGTCTAAGACTTCCATTAACAAAATCAAAGTCTAGAACCATATTAAAGATATCAAACTAAAAAATGGTTGACAATTTGAATAAAATAAATTGAATCAAATTTGAAGAATATATTCTTAGGAGAGAGAACAAATGCATTAGCTGAAACAATAATTTTATGAGAAAGATATCTCACAAACTTAGCCTTTTTTTTTCTATTGTTGAAAGCAGTGTTAATTTCTATTGCCATTATTTTGTCCCTTCTCCTATAACATGATTTACTCATCTTGATATCTTATAGTATTGAAGCACCACAATGTATAGTTTCCAAAGCTGCCTTTTGGTAGAACTGGTAGGACAAACTTATATAGAGATACTTTATTTTCGTGCATTAAAAAAATAAACAACTTAGCTTAGCAAATAACTTGTAAAACATCCAATGTTCTCTTCTGTCATATTACATTTTTCAATCTGCACAATTTTTACTTAGTGGAGATTCCTCTTCATGCGTATGTTGTTTCTTCATGTTATTCAACTTACTTCAATATCTCTTTAAAATTTTCAATAAAAATCAATATAAGTGGCAAGTGTGAGGAAAAAATGAAGTTGAGAAAGAGTACTAATCATTTGTAGATATGAGGAAATGACAAAATAATGATAATTAATATATGAAACCGAATCACCATGTATGAAAGTGACTTGCTATATTTAGTTTCCTAGTTAAAAAATAATCATCTATTTAGCCATGCATGTAGTAGTAATTATAGTAAATTCAACACCCTTCAAAAACTCCCAAATTAAAGTAACACACACACATATCCCAAAAGTTAGTAATTTGTAATCAATAACATAGAACTTATTTTGTCAATGATAATTAAAATTGAACATTTTCATATTATACATAGCACTGATAACACTGTTCTTCTACCTATGCAAAAAGTGAATATTACCTTAGCATATGTTGTATTGGTACTTGTGTAAAAATCCAATACAATTTGACATCATGTGCAATTAAGGAATTAAGATAGAGTCATTGTCTATGATTAACCATTGATTAAGTGAAAAGATAGGAGTAAGAATAGCATTATAAATAGTGTTAAAATTGAGATAAAAACACATGGTTAGTCTCCAATATCAAAATTATTAAAATTTTGACACAATTCAATCAATAATTAAGGATTATTAAACAAAAAAAATGAATCATCATAATAAATGAAACATAAATAAATATAGTTCAAAAAGATGAAACTTTAATGTTACTTGTTGAGTTGGAGACCCAATAAGCCTCCAGCCTTTTCTTCCTCTATCTTCAGATAACATGTGTTGATGTGTGTATCCTTAATCCTTAATTCCTATAAAGTAAATGAACATTAGTTGACAAACATGATGTAGACCAACATATACATAATGCATATAATTAAGAACAACTCAAACTAAAATGAGGTAGCTGATTCAAGTGGCCAGAGTCTACTGCTCACACCAAAAGAAAAGAAGATTTAAACACTCAAATCACTTTCTCTCTTCCACCCTTACTAAAAGAACTCAAAAATCGTTCAAGGCCATCACCACTTACAAGAGGAGTAACATCTTCAATAAAAGTTGAGTGCATTATAAAACCAACCCAAAGAAACCAAAATCGTTAGCAAATGAATTTGGACAAATAAAAGTAAGGGAAACTCACTAGAAAAAGACTCAAAGGAGTCAGTTTGCTCACCTTAATCAAATGCAACCCACATGTTTGGATTGACGTCTCAAGAGAAATTAAGTAAACGAAAACTTTTAATTGAATTAAAAATGAAATTAAGAATATAATAAAAATTTAATAGCATTAAATTTTTCCATACATAACATGTCAATAACACATGATTAAAGAAAAGGTTGATCGCAAAAAATGTCATCTTCCTCATCCATAAAGGAAGTGGTAATGCTAACATAATCTATGAAACTTGGTTGAACAAAATATTTTAAACACCTACAAAAGCAATGATTGTGGTCATCCTAGCAGATCAAAAGAAAAGGTAAATTTCAAATATTAAAATAGACAGTTATTTGCAATAGTTGACTTCCCATAGTCATGTATTACTTCATGGATCTAAAAACAAATTCATTAATTAAATATATAATGGTCAATAACCCAAAAATGAATCAATAAATGAAAAATCAAGCTCACCTATCTTCTATTCTAATCGTTTAAATTTCTTGGTAAAAGAGAAATCCATAACCCCAAACATAGAAACCAATTGGAGCATAAGTTAGAGAAAACCATCATAATACTATAGATCTCACAACCTATCAACGACAAAGGGAATCTCTA
This sequence comes from Glycine soja, assembly GCF_004193775.1. Lineage (NCBI taxonomy): Eukaryota > Viridiplantae > Streptophyta > Magnoliopsida > Fabales > Fabaceae > Glycine > Glycine soja. The sequence continues at coordinate 18,844,204 of NC_041010.1, read as the reverse complement.
GCAAAGTGATGAATGAGCGAAGCACCTATGAGAGTGAGCATCGACAACAACAACAACACGACATAGAGGTGCTAGTGGATCCATTGAGGAAACTATGAAGTGTGAAAGGAAGATAGGAACTAAGAAGGAGGTGTAGAGGTGATGAGAAATGGCGTTGTTGTCAACGACCATAGTTCTCTAGGAAAATGGTGCAGATGAGGTGTGAGGAGGGCTCTAGGTCCCAGAAGGGGATGCAAAGGTAAAATGAGAAAATAAAGAAGAAGAAAGTTCTAATAGAAGACTATAGAGTGGGAAAATGAAAATATACTAATGCAAAGTCCTACATTTTGTCATCTATCTCATTGTAGGGTTAGTAGCTTGTTTTGTAACAAATAAATTTCGTATATCTCAATTTGACATTGAAACGTACCCAAAAGTGAAAGATTCTCAACTTTTAGTACAAAAAGGGTGTCCATAAGATTCTAAAACAAAACTTTTAAAATGGTTTATCAACTTTTAACATGATAATTGTCAGGAACTTATTGTGAAGAATAAAAAAAGGAGAAAACTTTTCCGTAAGAATTGGAGAAAACATTTTTGTAAGAAATACAAATTTAAATATATTAAATTGGAGTAGTAAATCCAAAATAAAAAAAGAGTTTATGTATTACAATTGACAAATTAGGAAAAAAAATTAAAAAAACAAGTCAACAAAAAGAAAAGGGTAGAACCAGATTGACACTGTAGATTGAATAGGAAAAATTCTCTTGATCAAAAGCTGATGACTTGTATTGTTATTGATTAGTAGTTCACCCCCTTGTTTATAACGAAAATGTATTAAATCCCATGCTAAAATACACAATGAAAACTTGTTTGTGTTGTGTATTCACCATACACACAACAAAAATACATTTTCGTCATGTAAACACAATAAATGGAAACATGTTCTTGTTTAGGGTGTTTTTGTAAAAAAAAGAGAGCAAAATTTTAGGGTGCAAATAGTAAATTGGGGTGTTAATAATAAAGTCATAGGCTCCATTGTAATTTTTTTTTGTTAGAGCTTATATTTATTTTGTCTAAATTTTTATTGACTTAAAGTGGACTGACTTATATTGAGTTAGGTTGACATGATTTATTTATTTTTATTACTTAATGTTAATAATTAATAAAATCATAGATGATAGATTTAATATTACAAATATTATTAATGTTTATTTTAATGATATTTTATGTATATGATGTTTTATTTGTTTATTGTTATAATTGATACATTTTATTTTATTTATATTAACATGCATTATATTTTTCTATTTATAGTACAGATAATTATATATATATATATATATATATATATATATATATTATTTTAGTTGATTTAGTTTATAGTAATTAAAAATATTGGGGATGGTAGTGTTGAAAATGAATCCCTAAAACTTAAAGACAACAAAAATATATCCTATATGTTCTTTGTGTTAGATCCAATGACTATATCATGGCCTGTTGGTGGCAACCAAAGTCGTAAACCAACTTAAAAGACCAGGCCATAGCCTTTTTGCATCAACAAAAATCCATCGACTAAATCATGACAAGTTTGCGTCCTATGTTGGTAAAAAGTCTACATATGTTGTAAAAAAATTGTTTCAGGCCTTACTATTCGACCGACCCTATTTACATCAACCAAAGCTATCAACCAACTCCAAAGGCTAGTTTATGACTCTCTGACCTCTTTGCATCAACCAAGATCCATAAACCAAATCATGATAAGCTTGCATCAAATAAAGCCATCAACCAACTCTAGTCACAAGACTATAATCAATTTGACTCAATATGAAAAAAATTATACACAAGCCACTTTTGTGGTTTCTACTAGTTTTTTTTTTCACTCTATACATGCATTTTGCATTATTTTAGGTTACGTTAGATTGTTTCATTTTATGTTTATTTTGAAGTTTGATTTATATTGCCATTCATAAAGAATGTATATTTTATTTTCAAAATAAATCATACAAAACAATTGGCACCATGCAAAACAAAAGTTTGTTTTCACTATGTTTGTGGTCAACAAAAACATGTTTTCCTAAAGGGTATTTTTGTAAAATAATGTAAGGATAATGACCATTTTGGTTTCCAAATATGAAAATCGATGATAATTTAATCCCTTAAATAGCAAAATTTATGATTTCATCCCTAAATATGCAAAAAGTATGACAACTAAATGTTCTCATACAACTTGATAACAAATTGGTTCAAGAACTTAATGTCAAATTGATCCTAAATTTTGTAACTTATGTTAGATTGTTTCATTTTATGTTTATTTTGAAGTTGGATTTATATTTCCATTCACACAAAGTGTATATTTTATTTTCAAAATAAATTATACAAAATAGTTGACAACTAATACAAAATGGAAATGCGTTTTCATTGTCTTTTGTGATCAACAAAAACATGTTTTCCTAAAGGGTATTTTTGTAAAAAAAATTAAGAACATATGATAATTTCGGTTCTCAAATGTGTAAATCGATGATAATTTAATCCCTAAAAGAACAAAATTTTTGATTTTGTTCTTAAATGTGCAAAAAGTATGACAATTACATCTTGTCGTTCTACTTAATAACAAATTAGTTCATGAACTTAATGTCAAATTAATCCTAAAAAAATACAACTTAACAATAGGATGTAATTGTCACACTTTTTAGACATTCAAGGACCAAAATCATCATTTAACAAAAAATTAAACTAAAGTAGAAGGGTATACTTGGCAAAACATGGAGATTTTCAACAATTCTCATCCTTGGATATCTTATTGACTTGGGTATGGTCTTTTTGGGGCATTACTACATCCTAGGATATCTTGTTGACTTGAGTTTGGCAAAACATGGGATTGAACCTGTAACTTTCAGATTATTAGCATGACGTTCTAACCAATTAAGCTAATTGTCTAATTGTGTTATAAAATAAATAATATTGTTATATACAATACTGAAATTTCTAATGCATATTTAATGCACATGTAAATTTAAATAATAAATTTTATGATAATTAATTTTGATATAACTCATACGAATTATTTAATCTGTATAATTTTTTAGAAATAAAAAAATATTTACTATTAAAAAAATTTAATTTATTAAAAAATTGAAAAAAACCACTTACGAATCACGTAATCCGTATGAGTTAACTCATACGAATTACATGATCCATATGACTTATATGGATTACGTAATCCATATGACTCATACGGATTATGTAATCAATATGAGTTAATCCATATGACTCATACAAATCATATAATCTGTGTGAGATATGGATTATGTAATCCGTAAAAACAAAAAACAATTAAGGGTATTTTTAGAATTTTATTTTAATGCTGGGTGCACCTAGCAAAGCCCGTCTTTCTGTCCTGTTTTTTTCTCTTTTTTTCTGTGCTTCTATTTAGGCCCAATATGTATCTTCATCTTCTCACCACTTCCCACCCTAAAACCCTTCTTCTAAACCCTGTTTCTTCGTCCTCCTTCTTCAAGCGACACAACACAACGCAAACCTTGCGGAGCTAAGAAACGCTTCGACATGGCACCGCATTCAAAAAAACCGCAGAAGAAGAACGACTCTGTAGACAAACCGAAAATCGATAAAGCCTCTAAGAAAATATTCAAACCGAAAAAGAGGGAACAAAACATCGCCGTCGCCGCCGCAAAGTCCGAAGCACTCTCTCTGCCACTAGAAGACGAGGTTCCCGATTTCCCTCGAGGTTGCAAACTATCACTCTCCTTATTTTTTTATTTTATTTCTATTTTCCCTGAATACTCGTTTTTTCTTTTTTAATTTAAATTTGAATTTGAATTTGGATTTCAATTGAATGTGTTTCTTCTAGGCGGAGAATTTTCCGCGAAGGGTAGGAATGATTATGATGAGTTTGGCGCCGAGGATCCCTCCAAGAAGACGAGGAAGAAGAAGAAGGGGAAGAATGCGTCGGGTAAGAGTAATGAAGCCGCAGATGACTGGGGCTCGCTTTCCGGCAACGGTATCACCGGAAAGTTGCCGCGGCGTGTGAATAAAATTACTCTCAGGGTAGGGTGCAGCAGTTTGTAGAATGGAGGATGCAAATTTGTTGTTAAATTAAGTTAATTAAGTTAATTTTTATAGCAATGCAAATGTTACTAAGTACATCAATGGTTATTTTTACATGTTTTTGTGTTGCATGTTATGAGAGTGGTTTATTCTGCTTTCTAGAGCAGAATTTCACTAAGTGATTTTATGTAAAGAACATAGCTCTGGCGAACTGCAATGGTATATGGGCTTTAATGTGCATTTGCATAGCTACATAAATAGAACCGGGAAGTTTTTGGTTCCATGATTGAGGGTTGAGTTTTTATATTCATGTTATGATGAATTCAATTAAATGTTAAAAGTTATTTTTTTAAAGTTATTATTCTTATTTAATTTTACAACCAGAATGTTCAAACCGATTGTTATAATATGCTTTTAGTCTTAATTGTTGCATTTTTTTTATTTGGCTTATTGATAACATACCTTTGGATTCCTTTTGTCTGTATGCTGTGCTTAAACTTTTTGTACTTGGATGTATGCCAGAATATAACTCCTGGAATGAAGCTTTGGGGTGTTGTTGCTGAAGTAAATGAGAAAGACCTTGTAGTTAGTTTACCAGGGGGTTTACGTGGTTTAGTTCACGCTTCAGATGCGGTAGATCCTATTTTTGACGACAAAATTGAGGTGTGCAATAAGTATTTTTGTAAAATTCTGATTGTTCTTTTCCTGCGATCCTTACAGTTTACACATATCTTCACTATGACATAAATTTTCTAATTATTTTTGAATCTTGTTGTTTGCCCATCAGTTTTAGCTCATCTCTTTGTTTCTCTCCTTCTTGCTTCAGGTTGGGGAAATTTTCCTTTCTGGTGTATTTTGTGTTGGGCAGCTGGTTTCTTGTGTTGTACTGAGATTGGATGATGACAAGAAAGAGAAAGGAAGCAGGAAAATTTGGCTTTCTTTGCGTCTTTCTTTGTTGCACAAGAACTACAACTTGGATGTTGTTCAGGAAGGCATGGTATGTCATTATTTTATCATGAAATTATTTGTTGTTAACATTTTTTTTAATCAATCATCTAGACTAGGATTCTCCTTTGATTTTTAAGAGATGGTCAATTATGACATACTCGAGCCTGGCTATATGTACGATGCATCTCAAGGTGAATAATATGTTTACAAAAATCTTCATTTGGAAGAGTAATTTCAACACCATTTAAACAATCCTATGCTGACATTAACCTTAAATTATTGTGTGTATATTGGAGTCAATATGTTTCCTAGTCTCCCATAATTAAATTAGGCTTCTGTATTTGTGTACCTTACTCTGGATGGCTGATGGCGGCATTTGGATTTGTATGGATGTTGGATTTAATTCACACTGCATTTGCCTACTTATTGCTAATTTATTTATTTTTAGATTACATATATTGTTTAGCTTATTGTGTCACATTCTTACAATGCTCATGTTTGCTCATAATAAATCAACTTTCCATAAAAAAAATATAGGATTTAAACTCAGAATAGAATTTCCTATAAATTTTGATTGCTAAATGTTTCTGTTTAAAAAAATTCTTTTAAATCAGTTATACTGAGCAATTGCTAATTTTAATAAAGAAATATGCTGCCTTAAATCTGTTTGTATTCTTTAAAATCTGTTTATTACATTGTAAAAAATGCAATAAAATAAAATAAAATAAAAATAACTAGTTTTTGTTCTTTTTGTATACAATTTATTGTGCTATTATGATCCACCATTATGATGATTGCTATGCATTTCATATTGTAGCCTGTTGTGGTTCTTAATTCATTCACTATATTCAGTGGCCTTTGAGTGTCATAGGGATTATGGAATATGATAGATGAAAGTTTTGATTTTTTGTGCACTACATATATTCAGGTCCTTGCTGCATATGTGAAGAGTATTGAAGATCATGGTTACATTCTTCATTTTGGTTTACCTTTTTTCATGGGGTTCTTACCAAAAAACAGCTCTGCTGGTAAAAGTCAAGCTCCTGCTGTGAATTTGCTGCTCATCTTGTCTGGCATGATTGAACCAAGCTCAATTTGTGGTTTTCTTTGCCTTTCTTTTCTTATGCAGAAGGCTGGGGTGGTGAAGTAAAAATTGGGAAACTTCTGCAGGGTTTGGTTAGAAGCATTGATAAAGTTCGTAAAGTGGTTTACTTGAGTTCTGACCCTGATACAATAACCAAAAGTGTGGTATGCTTCCTCTGTATTAATTATATTGTCATTTTGGTATCTATTTTAATGATTCTCACTTCCCTTTTGACTGGTTATTTAACTTATTTTCTTTGTGCATTTAATGCAGACCAAGGACCTCAGAGGTTTATCAATTGATCTTCTAGTTCCAGGAATGCTGGTAAATGCCTGTGTGAAGTCAATCCTTGAGAATGGTGTTATGTTATCATTTCTCACATACTTCACAGGAACTGTAAGTGCATCCTGCAATTGTTGTAAATGGAATGCTTCAATTGTGTATATAGATTCTGTTGACAAACTCAATGCTCTCACAACATTAATGTTTAGAATCTTTTCATTGCAGGTTGATCTGTTTCATTTGCAAAATATTTATCCTGGAAAAAATTGGAAGGATAAGTGCAGTGAATCTCAGAAGGTACTTTTGAATTACACCTTTGCAGCTTTTACAACTTTTTCAACAGACAAATTGTATCCCAGTATTTGCTTGACACACTGAAATACTTTCATTGGAAGCTCCTTCTGTATGACGTACCAAGTTATTGAGTGCAAGATTTTTCATGCATGTGTTGCATCATCTGATATAATATTCTAGTGGATAATTTTTTTTATGCCTTAGCATGTATAGTAATTGGTTACATTGGCATTTTTGGCACCTCTGTATTGTTTCAGAGAGAGGCAGACACCATTTAGGCTAAAAATGATGAGGAATTTGATCCATAATGTAATACAAGCGATCCATTAGAATCTTCTTGCAGTTTAAAGCTCTCTTGTCTAGGCTTCTTCAACTGATCTTAAGTATATGGCTTTAAAATTTAAGTGTGTAAGGCTTTAAAATTTAAGTGTGTAATTTTTATAATTATAAATAATACAAGTGGATTGACATATGCAGATTTAAAAACGAGTTGTTTTAGGGGTGTTACTTTTTTATCAAAAGAAATTCTTTTTTATTCCTACTCAACCCTCCCATAAAAAACAATGGTTGTGCACTTAGTTCTTTGGCATCATTGGATTTCTGTTTGCAGTCATAAATTCATAATGCATCATCATGTTGGTTTTTTGTTTCTTAGCTTCATATTTACTTCTTTACCTTGATGGGTGTTCACATTGAGTTTGCAATGTAATTGGTGTATTTTTCAGCTGATTCTGTCTTTTGTGCTGTCAAGCAGGCTAGTTTCTTTTAAATTTACTGTTCTATTTTTCTAAGTGCCTTTTATGTTATCTAGGTTGTTTCTCGGATATTATTCATTGATCCATCAAGTAGAGCTGTTGGTTTGACACTGAATCCACATCTTGTTCAGAACAGGGCCCCTCCTTCTGTAAGTATTGTAGCTTAAATATCCTTGGTGCTCTAAGGATGACATATTTCAATCCATGGAATGGATTCTGAAACTGTTTTTTATTCTCTTTCCCACAAGTAATAACCGTTCTATGCTGTTAAATGATGCTTTTCTTGTCTGTTGCTTCCATAATTATTATTGTTATTGATAATCATGCGTTCCATGTTGGAGACTGATGAACTTTCTTTGTTGTCCAGCATGTTAAAATTGGAGATATATATGACAACTCAAAAGTTGTTAGGGTGGATAGAGGATTAGGACTATTGCTTGAAGTTCCATCAATTCCGGAGCCAACTCCAGCTTTTGTCAGCGTACGTAGTGTTTGGACAAGTTTTAATGTTACAAAACTTTTACAGTATGAAATCTGAATGTTCAACTACATTACAATTACAATTAAGCCTTACCCCACCAGGCAAAATGAAAATGACCATTGAAATTATTGTTGACAGATATCTGATATTGCTGAGGAGATCCCAAAACTTGAGAAGAAGTACAAAGAAGGAAATCATGTTCGAGTTCGGATTCTTGGGTTAAGATATTTGGAAGGAATTGCTACAGGAGTTTTGAAGGTTGTCATTGTACTTTTACTTAATTTAATTTCTAAAAGATGATAAGCATCTGTAAGTGAATGGTTGCAGTGCCTTTTATGTTGGTATTACACTTGAATCACATACTTTTTATCATCTTAGGTCTTTTTGTTTGGAGAATGGGTTATGTGGAGAATGAGAATGGGTTATTTGGAGAGATGGAGAGAATCTGTGAGTGAGGGAGAGAATATTGAAAACTGAATTGAGGTGAAAGGTGATATTATTCAACCCAAGGAAGGAACGGTTACACCTCAGTTTATATAGACAGTTACATAACTGTAACTGTCAACTAACTCTAGTCAGTTAGTAAGACAGTTAACTAACTAACTATGAACTCACTATTAACCATGGTTAAAACTTTACCCAATAGCTGAGAAAAGAAAACTATCTATTGAGTAAGTATACTCCTATAACATAGAACATTATAAAAGCAGTCAAGTTGGAACTTCATTTATTTATGATTCACTTGTTATCTGACCAGCTTTGGTATTGGTATATACTGGCAAGCTGCAAGCTATTATACACTTTTTTAATATTTAATCAAGTTGTCCTTTGTGTCTGAACATCAATTATCTGTTGAATTTGAAAATGTTTTTGATAATTTCTTTATTGATCATTTGTAACCTCAGTCTGATTGCTGTAGACTGACTATGTATGTGGGCCATCACACAATGGTATTATGTGTCTTTTTTTGTGTTAATGTGCATTAGTACTTTTAAGAGCTTGACCTTATGATGGATATAGGAGTTATTACATTCTAGAGTGCTTATTCTTATGATTGTCTTGATTGCTTGGAAGAATTGCTAATGGCTCTAATCTCTTATAGAAATAATAATTTGTTTAATTGTAAGCTTTCTTCTAAATTTTTAGTGCTCTGTCAGGAGTATAATTGGTCTGGTCTGTATCATATCCTTTGAAAGTTCATTTCTTCTGTAGTGTCCCATGTTAGATTGCTTCCAACCTTTTCATTCATGATTATGTTCTACATTTCAGTTGTTTCAAAAGCTCCAAGGTTTAGTTCGTGTCATTTTTGTCTATCTCATTCCCATAATCATAGATATTCATGTGTGATGTAACTAGAACGTGATGACCTTTTCAAAGTAGAAGCAATATAATTTAGTTGTTCTATATTCAATAATTTATTCTCTCTGAAAACTAGTTTATTAATGTTAAATATGTTCTTGAATGTGCAAACTAATGACATGTCTTTCGGAAATAAAAAAGGTAGCTGCATAAACTGAGCTAGTCTGTTGTTTCTCTGTATAATGGCTTTCCGTGTGGATACAGTTTTAAATTTGATGTTATATGGAATAATGTTGACATAGATGTTAGTAGGAGGTTTTCAATTAATCATCTTTTTTGTTTTCATATCATGCAGGCTAGTGCTTTAGAAGAGGAAGTGTTTACTCATTCTGATGTCAAGCCTGGCATGGTGGTGAAGGCTAAGATTCTTTCAGTTGACAGCTTTGGCGCTATAGTGCAAATTCCAGGTGGTGTGAAGGCACTTTGTCCTCTTCGACATATGTCTGAATTGGAAATTTCAAAGCCTGGAAAAAAATTTAAGGTTCTATAAACTTGTGCTAGTTATTTTTAGTATTGTCATTTTTTGTTTCTTCAGACCATATATGGTAAATGTTTGTGATGGGACAGTTAAGACATTATGTGACTGAAGTTTTTACCTGGATTATGGTACAGGTGGGAGCTGAATTGGTTTTCCGTGTGCTTGGTTGCAAGTCAAAACGAGTGACAGTTACACACAAGAAAACCCTTGTATGTTTCTACATGTGAACTCTTCTCCAGTTTATTCAATCTCAAAGGCACTATTATAATTTTTTTCTCTTTTTTTTTAGTTTAGTTATCCTGTAAAATGTTTCTTTATGGATCCGTCAATTATATTTTCATACCTATCGTGAATTATCTTTCTCGACTTTCAAAAGTAAGGTTCATCTGACTCTTTGTTGTTGGATAATATGTTCCTTCTAAGAGTTTCTTCTTTGGCTTCTTTGTTGTACTATATTTTCAGTGAGGACTGCGTCCAATATCTTTCTTCCATTCACCAAAAAAAGCCTTCCCTGAATATAATTGCCATGCAGGTCGGACCTATTGTTAGGAACCAAGAATTGAAATGATGAAGAAAAGAAAGAATTTTACTGTATAGTAAGAAAAGAACAGAAAATAGGAGAGAAAACTCTCCTCCAAGGGTTTCCCCTTCACAAAGGATTTCCCCTTTCACAAAGAGCTAATGCTCAATTTACAATGACAACAAATCTCCCTCTTTCCTATCCTTCTTATCCTATTTATATCTAATAAACCCCTCTAACTAATTAACTAACCCATTACTATTTACTAGTCTAACTATCTTAACTAACTTTCCCCTCTCCTTATATCCTAACACTTATCCTACCCAAATTTTAAAAATATGATAATCTTTGCACTGTTGTTCAGTATATATAATTTTCACCTAAATTTGCTTGTCTTTCCATTGTGGTCTTAATTATCCCTGTTGTGAAGGATATTGTAGTTTTGAACCTGAGTATGTAGTGAAACCAGGGTCATGTAGTACTACTTTATAGTGATGTATTTCTATGACATGTTTACCATTATGACACCCTTTAGTTAATGAAATGTGTTGAGCAGCACATGTGGGAGCAATGGGGTGTGGGGTTTGAAGAAATAATAAATAAAAATTTTCCTTTTGCTGTGTACATCTTTCAATAGGCATGTTTGTCTCTTCATTGTCCTCGGTGAAGAAATTTTGGGAGCATTTATTAATATCCCTCACCCCACCCTACCCCAATTTATTAGTTCTGTATTCAATTCTGAATCAGATATATGATATTTCTGCAGGTTAAATCAAAACTTGGGATTATTAGTTCATATGCTGATGCAACCGATGGTTTGATAACCCATGGATGGATAACAAAGATTGAAGTTCATGGATGCTTTGTACGGTTTTACAATGGGGTCCAAGGATTTGCTCCCAGGCAAGTGTCTGATTTATCTGTATACTTATGTCATGATAACAGTCAGTTATATTTTGATGTTTGCTTAAATCACGAGCTTTTATTATTGGAAATTTCATCTTCATTTTTCACCTTTTACTCTTGACTAATTTCCTCATTCCCTTATCATTCATTTATCATGGGATTTTTAAATGTTTGAACTTTGAAGCCTTTTCTTCTCACTAGATAAAATGGTATATAGTCTTATGCCCCAAAAGAGTTCTAATTAATGAAGTGTATTTTATTTTGGCAATGCATGGGGTTAATTTTTTTTTTCTACAATATTTTTTTCTGTTTATCTAATCATGTTTTTCATTATTTTCACATGATTTTGAAGGATGTTTTATTGTTTAGTTTTGTACCTTTCTCTTATATGGAAAAGATTTAGAACCTTGTTTAAATTGGATTTTCTGCCTGGGTATCATATTTATCAATCATTTGCTATAGTGGCATTATGGTGGTGCATTTTTCAATAAAGGCAATAGCAGTCTCAATCGTAGTCACTATAGCTGTGCTAGAATGATGTTTTATGAACAGTGTTTTCAATGGCGTAACGTGGTGGAAGGCCAAAAGTCCGCCATATAAACACGCCATTGCAGCCTATGGCGCCACCATAGCGGGCCTCCCTTCACAAACTGCCTATGGTGGTTGGCATAACAAACGCCATGCCATTCCGCCATAGCGGCCATAGCCCTGGCATTTTACAGCACTATTATGAAAACTCATTTTTGCCCTCAACACTGTTGTTTTGGGGGCTTTCTTTAGGGTCAAAGTTGAGATTTCACTCCCTTTTCAGAATGTTAAAAAAGAAATCCCAAATTGGTTATAATTTCCCACACTTCTATTAACTTTGTGATTCTCACCCTATTGATTCTACCAATACCCACTCATCTTAGGCAGTATTTCCAATGGCATCCACCCTCCATTCTTTCCTCTACATTGAACTTTGAAGTTTGAATCACCTATGTACTGAACTCTGAATCCTCAACTTCTATTCTTTGTGCTACACTAACCCTCAATTTTTATTGAATGCTTTAAGATGTCTTGTATTTTAAAAAATATGGATGTCTTTTTAAGTTTGCTTGTTTCCTAGACTTTTATTTTAATGCACTTGTATATTTTTCTTAAGACCTATGACATTTTATTGTTAATTATGAATACTTTGGGTAAGTTTTCTGCACACTCATGCATACATATATACTCCCTCTGGAAGTGTGAAATGAGGTATTTTTGCTTATATTTGAGTCCAAAGGGAGTATATATTAGTGTTATCAATGGTGGAAGGCTAAAGTTCCACCATATAAACATGCCAATGTTGTTAATGGCGAATGGCGGTTCATGGCGGAAAGTAAAAAATCCGCCATAAAAATATGGCGGATGACGTAGCGGAAAATGGCGAATGTCATGGCGGACAAAAAAAAAACATATATATAAACTCATTGAAATTGAAAAAAACAAAGGATTGCATTCAAATAAACTAAAAAAGTTTCATGAGTTCATACAATAATCAAGTACCAACACCAAATAAACTCATTGAAGAGTTCAAATTTCAAAATAAGAAAATGATAAAAACATAATGCAAAGTGCAAAGTGAAGGTTGAGGCTCTAATCATCTTCTCCAATCCCAACATAATCATCTTCGTTGTTATCATATGGTAATGGAGCATCTCCCTCTCCCTCTTCCCCATCAGACGCCTCAAAATTGACCATGATTTCTTCTTCTTCAGATTCAACATCAATATTCTCCTCAACATCTAGATCCTCATCATTTTCTTGGACTGCTTTTTGCTTCCTTGATGAAGATCCAACAACCATTGCCTATTTTTTAGAAGTTTGGGCAGCAGCAACACTTGTTTTTTGCTTTTTCCGCCTAGTATACATCCTACACTCTCCAACCCCCGAAGCCTGATACACAGTTGCCCAATTTAGAGCATCATCATCTTCAAATACCAAATCATTTCCAGCATCATTATCATCATCTTGATCCATCTCTCCCACGAGCCATTCATTGCATACATCAATATCATTAAGAGAAATTGGATCAATTCATCTCTTGCATTATATCTTTGCTTCAATTGTTGGTTGTATTTGACAAACACCAAATCATGCAACCTCTTGTGCTCAAGCCTATTTCTTTTTTTGGAATGAATCTACAACATAACAAATAAATGTTGATTTCAATCTCAAATATACTCCAAATAAAACTTGATCATCAAAATTAAATAAAATTAAAAAGTATAGTTAGAGTTTTGTCACAATTACTTGCTCAAACACACTCCAATTTCTTTCACATCCTGAAGCACTGCAAGTCAAACTCAAAATTTTAATAGCTAGCTTCTGCAAATTTGGAGTTTGTGACCCAAACATTCGCCACCAATATGCTGCAATACCAATTACCAACCAAGAGCATAACTTAGAATTTTGAATTATAACACTAATACATAAAAAAAATAGTATGATAAAAGTTTCTTACTAGGAGAATGGGTTTTCCTTTGAGCCATTGCAAAGTCGGAACCAAAGTGGTAAGCACCAATCTTGTAAAGATGCAACTCGGTTAGAATTTTCTGTTGCACATCAAATTGTGGAATCAACTTCTTAATGCACTCAAACAAATCATTGGTGACCTCAAAATCAAACTCCAAGTCAGTGTTGTCATAAAAGAACTCTGGATTTAAGAAGTGAGCAGCTGCATGCAATGGCCTATGAAGCTGACAATTCCATATTTTATCAATGATTGCAAACACATCTTTGTACTTGCTTTCATTGTTGTTGAAAGACTTGATAATTGTTTCTTTTGCCTTGTCCATTGCTTCATAAATATAGCCCATGGCTGTTTTTCTTTCACCATCCACAAGACGAAGCACTTTCACAAGTGGAGCCATGACTTTAAGAGTGTAAACCACACTATTCCAAAAAGAAGGCATGAGCACTACCTTTGCAGCTTCTTTTCCCTTAGGCTCCTTAGATAGCTTGTTCAAGGTCCATTCATCAGAAGTAAACATCTTTCTAATATTGGCTTTCTCTTTGTGAAGCCTTTCCAAGGTTAGATAAGAAGTGGCAAATCTAGTAATAGCATGTCTTACCAATTCCCTCTTGTTTGTAAAATTTCTCAACAAACTTAAGGTACTAGAATGGACATAGATAAACCCAACTAGATTAATTGCCCTTCTAATTGTCTTCCTTATCAAGGGAAGCTTCCCAATATCTTCAAGCATCAAATCAATACAATGAGCTGCACAAGGAGTCCAATAAATATGTTTCCTTTTCTCCTCCAACAACTTACCCGCTAAAATATAGTTGCTCCCATTATCGGTTACAACTTGAACAACATTCTCTTCTCCAACTTCCTCCACAATGGCATCAAGCAACTCAAAAAGCTCAAAAAGCTTTTCACCTGTCTTTACAAAATCAGAGCCATCAACAGACTTCAAAAACATGGTACCAGCTTGAGAGTTAATCAAAAAATTAATGTTGCATCTTTGTTTCCGATCAGTCCATGCATTGGACATAATAGTACAACCATACTTGACCCATTGCTCCCTATGGCCTTTCATCAAATTTTCAGTATATTCAACTTCCTTCTTTAAGAGTGGAACTCTGATGTCATGATAGCTAGGAATGGGCAAATGTGGCCCATATTGACCAATGGCTGCAACCATGTTCTCAAAGCTTTTCAATTTAATGAGGTTGAATGACAAACCTGCTTGGTACCAAAAGCGAACAATATGTTGATGCACCTTCAATACTTCATTCTTATCCATTGACTCTCTTATGTTCATTTGCCTGAACATCTCCATTTTTCTCCGATTGATTGCATTTTCTGGATTCTTACAAAATTTGTCCATTGGTCCTTTTTTAGTCCCACACTTTGTCTTTGCACTTGCAGCAACATTACAAGAGTCCGCAAACTCATCTTCTTCACTTCCATCACATCCAATTGGTTCACCAAATTCAAAATCTCCTATATTTGCCATATTACCACTGCCAGAAGTACTGTAAGTGGTCCCACTTTTTTTGGTAGCCATATATTCCTTCAACTCTTCGACTACATTTGGGGGAGTTTTCTTGCAAGCAACAATGTTGCCCGACTTCCCAATCAGGTGTTGTTTGGCTCGGCTTATTCCTCCCTTTGTGATTTTTCCACAGAAATTACAAACAATGGTGTTTGTATCTCCTTCCACTAGTGAATGGCAATATTTCCAGCCTGGGTCTGCCTTATTTTTCCTCGTTGCACTTGTAGTAGCAGCATCGGATGATGGTTCAGCCATTCAAAAGAGGACTGAACAGTTAAAAAAGTTGTGGTGTCAAATACGAAAAAAAAATGGGACTGTTAAAAGTAAAAAGGGGTGTCAAATAGCAAAAGGAAAAAAAAGCTGCAGACAGAAAACAGGGGGTGTCAAACAACAAAAATAAAACTAAAAAAACCTACGTCTTCTTCTTCTTTGCGACAACTTTGTCTTCTTCGCGTGAACTTCTCGCTGCAGGCCGCCGTTCGTGACAGGTGCGTCGTTGCCGGAGCTCGTCGCCGCCGTTCATGCCGGTGCGTCGCTGCCGGAGGTCGTCGCGGCTGTGTGCGTGTGCGGGGTGCGGGAGGGACGCGGCTGGGTGCAGGGGAGGCTCGCGGTTGGGTTCTCTCTTAGATGGAAGGCTGTTCTGAATCACAGAGCTGCGTGGGAGGGTCTTTTAGTTGAATGAATAACCGGGTAGGGTTGGGTCGGGTCAGCCCAACTCCTACCGCGGACAAAAAGCAAAAAAAAACCGCCATTTTTGCCACCCCGCCATAACCGCCACGACCGCCATGGCGCTGCCATCCCAAACCCGCCACGCCACCGCTATTCGGTGGCGTTTTTTCGAAACATGAAACATGCTATTGCGGCTGATCCATAGTTATTAACTGAGTTTCTTGCTATCTTGGTTGACCCAATTTTAAAGTTGAACTCTTCAATTGTAAGCCTTTATTTTTGGTTTGTATTATATTCCTGTTTTTATGTTGTGGCATCTTGAAAACTCATTGACTGTAATATGTTGACTACATTCCAGTTGTGATGTGAGTATTAGTGTTATTCTCTTACTAGAACTATGTTATTCATTGTTTTGATTTAAGAGCAGATCTGAACTTGGATTAGAGCCAGGTGCTGATCCAGGTACAGTGTACAATGTTGGACAAGCTGTCAAATGCCGGGTCATAAGTTGCATTCCTGCTTCACGGAGGATCAACCTTAGTTTCATAATAAAGCCCACAAGGTTTGCTTCTTTCCCTTTCTGCTTGTTGTCAAATTGTATTTTTTGGTGAGATCATATGTTTTCTTCCAAATGTAAAAAGTAGTTTAAGTTCTGTCAGGTAAAATAAGAAGCTATCTGCTGACTCACTTTGCTGGGGTACAAATTATGCTAATCCAATGTTACATTCAAATGACAGTGTTTCTGAAGATGATATGGTTACGTTGGGTAGCCTTGTTTCAGGAGCTGTTGACAGAATAACATCTAATGCTGTTGTTGTTTATGTCAATGCAAGTGGTTTCTCAAGGGGTACAATATCCATGGAGCACTTGGCAGATCATCATGGTAAAAATTCCCTGATGGTTGGTAAAAGGCTTTCCTATTGCTGCTTACTCCTAATGTAATTGCTAATTGTAGCTTCATACTTTGCAGGGCAAGCTATTTTGATGCACTCAGTATTGAAACCTGGATATAATTTTGATCAACTGCTGGTTCTAGGTACACTTAAGATATTCAGCATGTTCTTTGTAGTAGCATATGTCATGACAGTTAATGCCTGGGCAAAGCTGTTAGGCATTAAATGTTAACAATTCTGTGTGTTTGTCATTTTATTAAGGTTTGATACTTAATTTGTTTACCTTTTAGAGTTAGGGAAGAATCCAAGTTTTCCCGATGGTTATATATATAAGTTTGATTCCTCTTGTTTCTATTTTAACATCTTTTTACTTAGACATTCATTGCTGGGCTGATTTCATTTCCCTTCTATTTTTGGTGTAGCAGCTACTTTTTAACTTACTTCCTATCATTAAAATTATTATGTTTTTGTACTATAATTTTACTTGACCTAAGGTTTGAAAATAAATAAGAGGTCAATTTTTTACATCACAACATCATAATTATTCAGAATTTTATTGCTTTAATTTCAACAGTTTTCAGTAAGAAACTGTGTGTTGTGTGTGAAACAGAAACTTCAACATAGGTTATTAATGTTATTTCTTAGATATGAATGAGATTCACTCTTATTATTCTGTGTTTTGCTTTTCAGTGTCATCTATCGAGTTGATAACTTATATCATAAACCTGCAACTATTAGTTTAATGTTTCATTTTAATCAATGTAGATGTTAAGGGAAACAATTTGATCCTGTCTGCCAAAAGTTCTCTTATTAAACATGCTCAGCAGATTCCTGCAGATATCAATCAGATACATCCTAACTCTGTTGTGCATGTAAGTGATGATGTCATATATGAACTGCTTCCAGCACTTTTTTTTTGATAGTCATGTTTTTTTTTAGTTTCTTGCTTGTCAGTGACATGCTGTAAAGTTTTTCTTCTTTTGCTATATAAATTGTGTATGGAGCAGGGCTATATATGTAACTTAATTGAGTCTGGCTGCTTTGTTCGTTTCCTTGGTCATTTAACCGGCTTTGCTCCTAGAAATAAGGTATCTCAATTTAACAAATCCCCTTCCCTTTGTTTCTCTATTACACACCTCACTTTATCCTAGGCATATGATAGCCTGATAACCTTGTTCTATTGTATAGG
Source organism: Glycine soja (assembly GCF_004193775.1). NCBI lineage: Eukaryota > Viridiplantae > Streptophyta > Magnoliopsida > Fabales > Fabaceae > Glycine > Glycine soja. Next base: position 18,826,271 of record NC_041010.1, on the reverse strand, counting down.
CTGCAGATGACCAGAAAAGCAATATTTTGGAAGCTTATTACATTGGGCAATCAGTTCGCAGCAACATATCCAATGTTAGTATATTTCAGGCTGTATATCAATTTTATGAAAGCTTAGTGCTGGCTAAAACAGTGTAATACAAATACTCTTTTTTTTTATTAAAAAAACTTCAGGTTAGTAGTGAAACTGGTAGAGTAACACTCTCTCTAAAGCAGACAGCTTGTTCTTCAACTGATGCATCATTTATTCAGGACTACTTTCTCATGGATGACAAGGTATAAAGAATTATCAAGTAACTCTAATATTATTGACACACAGTCTCGCATTTTATCATTCTACTTATTAAATTGTTCATTTTATGCATGCTAACACCCACATATGCCTATCCTTATGCTGTTTTCAAGTATGAGCTTCATATGCCCACAATACATGCTTTTTGGCTTACTCAATTTCTTTCCAAACTGTTATTTTTGAAATAGAATTGGATACCTAGAGTACATTTGTTCATCTATATGTTCATTTATTTTGATTAGAAAATGATGTTGGTGTTCATTTTGTTCTGCAACTAGATTAATGCAGTTTTACTATTTACTTTCTTATGAGATTTTTCTGAGGTGTGTTATATCTAGCTGTTTTAATAGAACCAGATCTCCAAATTTACAGTTTGTGCTTCCTTTTACATAAAATTTTGGAAAATATAAGATAGCCAAAAATTTGCCCGAAGAGTTGACATTATTATTGATAGTTAAGTGGTCTCTAACATATTGACTTGTCTAAAAGTCAACCTTGAATTTTGGAAAATTTAAAGTTAAATTCATGAAAAAAAAATTCTGGCCGTGAATTGCTCTTTGACTTATCATAGAAAAAAATGTAATGCTATGTATTTTTGATAAAAAAATAAGATTTTGATTTTTTGTTATTTTTGTTTATTTGCCTCTTGGATAAATTTTCTCCTGTGTTCCTGTCAGCAATTCCTTTCACATCCTCTCCCTTTTCTATTACTTCTTATCTTGTGTGCATCTTTGAATTAGATTGCAAGGTTGGAATACTGTGGCTCTGGTGCATCTGATACAAAGTGGGATGAAGGATTTAACATTGGTATGGTTGCAAAAGGCAAAGTTAAGGCTGTTGAGGATGTTGGACTTGTTATAAGCTTTGAACATTATAATGATGTTTTTGGTTTTATTGCCAATTATCAGTGTAATTTTTCTCCTTCCCACATGGTATTTAGTTATTAACTAATATGTTTGGATGGTTCTTATCAAGTGCAAGTACCAATTCTCATTTTGATATGATTCCATAGTGGCTGGAACTATTTTGGAGAGTGGCTCTATAGTGGAAGCATTGGTTCTTGATGTTGGAAAGGCAGACAAGCTTGTTGAGTTAACTCTAAAACCAGAGTTCATTAATAGATCTAAAGAAAGTTCCATAAGTCGTACCAACAAGAAGGTTGGAATTTTTTTTTCTGCTCCTTGCCTCTTTCGTCTGTCTTCATGCATATATATCACATTTTTGTCCCACATGGCAGAGAAAAAGCTGAGTAAATTTTTTGATAAAAATTATTTGCTGCCATGCTATGGAAACATCTTTATGAAATTTATCTCATTGCATTGTTTCTTTCTTCTCTCTAATTAACATTCCTTTTTTTTTATCTGAAGGGAAAACAGTTTGAATTTTTTTAATGTTATGCTTAAGGGTTCTATAATGGGCATTCAAATTTTTATTAAGAAGGCAGCCTTGTGCACGAGGCTTCTTCCATCATTCTTTCTTGACCTACTTTGACCAAATTAATGAAATACCTTGGTTCCAGAAACGTCGAAGGGAGGCATCAAAGGACTTGGTATTACATCAGACTGTGAATGCAGTAGTGGAAATTGTAAAAGAAAATTACCTGGCAAGTATTAATATTGTTCTTCACCGTTAGCCATCTTCTGGTAAAACTTGTTCATGCATATTAACATATTTTACTGAAATTATTATCTACAAGGCAGGTTCTATCAATTCCAGAAAATGATTACACTATAGGATATGCATCAGTATCAGACTATAATGCTCAAAGGTTTCCTCATAAACAATACCAAAATGGGCAGAGGTGAGCACAAAATTTGCTGATTAAAAGTATCAACTCAGGTTTTCACATGTATTTTATCCCGTATAACTAAACATTACTCAAAAGTTTGTGTCCAAGACTAAGTAATATGGTGCCTCCAATAATTTTGGATGGTAAAGTGGGTACACACTCGAATGACTGTTAGCAGCCTGGCCAGTGCCACCTGTGTGATTCCTAGACTTCGATTCCTCGTTTAATACATTAAAGAGTTTGTAGTAACAATCTGTCTTATTGTATTGGTCTTTATTTTGTGGTTAAATGCTCTTTTTCTTTGTATACAAGGGGATGCAAGGAAATGCTCGTTTATATTCTGTTTGTTTGTCTTGTGTTTTGGTTATCATCTTGTATTCTTTGGAGGAATTTCTTTGGACTTTCCTTTTTCCTCATAAATTTTGGACTTGTGTAATTCTTTTCCCTACTCTTGTACTCTTGGATTCCTGTGTTGATCATTTACTAAGAATCATTTTCTACTCCCTAATCTTGTGTCTGCTTCTACTTGTAAAGTTACAGTTTTTAATTCAATGTTTTATTGGGTTATCGCTAATCATTTTGTGTTTGGAGGCCAAATATTTATGCATAATAATTGTCTCATGAGTTCATATCATAATTTGTTTCCTGTTACCTGGAATACATGAGGCATATGCTTTTTTATTGTCAAAGGAATTGGAACATCACATGTATGCCCTTTTAAGTATTCCATTGCTAGAAGATATATCAAGATTCTGAAAAATACTTCTTATAGTAAAATATCATTTTGATGTTAAATATGAAAATTATTTTCATGAGTAGAAGCTTCATTTTCTTTGCCTAGTTTTCCCACAACTCATTGCATTGCATATTTTACTTGATCAGTGTTGTTGCAACTGTTATGGCTCTTCCAAGTCCTGAAACATCAGGAAGGTTGCTCTTACTTGTCGATGTGGTCAATGAGACATCATCTAGTTCTAAAAGAACCAAGAAGAAGTCTAGCTACAAAGTGGGAACTCTGGTTGAGGCAGAGGTATGTGGGTTTATCTAGTTTGGTTATATTTGAGTCCAGAGTAGTATTTCTTATTCTGACAAATTAAAAATGTGTTTCAAGAATTTTCTTTTATAATATGGTTGTCCAGATTACTGACATCAAAACGCTTGAACTGAAGCTGAAGTTTGGATTTGGTCTATATGGCCGGATTCACATAACAGAGGTAAGCATTCTGTTTTTCTGGTGTCAATATTAAAATTAGCATTTGAAGTTGTAGATTTGATAACAAAGCTTCTGCCATTATGGGGCCTTGAGAGTGTCAGATGTGAGCTCTTTACCCTTAGCTGATATGCTGTTTTTGTAGCTGTAAATTGTGACCAAATTCACATAGCAGCGACCTTAATGTTTCCTTGCAGCAACGTTTGCCCTTTTGTTGATGTGCTATCTATTTTAGTTTTAGTATTTTTCTAAATAGTTGGGTGCCTATATACAGGTATATTATGGAAATGTTTTGGAAAATCCATTCTCTAGCTACAAAGTTGGGCAAACAGTGACAGCAAGGATTGTTGCAAAACCTAATGAGTCAGATGGCAATCGGAAGGGCTCTCAGTGGGAGCTATCAGTCAGACCTGAAATGGTTACAGGTTAAGTACACCACTAGCCGGAAATTATGTGAATGATTAAAATACTGGTTATTTTGTGAAACATATATGAAGAAAGACGGGTTAAATTGAAGGCCAATATTTGTTTCATAAGCATGTAGCCATGTATGGACTCATCTTTATTCTTTACCTGAGTGGTGCTTGGGAGTAGATCCTACAGTTGCATTCTTATTGGGAATTAATTTTACCTGACATCCTAATATCCTTATATTATAAGTTATAGCCGTATTTGTTCTTATCATTATATATTGATATTGATATCAGATACATGTTCATTGGAAGCAAGGGTAATTATATTTTCATCCCCACCCATGATTGAACTCTGTTTTGGTATCCATTTATACTATTCTAGTCTGCCCTTATTTTCCTAAGTTTGTTTTCTTATGAATTTTTAATTCTATCTCGTCAGTATCTACTAGTCAAATATATCTCAACAGTTTGTACCTGTTAATTATGAAAATTTTCATAGTCTCCCTGCAATTTAATATATAATCTCAATTCCAATTCAGGTTCCAGTGATATAGATGATGTATCTGAAAATCTTGAGTTTAAAATTGGGCAATGCGTGGCTGGTTATGTATATAAAGTAGAAAGTGAATGGGTCTGGTTAACAATATCGCGAAATGTAAGGGCTCAGCTATATATTCTTGATAGTGCTACTGAACCCAGTGAGCTTGAGGATTTCCAGAATCGATATCATGTTGGACAACCTGTTTCTGGTCATATTCTAAGTGTCAACATGGAGAAGAAGCTATTGCGGTTGGTTGTGCGCCCCTTTTCTACTCTTTCTTGCGGAACTAGTGAAGAGCCACTAACTAATGTTGTGGATAAGGATTTAACAGCATATGTTCATGAAGGAGATATTTTAGGTGGAAGGGTTAGTAAAATACTTCCAGGTGTTGGTGGATTGCTTGTCCAAGTTGGTCCTCGCACATATGGAAAAGTACATTTTACTGAACTTGCAGACACATGGGTGCCTGATCCGTTGTCTGGATATCATGAAGAGCAGTTTGTCAAATGTATAGTGCTTGAAGTCAGCCACACTGTCAAGGGTACTATTCATGTTGACTTGTCATTGGGATCTTCCAATGTGAAGCTTTCCCAGGATTCTGCTGTGTAAGTACTAGTATTGATACTTCTTGTTCAATCTTTTTTTTTTGAGATCAATCTTTAAATAGTCCTAGCCTGTGCTGTTTTTTCTTTTTTCTTTTTCATCATACTAATATTTAAATTGGTTGTATTGGTTTATTACCTCTGTTCAAAGCACAGGCTGTTGCCAAAGTTATGTTAAAAACCTATAATAATAATATAATTGAATCTATTATACCTGATAATTTTCATCCTATTATTAATTGTTGATTTTTCAGGAATGCTAACAGCAAATGTGTGGAGAAGATTGAGGATCTTCATCCTGATATGATTGTAAAGGTATAGGGACTTTTTTGTCTTTTTCCATGTCATAATTCTTTTTTTTTTTTAATCTAGGGTTTATGTTAGCTTATTTAATGCAAAGTGTTTGCTTACCACCATAGCATTCATCATTTATGTGCCAGGTCCCAGGTTATGTTTTTAGAAATTTTATTTGAATGAATCATTGTTAGAATGGTTTGTGTAATGGGCATGAGTAATACTACTCTTGTAACTGTACTGTAGTTGTTGCTTGCCAGTGCCACTATCTGTCAGCTGTAGGTAGTTAGTAACCGGTTAGTTACAGAAACCTTCTTCTATACTCAGCTCCATATATAGAGCTTCTATGTACTAATCATATAATCAATAATATAATATTCCTTGATTCTACTCTCTCTGTAATTCTAACAATAATCAATTGGGCATAGGTTTTTACTTTTGGGGGGGGGGGGATGGGGGATGGGGGTACTTTTTAGAGATAAATGCTGTAATCTCACTTACATTCTCTTGATTTTCCCCCAAGCTTTTTGCTCTTAAATTTCAGTTTTCTTTGTATTTTATTCAGGAGGACATCTGAGCACCTTTGTTTTCTATCATTCCTCTCTTTTATAATTCTTTTTTGAGAAAAAAGGCAAATACTTTTGTACTCCTTTCATTTGTAAAGGAAGCATCTTTTACTGAGGAATCTGTCAATTGAACTGTTTGATTTTGCATTACAAGGACACCATCTAGTTTGCAGTAGTTTAATGTCAATTAAGAATGCCATGATAAAATAAATTGTAGATTCAATTTTTTCAAGAACCTAATTTCCTCGCATGAATTGATTACAAGATACAGTTTCTCAGAGGTACTTGTCAAGCTCTATACAAAAACCAATTGTAAGTTTTGGTCCTTGATGATTTTCTGCGCTGATAATTTATTGCTGAGCTAAGCATGGATTGGTTGGTGGCATATCGTTATTGGATTTTGATAGATGAGGAAAGGGGTATGTTATTAAATATCCTTGGAAGATAAGAGCCTTAGTAATTGTCAGTTAGTTAGAACAACTAGGATAACTAATTGTTAGTTAGTTAAGAAACTATAAATAGTCAATTAGAGGGGAATTAGAGAGAATCGGGAATTAGGAAGTGGAGGGTGGTGAGACTTCGAAACTCATCTGTATTCTGTCTTGGGTGTTGGAGGCACCACAATAATAATACACACATTCTCTGTTTCTGGTCGAGTTCTATTGGATTTTCTGTATTTTTTCCTCTAAATATTGTATTTTTGATCTTATGATTTATTTGTCTTCTTTTGGCTAGGGTTATATTAAGAATGTCACATCAAAAGGTTGCTTCATTATGCTCTCACGAAAGATTGATGCCAAAATTCTTCTGTCCAATCTTTCCGAACAATATGTTCAAGAACCTGAGAAAGAATTTCCTGTTGGAAAACTTGTAATTGGCAGGTAAGTAATCAACATATTGTCTCTGTTTACTTCTTGACATGAGATAGATATGTGAAGAAATGTACTAAGACAGCGAATAACAGGGTTACATCTGTGGAGCCTCTTTCAAATCGTGTTGAAGTTACACTGAAGATGTCAACGGCTCCCAATATACCCAAATCTGAGATTATTGATTTGAGTAAATTTCATGTTGGAGATGTTGTATCTGGCAGGATTAAGCGGGTTGAGTCATTTGGTTTATTCATTGCAATTGACAACACAAACATGGTATTCCTACAACCTTGGCAGCCATTTCTTGTCCGTATTTGTAATAAAAAGTATTATGATAAAGAAATTAAGAAATGAGAGCTTTTATTTCTTTCATGCTTTTAGCTTTTTTATAAGTCTATGCATTGTATAATATTATTTTTAATTTCATGGTTTTATCCATTTCTTTACTTGGATGCCTCAAATACTTACAGCTTTATCCACAAAATGTATTCGTGGTTGTGATCGTATTTATGTGAAATTATGATTTTTCATAAACCATTCTCTTAAGTGACTGTGGTCAACTTATCTAGGTTGGGTTATGCCATATATCAGAAATTTCTGATAACCGTATTGAGAACATTGAAGCAAACTATAGAGCTGGAGAGAGAGTAAAGGCAAGAATATTAAAGGTAATTCAAATACAAAAGCTTTGGATATTTTACTGGTTTGTATGTTTTTACAAAGGAGATTATATGCCTATTGGTTTTAATTTACATTGCAATTTCTAGCTATTAACTGCGACTGTTTGTATTTGTTGAGATATGATATGATTTATATCTCCAATAACCTATTTCTAGGAAAATAGGGAGCTTTTGATATTTTGGTAATTAGTATCTCGTAGTATCATATCTCTAGATTTCAATTAGATTTTGTTGATCCTTTCCTTTTTTTTTCTAGCCTATCCTTTGTATCTATATTGTATTCATACACTCTTTGTACAGAATTAATCAATGAGAAATACAACGTTTTAATTCTGTCCTTCAATCTCAAGTGTATTATTCTGTATGTATATTGTATAATTGGAAGTGCTTTGCATGAGACCTGTTAATGTTTCTGTAATATGTTGATTTTATCTCGTCAGATAAATATATTTATAATTAGGATTCAGAAGGTTGTATGATAATAAGGGTATATTCTAGCAGACAACCTAAAATCCACCAGGAAAAAAATGGAATCCAATGGATTTGTGTACAAGTTGCTTGAATATCTCTAACCATAGTAGACAGATAACTAAAACCCTTCCAGAACACTTCTAAATGCTATGCTAACTTATTCTGACTCTAATTCCATCTTAATTATCATTGAATTGTGTGAACTAACTCACGTTCGTGATATGTCCATATCTCAAATTCTTTATTGTCCTATGTCAGATAGGCCTTCTTGCCTGATCCGTGTGTATTAAAGTACTAAATTACTAATTACTTGCATTTCTGTAACATATTTCATCAGGTGGATGAAGAAAGACACAGAATTTCTTTGGGAATGAAGAATTCATATATGAGGGGTGAAACCGTGCTTCAAATACCATCCAAGGAAGAATCAGATGAACCTATTGTGGATGGAATGAAGTCTATAACTTCTATGAATAGTAGTTTGTTTGGAACCTCAAATATTGATGTTGAGGATGAAATTAATCAATTCCCAATTCTTTCACAAGCACAAGAAAGGGCAGACATTCCACCACTTGATGTTGCCCTTGATGACTTTGATCAATTTGATGCAAATAATGCTAACAGTCAAAGTGAAGAACATGCAAATGAAGAAGACATTGTAAATGAAAAACATAAGAGACGTGAAAAGAAGAAAGCAAAGGAGGAGAGGTTAATATAAGGCTTATAGTTATTTGGCATTTGCTTTCTATAAAATGCTACCTCTATCATTTTTTTCTCTTTTGCTTTTTAATTCTAATGTGACGTACAGGGAGAAGCAAATAAGGGCTGCTGAGGAAAGATTACTGGAGGACGATGTCCCTAGAACTGCTGATGAGTTTGAAAGGCTGATTAGAAGCTCTCCTAATAGCAGTTTCACCTGGATAAAATATATGGATTTCATGGTTTCTATGGCTGATGTTGAGAAAGCCCGCTCAATTGCTGAAAGGTACATCTGATGAACTATGATTTTGTATGTGGATTTTAAAATCATTATGAAATTCAAACTCGACTATGTTGATTTTGAATTGTATAATCCTAAGCTTTTCCGTAGGAGCCATAAACATATTCCTATTCTAAGGCAAATCTTGGGCAAGAGGGTCTTAACAGTTTTCTTTTTTTGTTTATTTTGGGTCAATTATTGGGCTATTAAGCATTCAACCTTCATCTATCGGAGTAAGAGTGTTTGCATATAAACAAGTAATCTTGTATGCTAACCTATTTTCACTAAAAATTACTAAAGCACAACATTGTCTTCACTTTATGTTCTGGTTTTAATATTTATATTGAATTGGTGATCCCCCCCCAGTAAACAAGTGAAAACAAGATGTTTTTGCAATTATTGCTGAAAATAAGAAACAAAAACATGAAACAAAGTTTCAAACCATTCAGCTATCTAAATGATTTGATGGTACCTCCTACAAATTACATTGTTTCAACAGTTACTTGAAATGCCTCCTTCATAGATTGATCCGGATTGGTTACAACAGAAGACAAAAGTATCTTGAATCAATGTTATGTACTTTCTGAAGTATGAAGATTCAGCACTTGAATTAAAACTTTTAATATGTTCTATGTTAAATGATGTTTTCAATGTGTTGTCATTGTTAATTAAATATTAGAGTGTCTTGAGCCTAACAATTGCTTGCTAACTAGTATCTTTATGGTGGCAAAAGTGGAGAGAAATAATTCATGTAGTTTGCTGGTTCCCTTGATTGTGTATTTCAAGTTTCTGTTTGCAACAGTGTACTTATGTCTACTTGTTACAGTGTATTTCCATACATCTATGTGAATGTCGTATTACCATAGTCATCTGACTTGACATTTTTCTATTCCAATGAATCTATAATTTTGAAGGGCTTTGAGGACAATAAATATCCGAGAAGAGAACGAGAAGCTTAACATCTGGAAGGCATACTTTAATTTGGAAAATAAGTATGGAAACCCTAGAGAGGTAAGAGTGTGTGGGGGAGAGCAAGAGCAATTTCAGTTTTTGCTTATTCACTAATGTTGTTATGTGGAGTATCCTTAATTAGTGTTTTTGTGTAGGAGGCTGTTATGAAAGTATTCCAAAGAGCTCTACAATACAATGATCCCAAAAAGGTTTACCTAGCACTCTTGGGAATGTATGAGAGGACCGAGCAGCATAATTTAGCCGATGAACTTCTCAATAAAATGACAAAGAAGTTCAAGCATTCATGCAAAGTATTGTGAACCTTTTAGTATAAATCTACTCTTCTGATGTTGATAAAAAATGTTTATGGAACTTATTTTGCACTGGATTGTAGGTTTGGTTGAGGCGTATACAAAGTCTTTTGAAGCAAAACAAGGATGGAATCCAACCGGTCATTGATCGAGCTTCATTAAGCCTTCCTAAACACAAGCATATTAAATTTTTCTCTCAGACAGCGATTCTTGAATTCAAGGTTGGGTTTCCAGATCGAGGGCGATCCATGTTTGAAAAAATCCTACGGGAGTACCCAAAGAGAACAGACTTATGGAGTGTTTATCTTGATCAAGTATATCCTTCTCCACCTCATTTTCTTTGTGTTAATATATTATTTTGAACCTAACATTCTCTCGTGTACTTTATAGGAAATTCAACATAAAGACGAAGATATCATTCATGCACTGTTTGAAAGGGCTGTTAGTCTGAGCCTCCCACCTAAAAAGATGAAGGTGTGTGCATCTATATTACCAGTTTTGCTGATGTTTGGAATTTTTCCTGTCAGACTCACTTAGGACTTTGTTGTCTTGATTGACAGTTCTTATTCAAAAAGTATCTTGATTATGAGATGTCCCAAGGTGATCAAGAACGGATTGAATCTGTGAAGAGGAAAGCAATAGAATATGTCGAGAGTCTAAACAATTGAACATGGCTTGATACAAATTCACCTCTGCTTTAGTTTTGAATTCTACAACTTACAGCCACTCTGGATATCCTAAGACAAATAGAGTGTTTTTTATAAGGCATGATAACAAAGTGGAGTGGTTCTAACACTACCTAGTAGTGCTGCCAAGTGCTAGTGTGCTTTTTGCAGCACAAGATGAATGCATCAAATGAGCACAAGAGAAAGACAGACCTTTGATAATTAGAGGCAATATAGGCCCCCTGTATTCTGTCTTTTGCCATGTTTATTCCATTTAGGCTGTAACTTTTTGGTTTGACACAAATTGATTTTTCTTGGGCGCAGAGGTTAGGACAATGTTGTAACGTTGTTAGTGTTTTGGTTGTAACCAAATTTTGGGAATGTAAACATTACTTTATCATTTTATATGCTTATGCTCCAAAATGAAAAATTGTAGCTTTATTTTCCAAAATACCCTTGTGTCATTGTTTTTTGTCCCCTTTTGTCAATTCATAAGCTGGTTGTTATTTAGATATGATTTTCAGTTAAACGAGTATATGCAGATTTCGATCTATGTTCCCTAGAACTAGAATAAGCATCACATTGCTGCAGCGACCAACCATTTTCTCTTTTCAGAACCAATAAATTAAAAACAACAAATTGTCTTGCTTAAAATTCCTAATCGATAAACTGGTAATATTTAATCCTTATCCTGCATTCAATTGATTAACCAAAGGTTGTACATGCGTATATATACACAACTTTTGTAACAAAAGGATAAAAGATAAAGATAAACTTTACAAATCAGTATCCTACTGGATAAAACTGGGAATTTTGAATGCAAATGATAGCGAGTTCTTGTTACATAAAAGAATCGTGTTCCTTAATCATTCTTATCATGCATTAATTTTCAACAATTTAGTCCAGATTCAACGGCAATAACATCTTCATATGGTCTGTTTAATGTTTAAACACGAGTCACACACACTCATTCCATTGAGGGTCTTTTGGAATGACTTTATTCTTGGGAGAGTCTTGTAACATTCGTTTTTTGTAAAATAAATAAAAAAGTTAAATAAATGAGAAAAAATATTTTTTGTTAATTAAAATAAGAATTTCATAGCATTTGAAAATAAATGGAGTAAAATGATGTTTTAGAAAATAAATGGATGTTTTAATTGGTTATTTATTTAACAAAAGAGTAAAATAAAGTTCATTTTTATAAAATAATAAAATAAAGAAAAATAGAGTAAATATTAAGTACAGAGTACCCTAGTTATAAATAAAAATATATTAGGTTAGTTTTTACATTTATGATATGTTTCTATGCTCTCTTTCCCCAAATTGACTCTCTCTTCTTTCTCTCTCAAAAACCCTATATTTTTCCTGCATATATTCATACCTGTCCCAGTAAAACTATAATCCTAAACTCTTTAACCGTTGGATCGTCCTGAAATTTGGACATCATCTTTGGAACTCATTTGTATAGATTTCCACCGTTGGAATTTGTTAAATAGTTATGTAGAGAGAGAGAGAGAGAGAGAGATTCTCTTGCACATAGACTGTGAATTTGAGGTTTCAATCCCTTCTCTAACACCCCATTTTTTGTAAAATAAATTAAAAAATATTTTTATTTAAAAATAAATAGAGTTTTACAAAAATGATGAGATTTTTATAATTAAATAAATAAGAAGAAATAAATTTATTAAAATAATGGTTTCAAGGAAAATAAAAAGGATATTTTATTTATTCATTTGATAGGAAATAAAATAGTTCATTTTTATAAAATAAACAAATAAAAAATAGAGTAAATAAAAGACCCAGAGTACCTTAACTATAAATAGAGACATTATGGGTCACTCTTGTCTCTACGTTCTCTCCTCTCAAATCCGTTCTCCCTTCTTCTTTTTCCAAAACCCTTTCTTTTTCCCGCATACACTCAAACCTATCTAGGTAAAATAACGATCCTGGATTTTTTAACCGTTGGATCTTCATGAAATTTGAACACGTGATTTGGAACTTATTTTCACACACACCCACCGTTTGGGATTTTTGAGATAATATCTGTGGTGGAAGAAATCTCCCTCGCACTGAGCTTTCTCTTTTCCCACAGACACCCAAAACCTGTCCCAGTAAAACTACGACCCCAGACTTATCAACCGTTGGATCTTTGTGAATTTTGGACACCACTTCGGAACCCATTTTCGCATATTCTCACCATTGGGATTTGCGAAATAATCTTTTTGCAGAGAGAGATTAGTCTCACACTTTGATAGTAAAATGGAGGCTACAATCTTTTCCCCTTCTCTCTAACACTTGGAAACCCTAACAGAGGAAACAGAGAAAAAACTTGAGGAATCTTCGGGAACTGCTAGAGACATTGCTATCACTGTCGGACTACACACGTGAGTCCGCTTAGATATAAGAGATGAGTTTATTGCAATTGAGATTAGAATGAACATGTGTAGGAATCCTTAGGGGATTAAATTGGAATTTTTCCTTTATGATTATAAGTACAATATTGTTGTGTTTGACGGAACAATTGATGTCCTGATGCAAATTGGTTGATAAAATTGAGTTCTCTTGGTGTTTTCATGTTTTTAACCTAGGATTTGGATTCATTGATTTTGATATGATTGTGTGAAATTGTTTGAGGGATTTTACTCCCCATGTTGTGAGAAGCATTTTTGTATAAATTGTTTATACTTTGGGCAAGATTTTCTATATTGACATGATAAATTGTTATATTGGGATTATGAAATTGTGATTAAAGTTGTGCCTAAGTGATAAATTGAATATGTGATAAATTGTGAGATAACATGCTCCTTTGAAATCATAACATTGTTATTGGGATTGAGTATAAGTGCAAAGTTGAACATGCGTTGATTTGTGAGATACATGTAAACATGTGATGGTGGATTGTGACGTCGTGATATGTTAGAATTGTTTATTATGAAATTTGGTTGTGAATAAGTATGTGGTTAACACTGGATGTGACAATAGTTGTGTTGTGAGCTATGAATTATACAATGACTTGACTGGTGTTTACCTTGAGAAAAGTGTTTATGCGAGTGTTAAAGGGAGAGTGTAGGATTCTTAGTTAGAAACCTAAAGTGTTAAATTGTAGGACAATGCGTTAAATGTGTTTGAAACACGCGTGTGAGGTTATGGGTATTGTATAATTCATGAACAGTGTCTGCGTGCAAAAGTGTTTTTAGGGGTTGAACTTGAATCAAGAAGGTGAGGCCCTAACGGATTCTTCAGAGTCTAGGCCTTGGGGGTAAAGACACTCGGTTTGAGTGCTCCTTTAAGCCTATATTGATCGCATATGATTGGAGCATTCTCGCAAAAAAGAATGCCCGGTCACCTTATGAGTTAGTGAGTGCGACCTGGCATACCTATTGTGTGGCGTGTCTTGTTATGTGCTCCTAAGCGCCCCAACATATAGCCCCAATTTCTCCAATCTGCATTGATTCATCAACTAGTTCTAGTTATGCAATAATGCTAGGAAAGATTTGGCAGATTTATACATATAAACTGGTATAAATTCTAGATACTTGAGTATGATAGAGGTAAAGAAAGTGCATATAGGAACCAACTTGAGAAAGTTGACAGAGTAAGTAGCAGAAGTGTCTCTCATACCATAATAGAATAATCCTTGACTCAGAGTCATCTTGTATGTGGTGCCATCACATTGTTAGAAAAACATATTAATAAGCCATCAATTATTATAAATATCCACTTTATAGCACTTGTAAAAGTTATATGGTTTAATCATTTCAAGGTAAATAATGCCATAATGCCTATGTTGTATCTGTATTGAAACCATAATTTCATGAAGTTCACATTATTTATTAAGTATAGAACACTAATTGATTGTTGAAAGTAAAATGAATACAAAGTACTTAACTCATATGGAGTTGCTCTTGCTGACAATATTCATTTGTAAGGTGTTTTGGGGAAAGGGTTTAGTTTTTATCTTAGGCATTCAAAGAAAGGGATAATAATCACAAGTGTGAGGCAAATAGATCATGAAATTGCGAGCTTTGAAAAATAATTAATATTTTTAAATGATAAATGTTTAATGTGTAATATGAGATAGAAGTAGTAGTTAATTTCTTCGGTCTCTTTGATGAAGAGCTACACCTACCTATTTTACCATCAACAAAAAAAAAACGGTTCTATTTTGGTTGCATGTGCAATGTTACGGCTAAACTAGTTGAACCATAGCCAAACTAATAACACTAAACCACAAGTTTGAAGTACGATTGATTGGTTGCAATCGAAGACCTGAAAATTAGAGGTAGACCAACCTTATTCTCCCACACTTCTTTTGTAAATTTAAAAAATGGTGCAACTAACTTATAAGCTTAGAAAAGAAATGGGACATAGTCAAATAATTTCTCTATTAATGGTTGCTATTCAAGGGACAATAAAGGAGATTCATTTGGGTTTCAATACACTACAACATATATAGCCATGCCAAACATAGTCTCAAAAGTCACATTTCAAGAAGTTTATTTTTCGTGATATTTAAAAATAATGATATTGTTAGGAAATGTTTTAAGGATACTAGTTTAAAAAAGTTAGCAAATAATTTACTTTAAAAAAATAAAAAATTACAGTTAGAAGTATATGAATCCATGAAAAATGCTAAATTTTACTCTCCCCCCCTCTCTCTTTATAAAATATTTTTATTGGAGGACACTTGGTATTATATATTCTCCTAAGATTAAAAGTGCATCACGTCATTTATCAATGAATGCTTGTATATTTGGTTAATCCAATTTTAAAGAACAAAATTAAAGAAAGCGTACTTCATCAGTGCGATAACAAAGAGCCAAAACCAAACCTTTGGAATAAAATTCCTGGTTCGGCCTGTGCATTCATAATCCAAATCATTCGCAAGTGAGAACATCGAGAATTAGAAGAGTGATTAAAAGAATACAATATTATTTTTTTTATGTGTTAAGATATTAATTTATTTATATATTTATATTTGTAGTTTGTTAACTTGAGTCTTTAGGGTTAGTTTTAAGCAAGTAAGGAAAAACATTATTAGGAAAGAAGATTTATTATATTAAAACTAAATAAATATATGTAATAAAGTATATTTTTAATTGTTTAAAATCATCTTCAAAACTGATGTTAGCAATTTAATACTATTATAAAGTATTAGAAGAATTAATTAACACGAGAACATAACATCAACAAAGATAATTTGGCTCAGTTTACTTTGAATTTTATTCTTTTTAAAAAGAAAAAAATGAATCAAATGCCTTCTAAAAGGTTTTAAAAATTATGCAGCTTATTTTTTTATGAAGAAAATGTTTTTTTTTAATTAAATGAGGTAAAAATAGCTTTTAAAGATCCAACTTCTCTTCTTTCTCTCCACACCCTGTCCCCCGTTATCTTCTTTTTCTTTTTCCCTTTCTCTTCGTCTTCATGTCTTACTTTTTGAGTCTCTCCCCCTGAATCCTTTTAATAGTTCCTATCATTTTCTCTTTTCTCTCTTTCTAATAATATCTTTTATTTGAAAAAATAAAAATCATAAAAACTTCTATTTTGTTTTTAAAATAACTTTTAAATTAAAAAATTGTGTCAAACATAATGTTAGAAACATGAGTGTTAGATTACATATATATTATATTATTGTAATTTCGATTACATGAGTGTTAGATTACAAATACGCTAGACTCAAGCCTACATGCAATGTGGTACCATTTTTCAGTGAAAAACCTTGTCGGGCGCCTAGGAGTACATGATGGTACATGCCTCACAATGGATAAGTCAGGTCACTCTCACTAAGTGAAATCATAGGGAGACTAGTCAGGGTCACTCTGTTTTGCGATAATGCTCCAACCATATGGGATCAGTACAGACTTAAAGGAGCACTCAAACCAGATGTATTTACGCCCAAGGCCTAGACCCCGAGGAGTCCGTCAGGGCCTCTCCCTCCTGATTCAGGTCCAACCCAGAAAAATATTTTATCACATAGACTCTACCTATGAACTATGTAATGCACACAACTACTCAATTGTTTTCAAAATCTCAATTATTTTCCAAAGTTATTTTAACTCATCGCGCCTCAAGTGATTAAACTTGTCGGGTTCCCACCGTGGAATCCATCACAACTCATTGCGCATTAACTTGTCGCCCTTAAAGGGTCTTACAGTTGTGTGATTATATAATTCATAGCTCACAACTCAATACATGCAACATTTCAACACTCATGTAATTCACAATTCATTACATACAAAATGATTATCACTTACACACAATCCCAATTACAATTTCATAAACCCAATAAAATAATTTATCGCATCCCATGCATCCTACAATATCATTCAATAGTAATATATACATGACACAAAACACGTATATATTAAATTGAAATATATTAATTCAATAAATAAAAAAACTTCTACAACAATTAATTTAGAAAGTAACAAAAATAATCACTATGAAGCAATAATTTCTATAACCTTATTTTATTTATTATTATTATTATTTTTTTATATGTTCTTAGAATATATATGTGTGTGTGTGCGTGTGTGTGAAAGAATAAGTGCAGTATATGAGATTAAATTTACAGCGGTACAAGAGCACTTTCACTAAAAGCATGATATCTATTATATATATACAAAACAAAACATGGTCAGCTTCATAAATGGTACAGTACATGTGAATTGCAAGCAAAAAGGAGATATACATATTGTATTTCAACAAAGCCATACAGTATGCGAGGTTCATAAATTTTGATTACAAACAAAAGGGAATACAATTATTTGGGTCAAATCTTTCATTCGAATGATAACAATTCATTGACACATTCAAAAACAATAGTAAATCACAAGCGCAAAACAAAGAAAATCATACGCATTAATATACAAAAAAAAATCAAGTGATAACAATTGACAATTTTTAAAAAAAATCTGACCCCTTCAATAAAAAAAATATCATGTCAATATACACTAAACATGATCATAGAATTTCATGATAATAGATATTATACTCAATTTAGCGTATGAAATATTCAATTGGAAAGGGTTCATGAATTAAAATTTATAAAAACAACCCAAAATTGATCATCTAGAGATCCCTATACATGTTCATTATAATCCCCAAGCATGAGTAACTCATCCCTTACCTCAATGTAGTCGCTCAAGCATTTTCTGTAAGCAATTGTGGCGTTTCTGGTGCTCTCTAGAGCTCCTCCTCCGGTTGCTCTGTTAGGATTCTTCTGCGTCAGAAGAAGAAAAAAGGAACAAAAGGTGTTTTTGTAAAAGCTGCTCTGGGTTAAAAGTTATATAGTGAGGGAACTTATGACCTAATTAATTTTATTTATTTATTAAAATGGAAAACCCAAAAGGCACGACTGTTACATGCATAACAAAGAAAAAAATGTTTTATGTGGAAATATTTTACTATAATAATTAAGACAAGCAGATAAAATTCTAAATTATTTGTTAAATTAGAAGGAACTACTTGAAAATAAAGAATAAAGACATATTTTTAACATGACAATTAATTGATAAACAAATTTTCAATATAAGAAAATTTCATATTTTGCTCAAACTATTGAATTGTGGTACTGTTTATCAACTTTATCTTTTTTTCAAATGAAAAATGTTAAAGGATACAAATTTTTTTTCCTGAAAACACTCACCAGTAAGTTCTTTTTATCATCCAACAGTCAAACAATAAGTTTTGTGTGCTGTGACAAAACCCAAACTAATCTCCAATTAAATTTTCCCCTTTTTTTGTAGAATCCATATTTTGCAATTTGAAAGTGGCAACAACTTGTATTCCCAAAACAGTCGATCGAATCAAACTAAACCATAAGTTTGATGTACAATGGATTGGTTGCAATCTAAGACCTGAAAATTAAAGGTAGACCAACCTTACTTTGCCACACTTCTTTTGCATTTTTAAAAAATAGTGCAACATATATAGTCATGCCAAACATGGTCTCACAAGTCACATTTTAATCCTATAAAAGTTGTGTCAAGCATAATGTTAGAAAACATGAGTGTTAGATTACATATATACTAGATTATTGTAATTTCAATTCATTACATTCTATGACATTGAAATAAATTATGAACAAAAACAATTGATGCATGAGTATTAAATTACATATATATTAGATTCTATTTTCAATAAATTTTTTGACATTGAAAGAAATTATCAACAAACACAGTTGATGTGATCACAATTATAGTTACATTATGATTGCCTACACTTGAAAAATCTTCACAATGTGACCAAAATCACGACCACATGCAAATCATTTCTTAAAACCTTGAGCAAGAGTGAAAAATACACCTTTCAAAGTAGAGTCCAAAGGGGGCAACACAAATGAAAGCAACAATGTGACGATATGCAATCAGAGAAAAGATGAAGGAGCCATGAACTAATATGACATTTGATAGTAGCTACTGTGACACCCTCTACCCCGACATATATATAAATAAACAAAATATATAAAAATATTGGTAACCAAATTCACATGGGTAAAAGGGTCACATTCACTTCACTATTATCAATTAAAACTTATTAAAACATATTCGGCTCAAAATAAGGCCGTCAAAATTTACATAGATAATTTATTAAATCAGTGAAATAAAATAAAATAGACTAACATCATGCAACTAATATAAAAACTTATGTCCCACTGTCACATTCTATCAGAGCGTTGTGTCTCAACGTCCTTCAGCATAATGTTCCTTAAAGCAATTCACCTAGTCATCTGCTCCCCCGAACACAAAGTTCAAGATCATCATAGGATCCAAACACAAACAACACACAGTGAGTGAGTTATCACATTCCTAACTAATAGAGAAACAAGACAGCTAGATATACATATCATATAAACCAAATAAAACATACTTACACGTAATTCACGTAATTCCACCACTTTGTCATTCAAAGTTCACTTTTCATCTATCAATCACACTTTTCAATCATCAATCACATTACACAAGAATCACACGCTCTGATCAAGACATAATAACACATCAATTTCATAATAAACAATTAGCAAGCGCATGAAACAGTTATGCTAAGACTCAAACCTATATGCAATGTGGTACCATGTCAGTGAAAAACCTCGTCGGGAGCCTAGGAGTACATGACAAGACAAACCACAGATTAGCAAGTCAAGTCACTCTCACTAGGTAATATCATTGGGAAACCAGTCAGGGTCACAATGTTTTGCAAGAATGCTCCAACCATATGGGATCAACATAGGCTTAAAGGAGCACTCAAACCGTGTGACCCCCAAGGCCTACACTCCGAAGAGTCCGTCAGGGCCTCTCCC
Organism: Glycine soja; assembly: GCF_004193775.1. NCBI lineage: Eukaryota > Viridiplantae > Streptophyta > Magnoliopsida > Fabales > Fabaceae > Glycine > Glycine soja. The sequence goes on along the minus strand of NC_041010.1, from coordinate 18,806,335 downwards.
TCCTGATTCAGGTCCAACCCAGAAAATATTTTAGCACACAGACTCTATCTATGAATTGTACAAAACACACGACTCCTTAATTGTTCTCAAAATAATTTTAACTCGTCGCCCTTTAAGGGTCTTATCATTAACTCGTCGCCCTTAAAGGGACTTAACATCAACTCGTCGCCCTAAAAGGGACTTAGCATCAACTCGTCGCCCTAAAAGGGACTTAGCATTAACTGGTTGCCCTTGAATGGACTTATGATCGTGTGATTGTACAATTCATATTTCACAACTCAATGCACACAACACTTCAATGAACATATATATCTCAATCATATACATACTCAATTTATCACATACACTTAATCCCAATCACAATGGTATAATCTCAATTTAACATGTTATTTCACCTCATGAATCATATACACTTTATCTATGAACTATGCAATACACACATTTACTTAATTATTTTCAAAATCATTTTAACTCGTCGGGTTCCCACAGTGGATCCCATCACAATACTCGTCACCCTTAAAGGGTCTTACAATTGTGATTGCACAGTTCATAGTTCACAACTCAATACACACATCTCATCTCAATACACATGTATTTCATCATCCGTCACATGTTCAATTTATCACATACTCATAGTTTGAATCATCATTTCATAACCTCAACATAACAATTTATACAAAAGATTTTATCACAACATGGGATGTAAAGCCTCTAAAATAGTTTCTCACAATTGTATCAAAATCAATTAATCAAAATCATGGGTTAAATACAAAGACATCAAGAACACTCAAGTTTATCAATCAATTCTCATCAGGACATCAATTGATACATAGAACACAATAATATTGCATTCATAATCATAAAGAAAAATTATAATTCAATAAACATCCTAAAATAAACCCAAATTTAGTTCTCTAAGGATCCCTACACATGTTCTCACTAACCCCCAATTGTGAATAACTCATCCCTTATCTCTAAGCGGACTCACGTGTCTTCCGACAACGATAACGGCATCTCTAGAGGTTTCCAGAGATTCCTCCAGTTTTTCCTCCGACTGCTCCGATAGAATTCTCGAACGTCAGGGAGACGAAGAAGAGATTGAAGCCTCCACTTGTACTGGCTTCATGCGATTCCTTTTTCTCCCAGCACGAATATTAACTCACAAATCCCAACGATGAGAGTGTGAGAAATTGAATTTCGAACAACATATCAAAATTTCATGAAAATCCAACGGTTAAAGAAATCGGGATTGTAGTTTTACCGAGACAGTTATGGGTTTCTGCGGGAAAATAAAAGACTACAATGCGAAGGGTTTTACTCTAAGCTCAGACATGACTTTGCAATTCCCAACGGTGAGAATGCTCAAAATTGGGTTGTAAACGTGGTACTCAAATTTCACGACGATTCAACGGTGAATGAGTCCGAGATCATCATTTTTCTGAGACAGATTTTGTGGGCTGCGGGAAAAAGAAAGGGTTTTGAGAGGAGAAGGGGAAAAAACGAAAATGAGAGGCAGAGGCTGAGGAGTCAGTATGAAAAACCTAGCATGTTGCTATTTATAGCTAGGGGCATTTACGACCTATTATTTACTCTATTTATTCATTTTTATTATTTTTACTAATTTTTTTTAAATTGATTTATGAAAAATAATGGGATGTTACAGCTACAATGTAGAAATAAATACTTGCACTAGTATCATGCCTAATATAACCTCAGATGATGTGAACCATTTCTTGAAATCTCTCTTAATAATTATTTTCTACTCGTAACATATATTTAGAATGCATAGGATACTTGCGTCTTGCCATTTTTGTAGAAATCTCGTGGTCCTTTGGATTCAGATTTCTGCCAAAGAAGTGTGCTCTATGTGCATAGCAAAGAAAAAAATGTATTAAGTTTCAAAAAAATTTTTAGTATGTGAAAATATTTTACTATAATAATTAAGAAAAATAGATAAAATTCTAAATTAGTTGTTAAATTAGAACAAACTACATGAAAATTAAGAATAAAGACATATTTTTAACATGACAATTAATTGATAAACAAATTTTCAACATAAGAAAACTTCAATTTTTGCTCGTATTATTGAATTGTGATACTCTTTTCAAACTTTATCATTTTTTCAAATGAAAAAAAATGTCAAATGATACAAAACGTTTTTCCTGAAAACACTCACGAGTAAGTTCTGTAACATCTCATTTTTTGTAAATAAATTAAAAAAGTGTTTTAGTAAAAAAAAATAGAGTTTTAGAAAATGGTTAGATTTTATAATTAAAAAAATAAGGAGAAATAAATGTATTAAAATAATGGTTTGAAGGAAAAAAAGAAAGATATTTGATTTATTCATTTGATAGAAAATAAAATAGAGTATTTGTTTATAAAATAATAAACAAAAAAATAGCGTAAATAAAGTACCCTAGCTATAAAGAGAGAGACATTTTAGGTTAGTTTTGAGATTGACGATACTCTCTACGCCTCCTCTTCCTCTCAATTTTGTTTTCCATTCTCCTCCTCCCAAAATTCTCTTTTTTCCATATACCACCAAACCCGTCTCAGAAAAATGACGATCTCGGAATTATTAACCGTTGGATCATCATGAAATTTGGACACCAACTTCGGAACTCATTTCCGAACATCGCCAACATTGGGAATAATGAAAACATATCAGAGCTGAGAGAAATACCCTTTGCATCCAAGCTTTTCCTTTTTTTGCAGAAACCCAGAACAATCTCAGTAAAACTACGATCCCAGAATCGTTCAGCGTGCGATTGTTGTGAAATTTTGATATGTCGTTCGTGATTCATTTCCGTATGTCTTCACCGTTGGAATTTGCAAAATACTGTCTGTGGAGGGAGAATTACTCATCGCATTAGTAACATGCCTAATATAACTAGAGATGATGTGAATCATTCCTTGAAACCTCTCTTAAGAATCGTTTTCTACTCATAACATATATTTAGAATGCATGGGGTACGTGCGTCTGACAACTTTTGTAGACATCTCGTGGTCCTTTGGATTGAGATTTATGCCAAACAAGTGTGCTCCTTGTGCATATCAAAGAAAAAAAATGTTTTAAGTTTCAAAATATTTTTTTAGTATGTGAAAATATTTTAATATAATAATTAAGACAAACAGATAAAATTGTAAATTAGTTGTTAAATTAGAAGAAACTACATGAAAATTAAGAATAAAGACATATTTTTAACATGAGAATTAATTGATAAACAAATTTTTAATATAAGAAAACTTCAATTTTTGCTCGTACTATTGAATTGTGATACTGTTTTTAAACTTTATCGTTTTTTCAAATGAAAAAATGTTAAACGATAAAGAATGTTTTTCCTGAAAACACTCACTAGTAAGTTCTGTAACATCTCATTTTTTGTAAATAAATTAAAAAGGTGTTTAAGTAAAAAAAATATAGAGTTTTAGAAGATGGTGAGATTTTATAATTAAAAAAATAAGGAGAAATAAATGTATTAAAATAATGGTTTGAACGAAAAAAAAGAAAAGATATTTGATTTATTCATTGGATAGGAAATAAAATAGAGTATTTATTTATAAAATAATAAACAAAGAAAAAATAGGATAAATAATAGGCTGTGAGTACCTCCCAAAATTCTCTTTTTTTCCCGCATACCACCAAATCTGTCTCAGGAAAAGGAGCATCTCGGACGCATTCACCGTTGGATTGTCATGAAATTTTAGCACCATGTTCAGAACTCATTTCGAAAAATCCTCACCGTTGGGAATTATGAAATCTTGTCAGAGCTGGGAGAAATACCCTTTGCATTATAGCTTTTTCTTTTTCCACAGATACCCAAAACTATCTCAGTGAAACTATGATCTTGGGCTCGTTAAGTGTTCGATTTTCGTGAAATTTTGATATGTGATTCATGCTTTATTTACGCACATCTTCATCGATGGGATTTGGAAAATAACATCTGTGGAGGGAGAAATACGCATTGCACGTAGATAGTGGAATGAAGGCTTTAATCCCTTTTCTTTCTCTCTAACGTTTGAGAACCCTATTAAAGCAGTCAGAGAAAAAACTTGAGGAATCTCAGGAAACCGCTAGAGATGCCGTTATTGCTGTCACAATACACACGTGAGCCCGCTTAGAGGTAAGAGATGAGTTTATCACAATTGGAGTTAAAATGAACATGTGTAGGGGTTCTTAAAGGACCAAATTAAGATTTATTTTGGGATGTTTAATGTATTGAAATTCTTCTTGTATGATTATGTAGAATTTTTTGAGGGGTTTTACTCTTTATGGATTGACATATATTTTTGTATAATTTGTTTATGTTTTGAATAAGATTAGCGTAATAAATAGTTATATTGAGATTATGAAATTTTGATTGAAATTGTATATAAGTGATAAATTGAATATATGATGAATTCTAGAATAATATATTACTTTGAGATTATAATATTATTATAGAGATTGAGTATAAGTGCAAAGTTGAATGTGTTGAATTGCGAGATACACGTAAACATGAGATGATTGATTGTGACATAATGAGATGTGAAGTTGTGAACATGAGTTTTAGTTCTGAATAAGTGTGTGATTAACAATTGATGTGACATTACCTATGTTGTGAGTTGTAAATTATACAATAACTAGACCAATGTTTATCTTGAGAAAAATGTTGATGCACAGTGTTAAAGGAAAAATGTAGGTTTCCTAGTTAGGAACCAGTGTTAAATTGTAGCGCTATATTGTTAAACATATTTGAAACACGAGTGTTAGGTCATGAGTATTGTATAATTCATAAGCAGTGTCTGCTTATAATATTATTGTTGAAATTGAGTATAAGTACAAAGTTGTACATGTGTTAATTTGTGAGATACATGTAAACCTGTGATGGTGGATTGTGACATTATAAGATGTTAAATTGTGGGCATGATATTTGGTTGTGAATAAGTGTGTGTGTTTAACACTTGACGTGACAATAATTGTGTTGTGAGTTGTGAATTATACAATAACCCGACCAGTGTTTATATTGAGAAAAGTGTTTATGCGCAGTGTTAAAGAGAAAGTGTAGGTTCCTAGTTAGGAACCAATGTTAAATTGTAGCGCAATGTGTTAAGTGTGTTTGAAACACGAGTGTGAGATCATGGATATTGTATAATTCATGAGCAGTGTCTGCTTGCAAAAAAAATGTTTTAAGGGTTGAATTTGAATCAGGAAGGTGAGACACTAACGGATTCTTCAGAGTCTAGGCTTTAGGGGTAAATACACTTGGTTTGAGTGTTCCTTTAAGCCTATGTTGATCCCATATGGTTGAAACATTCTCGTAAAATGGAGTGACCCTGACTGGTCACCTTATGATTTTACTTAGTGAGAGTGACCTGTATACCCATTGTGTGATGTGTCTTGTTAAGTACTCCTAAGTGCCCAAGGTGATTTTTCACTGACATGGTACCACATTGCATGTAGGCTTGAGTCTTAGTATAATTGTTGCATAACACTTGTTAATTGTTTATTATGAAATTGATGAATGTTATTGTGTCTTGATTCGAGTGTGTGATTCATGTGTAATGTGATTAGTGATTGAAAAAATGAATTTTAAAGATAAAGTGGTGAAGTGACATGAGTTGTATTAAGTTGAATTAGGTTATTAAATATTCCATAATTTATTTTGATTACGTCTTGTTTATTTGTTTTGTTATTTTTTTTTGTGATAACTCATTCCCTGTGTGCTATTTGTGTTTGGATCCTGTGATGATCTCAAACCTTGTGTTCGTAGGAGCAAATGACTAGGTGGATGACTTTAAAGAATCTCGTGTTAGAGGACATTGGAACACAATGCTCTTATAGGATGTGACATTGGAGATGAGTTTTTATTTTAATTGCATGATGTTATTTTATTTTATTTTACCTCACTGATTTAACAAAACATTTTTTTTTGTAAACTTTGACGACTTTGTTTTGAGCCGAATATGTTTTTAATAAGTCTTATTTGATAGTAGTGAAGTGAATGTGAACCTATTACCCACATAAATTTGTTGATCAATATTTTTATATGTTTTATTTATTTACATGTATATCGAGGTAGAGGGTGTCACAAGTTCTCTTTATCAATAAGTTTCGTGTGCTATGAAAACAACCAAACTAATCTCCAATTATTTTTTTTCCTTTTTTGTAGTATCCATATTTTGCAATTTGAATGTGGCACCAACTTGTATTCCCAAAACAGTCAATCTAATCAAACTAAACCACAAGTTTGATGTACAATGGATTGGTTGCAATCTAAGACATGAAAATTAAAGGTAGACCAACCTTACTTTCCTATACTTCTTTTGCATATTTAAAAAAGAGTACAACATATATAGTCATGCCAAACATAGTCTCACAAGTCACATTTTAATCCAATAAAAATTGTGTCAAACATAATGTTAGAAAACAAGAGTGTTAGATTACATATATACTAGATTATTGTAATTTTGATTCATTACATTCGATGGCATTGAAAGAAATTATGAATAAAAACAATTGATGCATGAGTATTAAAGTACATATATATTAGATTGTATTTTCAATAATTTTTTTGACATTGAAAGAAATTATGAACAAACATAGTCGATGTGATCACAATTATAATCACATTATGATTGCCTACACTTTAAAAATCTTCACTAAGTGACCAAAATCACGGCCACAGGCAGATCAATTCTTAAAACCTTGAGCAAGAGTGAATTAAGTTTCACGAGGAACAAATAACTAGAATCAAAAGCATACGTTTCAAAGTATAGTGCAAATGGGGCAACACAAATGGAAGAAACAATGTGACGATATGCAATAAGAGAAAAGATGAAGGAGTCATGAACTAATATGACAAATGATAGTAGCTGCAATATAGAAATAAACACTTGCACTAGTATCATGCCTAATATAACCTGAGATGATGTCAACCATTCCTTGAAACCTCTCTTAAGAATCATTTTCTACTCATAACATATATTTAGAATGCATAGGGTACTTACGTCTTGCCATTTTTGTAGACATCCCGTGGTCCTTTGGATCTAAATGCCTGCCAAACCAGTGTGCTCCATGTGCATAGCAAAGAATTTTAAACTTTATATTTTTTTCATACAGAACATTTTTTCCTGAAATCACTCACCTGTAAGTTCTCTTTATCATCCAATAGCCAAACAATAAGTTTCGTGTGCTGTGACAACAACCAAACTAGTCTCCAATTATTTTTTTTCCTTTTTTGTAGTATCCGTATTTTGCAATTTGAATGTCGCAGCAACTTGTACTCCCAGAATAGTAAATCTAATCAAACTAAACCACAAGTTTGATGTAGAAAGGATTGATTGCAATCTATGACCTGAAAATTAACGGTAGACCAACCTTACATTCCCACACTTTTTTTCATATTTAAAAATAGTGCAACATATATAGTCATGCAAAACATAGTCTCAGAAGTCACATTTCAATCCTATAAAAATTGTGTCAAACATAATGTTAGAAAACATGAGTGTTAGATTACATATATACTAGATTATTGTAATTTTGATTCATTACATTCGATGTCATTGAAAGAAATTATGAACAAAAACAATTGATGCATGAGTATTAAACTACATATATATTAGATTATATTTTCAATAAATTTTTTGACATTGAAAGAAATTATGAACAAACATAGTCGATGTGATCACAATTATAGTCACATTATGAATGCCTACACTTTAAAAATTTTCACAATGTGACCAAAATTATGGCCACATGCAAATCATTTCTTAAAATCTTGAGCAAGAGTGAATCAAGTTTCGTGAGGAACAAATAACTAGAATGAAAAACACACCTTTCAAAGTAGAATGCAAAGGGGGCAACACAAATGGAAGCAACAATGTGACGAGATGCAACAAGAGAAAAGATGAAGGAGCCATGAACTAATATGACCCTTGATAGTAGCTGCAATGTAGAAATAAACACTTGCACTATTATCATGCCTAATATAACCTAAGATGATGTGAACCATTCCTTAAAACCTCTCTTAAGAATCATTTTCTACTCTAACATATATTTAAAATGCATAGGGGTACTTGCGTCTTACCATTTTTGTATAAATCCTGTGGTGCTTTGGATCCAAATTTTTGCCAAACTAGTGTGCTCCATTTTCATAGCAAAGAAAAAAATATTTTAATTTTCTAAATATTTTTAAGTAGGTGGAAATATTTTACTATAATAATTAAGACAAGTAGATAAAATTCTAAATTATTTGTGAAATTAGAAGAAACTACTTGAAAATTAAGAGTAAAGAAAAATATTTAACATGTGAATTAATTGATAAACAAATTTTCAACATAAGAAAACTTCAATTTTTGCTCCTACTATTGAATTGTGATACTGTTTTTAAACTTTATCTTTTTTTCAAATGAAAAATATTAAAAGATACACAACGTTTTTTTCCTTAAAACACTCACCAGTAAGTTCTTTTTATCATCCAACAGCCAAAGAATAAGATTCATGTGTTGTGACAACAGAAAAACTAATCTCCAATTAATTTTTTTTTCCTTTTTTGTAGTATCCATATTTTGCAATTTGAATGTGGCACCAACTTGTATTCCCAAAATAGTCAATCTAATCAAACTAAATCACAAGTTTGATGTACAATGGATTGATTGCAATCTATGACCTTAAAATTAAAGGTTGACTAACCTTACTTTCCCATACTTCTTTTGCATATTTAAAAAAGAGTGCAACATATATAGTCATGCCAAACATAGTCTCATAAGTCACATTTTAATCCAATAAAAATTGTGTCAAACATAATGTTAGAAAACATGAGCGTTAGATTACATATATACTAGGTTATTGTAATTTTGATTCATTACATTCAATGGCATTGAAAGAAATTATGAACAAAAACAATTGATGCATGAATATTAAATTAAATATATATTAGATTGTATTTTTAATAAATTTTTTGACATTGAAAGAAATTATAAACAGACACATTCGATGTGATCACAATTATAGTCGCATTATGATTGCCTACACTTTAAAAATCTTGACAATGTGGCAAAATCACGGTCACATACAGATCATTTCTTAAAACCTTGAGCAAGAGTGAATCAAGTTTCATGAGGAACAATTAACTAGAATGGAAAACATACCTTTGAAAGTAGAGTGCAAATGGGGCAACACAAATGGAAGCAACAATGTGACAATATGCAGTGAGAGAAAAAAATGAAGGAGCCATGAACTAATATGATCCATGATTGTAGCTGGAATGCAGAAATAAACACTTGCATTAGTATCAGGCTTGATATAACCTGAGATGATGTGAACCATTCCTTGAAACCTCTCTTAAGAATCATTTTCTACTCATAACATATATTTAGAATGCATAGGATACTTGCGTCTTGCCATTTTTGTAGACATCTCGTGGTCCTTTGGAGTCAAATTTCTACAAAACTAGTGTGCTCCATGTGCATAGCAAAGAAAAAAATGTTTTAATTTTCAAAATATTTTAAGTATGTGAAAATATTTTACTATAATAATTAAGACAAATAGATAAAATTCTAAATTATTTTTTTTTAATTAGAAGAAACTACTTCAAAATTAGGAATAAAGAAAATTTTTTAACATGACAATTTATTAATAATCAAATTTTCAATATAAGAAAACTTCATTTTTTGCTCAAACTATTGAATTGTGGTACTCTTTTAAAAATTATCTTTTTTTTGAAATGAAAAATGTTAAATGATACAAAACATTTTTCCAGAAAACACTCACCAGTAAGTTATCTTTATCATCCAATAGCCAAACAATTAGTTTGGTGTGTTGCGACAACCAAACTAATCTCCAATTAATTTTTTTTTGTAGTATTCATATTTTGCAATTTGAATGTGGCACCAACTTGTATTCCCAAAACAGTAATCAAACTAAACCACAAGTTTGATGTACAATGGATTGGTTGCAATCTAAGACCTGAAAATTAAAGGTAGACCAACCTTACTTTGCCACACTTCTTTTGTATATTTAAAAAGTAATGCAGCATATATAGTCATGCCAAACATAGTCTCACAGGTCACATTTCAATCCTACAAAAGTTGTGTTAAGCATAATGTTAGAAAACATGAGTCTTAGATTACACATATACTATATTATTATAATTTCGATTCATTACATTCTATGACATTGAAATAAATTATGAACAAAAACAATTGATGCATGAATATTAAATTAAATATATATTAGATTGTATTTTTAATAAATTTTTTGACATTGAAAGAAATTATGAATAGACACATTCAATGTGATCAAAATTATAGTCGCATTATGATTGTCTACACTTTAAAAATCTTGACAATGTGACAAAATCACGGTCACATGCAGATCATTTCTTAAAACCTTGAGCAAGAGTGAATCAAGTTTCATGAGGAATAATTAACTAGAATGAAAAACATACTTTTCAAAGTAGAGTGCAAATGGAGCAACACAAATAACAACAACAATGTGACGATATGCAATGAGAGAAAAGATAAAGGAGCCATGAACTTATATGACCCTTGATAGTAGTTGCAATGTAGAAATAAACACTTGCACTATTATCATGCCTAATAAAACTTGAGATCATGTGAACTATTCCATGGAACCTCTCTTAAGAATCATTTTCTACTCATAACATGTATTTAGAATGCATAGGGTACTTGCGTCTTGCCATTTTTGTAGACATCTCGTGGTCCTTTGGATCCAGATTTCTGTCAAACTAGTGTGCTCCATGTGCATAGCAAAGAAAAAAATGTTTTAATGTTCAAAATATTTTTAAGTATGTGGAAATATTTTACTATAATAATTAAGACAAACAGATAAAATTCTAAATTATATGTTTAATTAGAAGAAACTACTTCAAAATTAAGAATAAAGAAATATTTTTAACATGACAATTAATTGATAAGCAAATTTTCAATATAAGAGAACTTCATTTTTAGATCGAACTATTGAATTGTGGTACTGTTTTAAACTTTATATTTTTTTTAAATGAAAAATGTTAAATGATACAAAACATTTTTCCCGACAACACTCACCAGTAAGTTATCCTTATAATCCAGTAGCCAAACAATAAGTTTCGTGTGTTGTGACAACCAAACTAATCTCAAATTAATTTTTTTGTAGTATCCATATTTTGCAATTTGAATGTGGCACCAACTTGTATTCCCAAAACAGTAATCAAACTAAACCAAAAGTTTGATGTACAATGGATTGGTTGCAATCTAAGACCTGAAAATTAAAGGTAGACCAACCTTACTTTGTCACACTTCTTTTGCATATTTAATAAATAGTGCAACATATATATTCATGCCAAACATAGTCTCACAGGTCACATTTCAATCCTATAAAAGTTGTGTCTAGCATAATGTTAGAAAACAAGAGTGTTAGATTACATATATACTATATTATTATAATTTGGATTCATTACATTCTATGACATTGAAAGAAATTATGAACAAAAACAATTGATGCATGAATATTAAATTAAATATATATTAGATTATATTTTTAATAAATATTTTGACATTGAAAGATATTATGAACAGACACAGTTGATGTGATCAAAATTATAGTCGCATTATGATTGTCTACACTTTAAAAATCTTGACAATGTGAGAAAATCACGATCACATGCAAATCATTTCTTAAAACATTGAGCAAGAGTGAATCAAGTTTCATGAGGAACAAATGACTAGAATGAAAAACATACCTTGCAAAGTAGAGTGCAAATGGAGCAACACAAATGGTAGCAACAATGTGACGATATGCAATGAGAGAAAAGATAAAGGAGCCATGAACTTATATGACCCTTGATAGTAGCTGCAATGTAGAAATAAACACTTGCACTATTAGCAAGCCTAATATAACCTGAGATGATGTGAACCATTGCTTGGAACTTCTCTTCAGAATCATTTTTTTACTAATAACATGTATTTAGAATGCATAAGGTACTTGCGTCTTGCCATTTTTGCAGACATCCCGCGGTCGTTTGGATCCAGATTCCTGTCAAACTAGTGTGCTCCATGTGCATAGCAAAGAAAAAATGTTTGAATTTTCAAAATATTTTTAAGTATGTGAAAATATTTTACTATAATAATTAAGAAAAACCGATAAAATTCTAAATTATTTGTGAAATTAGAAGACACTACTTGAAAATTAAGAATAAAGAAAAAAATTTAACATGACAATTAATTGATAAACAAATTTTCAACATAAGAAAACTTCAATTTTTGCTCGTACTATTGAATTGTGATACTGTTTTTAAACTTTACCTTTTTTTTCAAATGAAAAATGTTAAACGATACAGAACATTTTTCCTGAAAACACTCACCAGTAAGTTCTCTTTATCATCCAACAGCCAAACAATAAGTTTCATGTGCTGTGACAGCCAAACTAATCTCCAATTAATTTTTTTTCCTTTTTTGTAGTATCCATATTTTGCAATTTGAATGTGGCACCAACTTGTATTCCCAAAACAGTCAATCTAATCAATTTAAACCACAAGTTTGATGTACAATGGATTGGTTGCAATCTATGACCTGAAAATTAAAGGTAGACCAACTTTACTTTCCCACACTTCTTTTGCATATTCAAATTTTGCAATTTGAATGTGGCACCAACTTGTATTCCCAAAATAGTCAATCTAATCAAACTAAACCACAAGTTTGATGTATAATGGATTGGTTGTAATCGAAGACCCGAAAATTAAAGGTAGACCAACCTTACTTTCCCACACTTCTTTTGCATATATAAAAAATAGTGCACATATATAGTCATGACAAACATATATAGTCTCACAAGTCAGATTTCAATCCTATAAAAAAAAGTCACATTTCAAGAAGTTGGTTTTGTGTGATATTTAAAAATAATGATATTGTTAAGAAATGTTATAAGGATACTAGTTAAAAAAAAGTTAGCAAATAATTAAAAAAAATAAAAATCACTGTTAGAAGAACATGAATCTATTCTCCCCCTCTCTCTTTTTATAAAATCTTTTTATTTTAGGACACTTAGTATTATATATTTTCCTAAGATCAATAGTACACCGAGTTAATTATTGGTGAATGCTTGTATATTTGGTTAATCCAATTTTGAGGAGCTAAATTAAAGAATGCATACCCCATCAATGCATTATGGAAGAGCCAAAACCAAACCTTCGAAATAAAATTCTTTGTGTGACCTCTATATTCACAACCCAAATCTTTTGCAAGTGAGAACATCGAGAATCAAAAGAGTGATTAAAAGAATGCAATATCATTATTTTATGTGTTAAGATATTAATTTATGTATATATTTATATTTGTAGGTTGTAACATTAATCTTTAGGGTTAGTTTTAAGTAAGTAAGGCAAAACATTATTGGGAAAGAACATTTATTATATTAAAACTAAATAAATATATGTAATAAAGTATATTTTTAATTGTTTAAAATCATCTTCAAAACTGATGTTAGTAAAAGTGTTTTTATTTAATATTATTATAAAGTATTAGAAGAATTAATTAACATGAGAACATAACATCAACAAAGATAATTTGCCTTAGTTTATTCTGAATTTTCTTCTTTTTAAAAAGAAAACATGAATCAATCACATTCTAAAGGATTTTTAAAACTAAGTAGAGTATTTTTTATGAAAAAAATGCTTTTTAATAAAATAAGATAAAAGAGCTTTCAAAAATCAAACTTCTCTTCTTTCTCTCCACACTTTGTCCCCCATTTTCTTCTTCCCTTTATCTCTTTCTCTTTCTCTTCACATTTTCACTCAGCCCTTGCTGCTCTCTTGTCTCACCCAGAATCTTTCTAATAGCTCCTATCATTTTCTCTTTACTATCTTTCTAACAATCTCTTTTTATTTGAAAAAATATAAAAATCATAAAAGCTTCTATTTTATTTTTAAAACTCTTATGGATTCTAATTTCAAAATAACTTTTAGATTAAAAAATTATGTGAAACATAATATTATAAAGCATGACTTTTAGATTACATATATACTAGATTATTGTAATTTCATTACATTCTTTGACATAGAAAGAAATTTTGAACAAACACAATTGATGCATGAGTATTAAATTATGATGACATTTTCCAGCACAGAGGTCAACAAGCTAGTCTATTGAATAAAAAACGTGTATAGGGATACTTTCATGTAGAAGGTTCCTGATTCAATTTAAAAATTCTTTGAGAAAGAGGTGAATTGATACAAACCTCTCTAGGATTATTTTCGAATTACGAACACGAGGATATACATAAAAAATTAGGAAATTTGACTTTCTCATGTAAATTTTTATTTATTTCAAGCATTTTAGCAGGGTAATTTATATGTCAAGCATTTTAATCTACTTTATCCACTTTGCGATGAAGGCCAAAGCTAACTATCAATTTTACAACACAGTCTCCTCTTGTTTTCTGCTTTTGTCAGACTTTCCAAGTTCTAAAACTACTAAATTCATAGGTGAAGAATTTGTCACTACTGTGGCCATTGATTCTGCTCCAACAGGAAAATCAATAACTTTTGATATTTTTGCCGCTGCTACAATTGATTGTTGAACTGTGCGCATTGTCTCAATGTTTTTGCCCCACAAAAAAGGAGTATAATCCCACCATGATCAAAACCATACCTAACAACCTGCATATAGATCTTAGATTAAAGGATAAAACAATTAAACCTCAAACTTTAAATCCATCAATAAAAATGTTTTTATTTTTTATAATGCAAAAATGTTTCACGTGAATGTCCAATGTGTTGACAAAAATAGAAATAAATACATTTTTAGTATTTAATTTGAAATATGAATATTTCAAATTTTTATATTTCAGTTTTTACATTTTATTTTGTTTATTTTTCTTATTATTTTATTATATATAACTATATTATTTCAAATAATTTTTTTTATTAAAATTCATTTAAGACCGCTCTCATTGTTGGATTGATGTTATTTTAGATTAATAATTTTGTTATGTGTATCATAAGGAAATACCAAAGCTAGATGGTTGAGAAGGACAAAATAAGATGGGATTTCTTAGGAACTTTTAGTATTATAATTTAATCAAAATTAGAATTTCACCTTAGCATATGTAATCTTTGCAAATCTTTATTATAGAAAGTACCAAAATAAAAGTCCAATTCCAATTATAATGCAACACACGAAAACATTCAAGAAATTGAATAATATAAGTTGAGAAAAGCCAATCTATTTTAAGATTAAATGGTGTTCCATCTTAGTTCCTAATGAAGTTGACCAAGTGATTTTGTGATGGTAGCTAAATGTAACATTGAAATTGCCATAATGTCTAGAATGGGAAATATTAATACGTTCCAACAGTTAATGGTTCACCAAGTACGATAGCTTTTGAAAAGGTCACAAAAATAAGAGCGAGAGGATTGAACATTGGGGGATAACTGGGTCCTTTGATTGTAATTGTCCAAGATAGTATATTGAATGTAGCAGTTGTCGCCAGTGCTCCCTACACACAAAAAACACTTGTTATAATAATCACTTTAGAGTGTTCATGTTCCTCAATCAAAGTTCAATGTCAAATCAAATCAGAGTTGATGACTTTGAAATCTAGAAACTAAGCTACATCTTGATTCATTTGATCCATTTCAAATTATTGTAAAAGTAAACAAATGAAATTATTATTGTAAATCATAATTTCTTAGCAATGAATTATGTATTCGCATGTGAGACTTTTTGGATGAATCCGAAGTATCTTTTGACCCAGAACCAAGGACTAACCACTCTGTTTTCATAACATAATAATTAAAAAATGAGTGGTATTAATTGATTTTTTTGGTCTATGTCATTGATTGATATAAATGTATTGATGAAAATTACACAATTTGATGTTAAATTGAAAAGAAAATATCTTAGAAAGCATTTAGAGTATTGAAGAAAATATTTTTACCGAGTACACTATAGTGACTAGTTGTAGATTCCACTCTAATCTATGCAAACACCTATGATTCCACCTTGAATTGCTGCCAAAACACATGCTAGCATTGTTCCGGTAAACCTTAGTTGAAATACTTTAAGCAACTGGACCTGTTTATTAAATTGGAAATAGTCATTTGAGAAGGATAATAAATTAATGATCACACGAAACCCTTTTTTTTGTGGCAAAACTGAAGAAAAATTATTATTAAGAGAGTTATGACAGTAAACTGAAAAAACTTAATTGGTCCGTCTTATACTCTTATTAGATGTATGATATGATATTAGTTAACACAATTAATCATGATTTTGTTAATTAGAATTATATAAGTTTATCTGTTAAGATGCTCTTATAAATGAAAATGATAGATAATTGTGGTGTGTGACTCAAAATCACAATTGACACAAGTGAGAAGGCTTTAAAGTGGTGCTGTCATAACTGTTTCAGTTATTATAACTGGATTGGTTTTGGCACCAAAGTATAGCCTTTGTTCCTAGGACTAGCTTTTAGAGTGTATATATATACTCTTGATCATGTAATGCAGAGATAGAGTTTTTGAGGCTGCAAAACAGAGGAGTTGCAAGAAATTCAAAGAGTTCTTAATAGAGAAAGAGAGCTAGGTGATTGAGAGAGGTTTTCAAAAGAGAAACCGAGAGAGATCAAAGTTAGTTACTGCTTGTATTGAACTTGTAATTGTTCATGATTAATGTGATGATGAGGAGCTGCACTTTCCCGTGGATGTAGGCACATTGCCGGACCACGTAGATCTTTGGGTCTTGCTCTGCTGTGCTTGTTTGCTGTGTTTTCTTGTTTGTTTTTTTTTTATCTTGTGCAGGTTTAAGAGTAGCAGAACTTATACAAAGAACCAACAATAATTCAAGCAAGTTATAAAACAATAGACTAAAGAAATAATAAGATACATACTTGAACAATAAACCAAGCTCTATATGAGAAGCAACTGCAAATAAAAAAAGAAAGTGCCCTGAAGCATGTGAGTTTCGTGTGCGGTGACAACAGTTTGAACATGATGACTATGATGGCCTAGATAAAATTCCTTCCCTTTGTAAATACCGGTAGCTAATGCTCCCCCAATACACAAAATTGCCCCTCCACACTTAGCTTTACCAGCCCAAGTATGCAGCCTCAATTTCTCCGATCTGCATTGATTCATCAACTAGTTCTAGTTATGCAATAATGCTAGGGAAGATTTGGCAGATTTATACATATAAACTGGTATAAATTCTAGATACCTGAATATGATAGAGGTAAAGAAAGTGCATATAGGAACCATGTTGAGAAAGTTGACAAAGTAAGTAGCAGAAGTGTCTCTCATACCATAATAGAATAATCCTTGAGTCAGAGTCATCCTGTATGTGGTGCCATCACATTGTTAGAAAAACATATTAACAAGCCATCAATTATTATAAATATCCACTTTATAGCACTTGTAAAAGTTATATGGTTTAATCATTTCAAGGTAAACAATGCCATAATGCCTATGCTGTATCTGTTTTGAAACCATAATTCCATGAAGTTGACACTATTTATTTAGTATAGAACACTAATTGATTGTTGAAAGTAAAATGAAGACAAAGTACTTAACTCATATGGAGTTGCTCTTGCTGACAATATTCATTTGTAAGGTGTTTTGGGGAGAGGGTTTAGTTTTTATCTTAGGCATTCTAAGAAAGGGATAATCACAAGTGTTAGGCAAATAGATCATGAAATTGTGAGCTTTGAAAAATAATTAATATTTTTAAATGATAAATGTTTAATGTGTAATATGAGATAGAAGTAGTAGTTAATTTCTTTGGTTTCTTTGATGAAGAGCTACACCTACATATTTTACCATCAACAAAAAAATAAAAAAACGATTTTATTTTGGTTTCATGTGCAATGTTACGGCTGAAGTAGCTGAACCATAGCCAAACTAATAACACTAAACCACAAGTTTGATGTACGATTGATTGGTTGCAATCGAAGATATGAAAATTTGAGGTAGACCAACCTTACTCTCCCACACTTCTTTTGCAAATTTAAAAAATGGTGCAACTAACTTATAAGCTTAGAAAAGAATGGAATATAGTCAAATAATTTCTCTATTAATGGTTTCTATTCAAGGGACAACAAAGGAAATTCATTCGAGTTTCAAGACACTGCAACATATATAGTCATGCCGAACATAGTCTCAAAAGTTACATTTCAATCTGCTAAAAAAAAATCACATTTCAAGAAGTTCATTTTACGTGGAATTTAAAAATAATGATATTGTTAGGAAATGTTTTAAGGATACTAGTTTAAAAAAGTTAGCAAATAATTTATTTTAAAAAAATTAAAAATTACACTTAGAAGTACATGAATCTATGAAAAATGTTAAATTTTACTCTCTGTCTCTCTCTTTATAAAATATTTTTATTTTACGACACTTAGTATTATATATTCTCATAAGATTAAAAGTGCACCATGTCATTTATCAATGAATGCTTGTATATTTGGTTAATCTAATTTTAAATAACAAAATTAAAGAAATCGTACCCCATCAATGCGTTAACGAAGAGCCAAAACCAAACCTTCGAAGTAAAATTCCTCGTGCGGCCTGTGCATTCACAATCCAAATCATTTGCAAGCGAAAACATCGAGCATCAAAAGAGTGATTAAAAGAATACAACAATATTTTTTTATGTGTTAAGATATTAATTTATTTATATATTTATAGTTGTAGTTTGTTAACTTGAGTCTTTAGGGTTAGTTTAAGCAAGTAGGGAAAAACATTATTAGGAAACAATATTTATTATATTAAAACTAAATAAATATACGTAATAAAGTACATTTTTAATTGCTTAAAATCATCTTCAAAACTTATGTTAGCAAAAATGTTTTTATTTAATATTATTATAAAGTGTGGACAAAGATAATTTGGCTCAGTTTATTTTGAATTTTATTCTTTTTAAAAAGAAAAAAAATGAATCAAATGCCTTCTAAAACGTTTTAGAAACTATGTAGCTTATTTTTTTATGAAGAAAAAGTTTTTTTTTTTTACTTATATGAGGTAAAAATAGCTTTTAAAAATCCAACATCTCTTCTTTCTCTACACACTCTGTCCCCTGTTATCTTCTTTTTCTTTTTCTCTTTCTCTTCTTCTTCATGTTTTACAATCTCAGTCTCCCCCCTTGAATCTTTCTACAGTTCATATCCTTCTCTCTTTGCTCTCTTTCTAATAATCTCTTTTATTTGAAAAAATAAAAATCATAAAAACTTCTATTTTATTTTTAAAATAACTTTTAGATAAAAAATTATTTAAACATAATGTTAGAAAACATGAGTGTTAGATTACATATATACTAGATTATTGTAATTTCGATTCATTACATTCTATGACATTGAAAGAAATTATGAACAAAAAAAATTAATGCATGAGTATTAAATTACATATATATTAGATTGTATTTTCAATAAATTTTTTGACATTGAAAGAAATTATGAACAAATACAGTGGATGTGGTCACAATTATAGTCACATTATGATTGCATACACTTTAAAAATCTAGACAATGTGACAAAAATCACGGCCACATGCAGATCATTTCTTAAAACCTTGAGCAAGAGTGAATCAAGTTTCATAAGGAACAAATAACTAGAATGAAAAACACACCTTTCAAAGTAAAGTGCAAATGGGGCAACACAAATGGCAGCAACAATGTGGCAATATGCAATGAGAGAAAAGATGAAGGAGCCATGAACTAATATGACCCTTGATAGTAGTTGCAATGCAGAAATAAACACTTGCACTAGTATCATGCCTAATATAATCTGAGATGATGTGAACCATTGCTTGGAACTTCTCTTCAGAATCATTTTTTTACTAATAACATGTATTTAGAATGCATAGGGTACTTGCGTCTTGCCATTTTTGCAGACATCCCGCGGTCCTTTGGATGCAAATTTCCAAAATAGTGTGCTCCATGTGCATAGCAAAGAAAAAAATGTTTAATTTTCAATAGATTTTTAAGTATGTGGAAATATTTTACTATAATAATTAAGACAAGCAGATAAAATTCTAATTTATTTGTTAAATTAGAAGAAACTACTTGAAAATTAAGAATAAATTTTTTTTTTAACATGACATTTAATTGATAAACAAATTTGCAATATAAGTAAACTTCATTTTTTGCTCGAACTATTGAATTGTGGTACTATTTTTAAACTTTATCTTTTGTTCAAATGAGAAATGTTAAACGATACAAAATATATTTCCTGAAAACACTCACCAGTTCTCTCTCTCATCCAACACCAAACAATAAGTTTCGTGTACTGTGATAGCAACCAAAGTAATCTCCAATTTTTTTTTCTTTTTTGTAGTATCCATATTTTGAAATTTGAATGTGGCACCAACTTGTATTCCCAAAACATTCAATCTAATCAAACTAAACCACAAGTTTAATGTACAATGGTTTGGTTGCAATCTAAGACCTGAAAATTAAAGGTAGACCAACCTTACTTTCCCATACTTCTTTTGCATATTTAAAAAATAGTGCAACATATAGTCATGCCAAATATAGCCTCACAAGTCACATTTCAATCCTATAAAAAAAATTCACATTTCAAGAAGTTGGTTTTATGTAATATTTAAAAATAACACTATTGTTAAGAAATGTTATAAGGATACTAGTTAAAAAAAGTTAGCAAATAATTTAAAAAAGAATCACAGTTAGAAGCACATGAATCTATGAAAAATGTTAAGTTTTACTCTCCCTCTCTCTCTCTTTATAAATATTTTTATTTTAGGACACTTAGAATTATATATTTTCCTAAGATCAATAGTACACCGAGTCAATTATCGGTGAATGCTTGTATATTTGGTTAATCCAATTTTGAGGAACTAAATTAAAGAATGCTTACCCCATCAATGTGTTAACGAAGAGGTAAAACCAAACCTTCGGAATGAAATTCTTTGTGTGTCCTCTACATTCACAACCCAAATCTTTTGCAATGAGAACATCGAGAATCAAAAGAGTGATTAAAAGAATACAATATTATTTTGTGTTAAGATATTAATTTATTTATATTCATATTTATAGTTTGTTAACTCAAGTCTTTAGAGTTAGTTTTAAGCAACTAGGGAAAAACATTATTAGGAAAAAAGATTTATTATATTAAAACTACGTAAATGTATGTAATAAAGTAGATCTTTAATTGTTGAAAATCATCTTTAAAACTGATGTTAGCAAAAATGTTTTTATTTAATAATATTATAAAGTATTAGAAAAATTAATTGACAAGAGAATACAACGTCAACAAAGATAATTTGCCTTAGTTTAGTCTGAATTTTCTTCTTTTTAAAAAGAAAAAAATAAATCAAGTACATTCTAAAAGGTTTTTAAAACTAAGTAGCTTTTTTTTTTTATGAGGAAACAGTTTTTAAAAAAAAATAAAATTAGGTAAAAAGCATTTAAAAATCAAACTTCTATTTTTTCTCTCCACACTTGTCCCCCATTGTCTTCTTTCTTTTGCCTCTTTCTCTTTCTCTTCACGTTTTCACTCTGTCATGCTGTTTTCTTGTCTCTCACCAAGCATCTTTCTAATAGCTTATATCATTCTCTCTTTACTATCTTTCTAACAGTCTCTTTCATTTGAAAAAAAATAAGAATCATAAAAACTTCTATTTTATTTTTAAAACTCTTATGAATTCTAATTTTAAAATAACTTTTAGATTAAAAAATTATGTGAAACATAATATTAGAAAGCATGAGTTTTAGATTACATATATACTAGATTATTGTAATTTCATTACATTCTTTGACATAGAAAGGAATTTTGAACAAATACAATTGATGCATGAGTATTAAATTATGATGACATTTTCCAGCACTGAGGTCAGCAAGCTAATCTATTGAATAAAAAATGTGTATAGGAATACTTTCATGTAGAATTGATACAAACCTCTGTAGGATTATTTTCAAATTACGAACACGTAGATATACATAAAAAATTAGAGAATTTGACTTTCTCACGTAAATTTTTATTTATTTCAAGCATTTTAACAAGGTAATTTATATGTCAAGCATTTTTAATCTACTTTATCCACTTTGCGATGAAGGCCAAAGCTAACTATACATTTTACAACACAATCTCCTTTTGTTTTCTGTTTTTGTCAGATTTTTCAAGTTCTAGAACTACAAAATTCATAGGTGAAGAACTTGTTACTACTGTGGCCATTGATTCTGCTCCATCAGGCAAATCAATAACTTTTGATATTCCTGCCACTGCTACAATTGGTTGTTGAACTGTGCGCATTGTCTCAATGTTTTTGCCCCACAAAAAGGAGTATAATCCCACCATGATCAAAACCATACCTAGCAACCTGCATATAGATCTTCCATTAAACGATAAAACAATTAAACCTCAAACTTTAAATCCATCAATAAAAAAGTTTTTAATTTTATAATGCAAAAATGTTTCACATGAATGTCTAGTGTGTTGACAAAAATAGAAATAAATACATTTTTAGTATTTAATTTGAAATATGAATATTTCAAATTTTTATATTTCAGTTTTTACATTTTATTTTGTTTATTTTTCTTATTATTTTATTATATATAACTATATTATTTCAAATAATTTTTTTTCTTAAAATTCATTTTAGACCCCACTCATTGTTGGATTGATGCTATTTTAGATTAATAATTTTTCTATGTGTATCATAAGGAAATACCAAAGCTAGATTGTCGAAAAGGACAAAATTAGATGGGATTTCTTAGGAACTTTTAGTATTATAATTTAATCAAAATTAGAATTTCACCTTAGCATATGTAATCGTTGTAAATATTTATTATAGAAAGTACCAAAATGAAACTCCAATTCCAATTATAAAGCAACACACAAAAACATTCAAGAAATTGAATAATATAAGTTGAGAAAAACCAATCTATTTTAAGATTAAATGGTGTTCCATCTTAGTTCCTAATGAAGTTCACCAAGTGATTCTGAATGTAACATTTAAATTGACATAATGTCTAGAAGGGGAAATATTAATACGTTCCAACTGTTAATGGTTCACCAAGTATGATAGCTTCTGAAAAGGTCACAAAAATAAGAGCTAGAGGATTGAACATTGGGGGATAACTGGCAGCTGTGGCCAGTGCTCCCTACACACAAAAAACACTTGTTATAATAATCACTTTAGAATGTTCATGTTCCTCAATCAAAGTTCAATGTCAAATCAAATCAAATCATAGTTGATGGATTTCAAATCTAGAAACTAAGCTACATCTTGATTCATTTGATCCATTTCAAATTATTGTAAAGTAAACAATTGAAATTATTATTGTAAATCGTAATTTCTTAGCAATGAAATTTTTATGTATTTGCCTGTGAGACTTTTTGGATGAATCCGAAGTATCTTTTGACTCAGAACCAAAAAATGTATCGTAAATGTAAAGAGTGTCCTATTACATCTCTATTCTTAGCTAGGATACTCTGGGTCTTTTATTTACTCTATTTATTTATTTATTTTATAAAAATGAACTCTATGTTATTTCCTATCAAATGAATAAATAAAATATCCTTTTTATTTTCCTTCAAATCATTATTTAAATAAATTTATTTCTCCTTATTTATTTAATTATAAAAACCTCATCATTTTTCTAAAACTCTATTTGTTTTTAAATAAAAAACCTGTTTAATTTATTTTACGAAAAATGGGGTATTACAATTCCACCCCCTTAAAAGAAGTTTCGTCCTTGAAACTTTGCCAAAAGATCGAGAAGAAAGGAATTAGACATTTGGTTCCCAATACCAAACTATGTGCCTAGTTGAAGCGGTTTCAGTGACTTCGACCGCAAGACTCATCTGCACTTAGTGACTAAGTATGGCGATTCTCGCTTCCTCAATAATAGTATTTCATAAGTCAAGGTTTCTCACGAGAGTGACATCTCAACGATAATAGAATATGAATGGCTTTCTATTTGGAGTTGGGTAATATCATAGGAGACACTGATGACAATCTGAAATGAACAAGCAGACACAGGAAACACGATTGACCACATGAGATGATTCAAGAAAAGAGGTATAAGTTTTGAGACTTCAACGCTCTATCAATCCTAGTCCGCACGTGACTCTCGAGAATACATGATTTACCTATCTTCGGATCTAGGTCTTTACTCTCAACACGATCTTCTCCACTTTGGTATACCTGACTCATAGCTCTCACTTAGGTTTAAGGGATTCTAACGATTTCACTAAGGTTTCCTACCTGATACTAACTAGGTGCTAACTGGATAAGCAAAATAGACAAATCCTCACTTCCCTAAACTTGTTCAAGCTTAAAGGTAATCTTGACACACCTATACTCACACCACTATATAACTTCACACTTAAGGTTGAGGGTGCCACTACTGTTCACAATGTCTAAGTCTCTAACTAGGACACTAGTCACATCAGGGGTTTCCTACTCAAGCTCCAATTATTAAGCTAGTTCTAACGGTTGAAACTAAACTCATAACAAGATTCTTAAGAATCCTACCCATCTCTTCTACCTCAGATTCAACTCCTAAGGTTCTCATAACATATTAGACTAGCGGTAATGCCTCCAAAACGTGAAGGTGAACACCGTGACTACCAACTCTAGATCATGCATATAATAAATTCTTTCATGAATATTGAGTTGTCGAGAAAACATAGGCCGCGACTTGGTCTCTTGCATAAGCATTCCTCTAAATTGAAAGCTTACTGTAGATACTTCACTACCCTTACAAGGACCTACTCTTCTAAGATAACACTCAATGCTTTACGGTGACCAACTTCTCTATGAACTTATGGTTTACTTCCTACAAATCTCACTAGAAAGCTTAAACTTACTTGAGTCATCTCTAACAAGGGGTAAAGTTAACTTAAGGAATCATAGAATAACTTCCTGGTTCGACTACTACTCAAGGGTGTCTAATCTCAATCTTAGGTTCCCCCCCATCCTAAAGCAACTTCTACCTAAGAAGGATCTATAGCTACCTCTCATCTAGACATAGCATACTCTAAGGGATATCATCACTAACTAGAATGCATACTAAAACGCCTAGCACGAAAGGTGATTCCCAAGGGTTTTTAACAACCTTAAGATATTCCACATACTCCAACTTAACTCGAAACACACTAAGCACTAATCACCAAAACCACTACAAGAGCTAACTCAGGGTGGGAGATCCTGTCCATGCATCCCATGAACACACAACGACATTGATTTTGTCAAGACATGACCATGTACATGTAGAGGCCACGATAGGTACTAAGGTAGTCATCAGAGCATCCTCAAACTTTTCCCAGATTAAGGTAAAGAGAACTAAGATTTATCTCGCTAATCATACAACTATCATCACTAATTACCTTACGCAAGAACACTCACTCTCGAACCCTTCCATGGTTAGCAATTAATGCCCTACTAACTACCTTACATTCTTCTTAAGGTTTCACACTAAACCTCTTAACTATTCTTCATAACTTTTCCAACTACTCTATATTCTTAAACAACTCCATACCATACATCTCCTAGGAACTACGGTTACAAGTTTATATGGGTACTACACCTACAAGATTCTCAATCTTGCACTTAGATGGTAACTAAGAACATCCTCATGGAACACAGGTACATGACTTGCTGAGTTTGACTTTCGTCTACAGGTAACAAGGATCATGCCTACTCAAGTATTTCCTCTCGAAACACCTTAACGTGATTGGCAAAGGCAAAGTCTCTCTCTATTCATAATAGAAGTAACAACATGATAGGTTATCAAGCAATTTAACAAGACATGATTGGAAGATGAGAAGCCCATAACATGATGAACACTCGATTGATTAGGAGACAATAATTTTAAATCAAGAAGGATCACTCACTCAAAATCAACAACAAACATTCCAAATGAATTTTAGAAACGAAAACATGACCACAAAGTACACCCATATGGAGACGTTAACAATCTCTTGATTGTGACAAAAAAATCAGTAATAAAAAACTATTTGACATAGGCTCACAACACAAAGAATGAATTATACTAGGGCTTGCAAGTATAATCGAGTTACTCGACTTCAACACGCAACACAAGAAAATGGATTGTATTAGAATTGGAAGGTACGGTCAAAGGAGTATTCCTTATAAAATATATCTTGATACAAGTCATCAAACTATATGGCATTAGCATCGCTACGAACAAGGAGATCACAAACAACCATAATATCTATGCAATTAAGGCAAAACACTATACTACAAGCATACATAGAATTATAAGGTTCCTATAACAAGTATATAGCGCACATATAAGAAGTAAGAATTAAATAGTCAATAAGGATGTATTAAGGAAGCAAAAACTTCAACAACTACATTCATGACTACACACAAAAGAAGGGAGTTAAGTAGTCATGCGCCTACGCATCAAGAGAAGCACACTCATCCAATGCATATATACGATTCAAAAGGTTTTCACAACAATAATCCACACATCAAGAGAGGGATAAGCTTGTTAACAACATACACGCAGGAAGATAAGGGCTCATTAAGGTATTATCAATCAATATCAAGACTAACTGCATAAGCTAATAGCTTGCTATAATGTCCAACCACACTTCACAAATTATAGAGATGGCCAGTCTCATAACTTATGACTCAATAGTGGATTTATGGTATAACATACATTAAGGATGCAATAACATCATGCAATTAAAATAAAAACTCATCCCCAACTAAAAATAATAATAAAAAAATTCATATGGGTAAAAGATTCACATTCACTTCACTATTACCAAATAAAACTTATTAAAAACATATCCGGCTCAGAACAAGGCTATCAAAGTTTACAAAATAAATTTTGTTAAATCAGTGAAGTAAAATAAAATACAATAACATCAAGCAATTAAAATAAATACAATGTCACATTCTATCAGAGCATTGTGTTCGAGTGTAACAGCCGTCCCTTTACTTCCTTTAAATAAATAAATAAAATAAGATTAGGTCATCAATTCCCCAACTATATAAACTAACTTTTAACCCATAGCAGCTTTTACAAAAACACATTCTATTTCTTTCTTTTTCTCTGACACACAAGAACCCTAACAGAGTAGCCGGAGGAGGAGCTCTAGAGAGCACTAGAAACGCCATCATTGCTAACGAGGAACGCTTGAGTGACTACATTGAGGTAAGGGATGAGTTACTCACACTTGGGGATTAGAATGAACATGTATAGGGATTTCTAGAGGACCAATTTTGGGTTATTTTATGAAATTCAATTGCTTTTATGCTTTTATTCACAAATAAACTGTATTTGACGAATCAATTGATGTCCCGATGTGAAATCATTTGCAATTTGATTTCAGGAGTATTTCTTTGTGATTTTGTGTTTTTACTTCTGTGTCATTTAAGGGTTTTGATTGATTTTAAAGGATTGAAATTATTTTATTTCAAAAACACATTCTATTTCTTTCTTTTTCTCTGACACACAAGAACCCTAACAGAGTAGCAAGAGGAGGAGCTCTAGAGAGCACTAGAAACGCCACCATTGCTAACGAGGAACGCTTGAGCGACTACATTGAGGTAAGAGATGAGTTACTCACACTTGGGGATTAGAATGAACATGTATAGGGATCTATAGAGGACCAATTTTGGGTTGTTTTATGAAATTCAATTGTTTTTATGCTTTTATTCACAAATAAACTGTGTTTGACGAATCAATTGATGTCCTGATGTGAAATCATTTGCAATTTGATTTCAGGAGTATTTCTTTGTGATTTTACTTCTGTGTCATTTAAGGGTTTTGATTGATTTTAATGGATTGAAATTATTTTATTTCATTGTTGCCTCTTGACCTTTTCTAATTTTATGATGATGATTGCATATTCTGTGTATGAAGTGATTGTGGTTTCACAGGTTGAGTTTTCTTTCGGCAATCCTAGAAGAACAAAGTCAAATAGATTTATATGGTATTTTGTTAGAAATGTGATGTCATTGTACATAGCAATTACTGACATATTCAGATAGGAAAGCTTTTTCCAATAACACATGATCCTTTCTACACCATGCGTATGAATGATTATATATATATATATATATATATATATATATATATATATATATATATATATATATATATATATTAGATTTTAAAAGTTGATTCCTTGTATGTACATGCTTCTGAATTACAAAAGAAAAGTGACAATCCAATTTAATTGATTCATTGTAAAATAATAATAATAATAAATTAAATATTGTTGTAAAATTATTGCTTAATAATAATTGTTTTTGTTACACCTCAAATTAATTGTTGTAAAGGTTTTTTAAATTGAAATTGATATATTTCAATTTAATTTATACGTGTTTTGTGTCATGTAAATATTACTATTGAATGATATTTGTATGATGCATGGGATGTGATAAATTATTTTATTGGCGTTATGAAATTGTGATTGAGATTGTGTGTAAGTGATAATCATTTGGTATGTAATGAATTGTGAATTACATGGGTGTTGAGATGTTGTATGTATTGAGTTGTGAGCTATGAATTATGTAATCACACAACTACAAGATCCTTTAAGGGTGACGAGTTAATGCGCGATGAGTTGTGATGGGTTCCACGATGGGAACCCGACGAGTTTAATCACTTGAGGCACGATGAGTTAAAATAATTTTGAAAAATAATTGAGATTATGAAAACAATTGAGTAGTTGTGTGCATTGCATAATTCATAGGTAAAGTCTGTGTGTTAAATATTTTCTGGGTTGGACCCGAATCAGGAAGGAGAGGCCCTGACGAACTCCTCAGAGTCTAGGCCTTGGGGGTAAATACACCCGGTTTGAGTGCTTCTTTAAGCCTGTGCTGATCCCATATGGTTGGAGCATTCTCGCAAAACAGAGTGACCCTGACTGATCTCCCTATGATTTCACCTAGTAAGAGTGACCTGACTTACCCATTGTGAGGGATGTCCTGCCATGTACTCCTAGGCGCTCGACGAGGTTTTTCATTGAAAAATGGTATCACATTGCATGTAGGCTTGAGTCTAGCGTATTTGTTGCATAACACTTGTGTTTAACTTTCATTGAGTTAACAATTACGGTTTGATGTTATTTTTTGGAGTGTGTGAACTTGAATGAGTGTGAATAATGTGTGGGATTTTGTGAAGTGATGTTATTTATATAAATTCAGCTCTAAGTATTATATGTTTCACATGCTCTAATGTTTTATTATATACGAATGTGATAGAAAACTCTCATTGTGTGTTTGTGTTTGGGCTGATTGCCATTTTGTTTCTGGTGAGTCAGCATATAATGAGTTTCATGCTGGAGATTGAAAGACTTAGCCTGTGACAGGGATATGCTCTGATAGGTGTGACATCGGGGCGTAGGATTTTACCTCATATGTTATAATTCTGTGAATGATATAATTGTGTATGTTTTCTAGTTTAGTTTTTGTTTTATATTTATTTAGAACGAGGGGCCTTGTTTTGAGTCGGGATAACTTTATCTTTTATTCGAACAATTTCTACTATGATTTCACTAAGTGGATGTGAACCTTTTACCCTTTTGAATTGATTTAAAGTAAATTTGTTTTAAAAAAAATAATTCCACATGATTTTCTTTCCTTTTATTATTATGTGTGTAAAAATTTCTAAATAGATTCTGTATGATTTTTATTTCCTTTTATTATTTATTTATATTTGTGAGGGTAGAAGGTGTCACACTGAGCGTCCTCTAGCATGAGATTCTTTAAAGTCATCCACCTAGTCATCTGGTCCCACGAACACAAGTTTTGAGATCATCACAGGATCCAAACACAAATAACACACAAGGAGTGAGTTATTAAATTTCTAAACAAATACAAATAAACAAAGACGTAATCAAAATAAATTATGGAAGTATTTATAACATAGCTTAACTTAATACAATTCACGTCACTTTACCACTTTATCATTTAAAGTTCATTTTTCAATCACCAATCACATTACACATGAATTACACACTCGGGTCACGATGTAATAACACTCATCAATTTCATAACAAACAATTAGCAAGTGTTATGCAACAATTATACTAAGACTCAAGCTTATATGCAATGTGGTATGTTAGGTCACTCTCACTAAGTAAAATCATAAGGTGACCAGTCAGGGTCACTCAGTTTTGCGAGAATGCTCCAACCATATGGGATCAACATAGGCTTAAAGGAGCACTTAAATCGAGTGTCTTTACCCCGAAGGCCTAGACTCCAAAGAATCCGTTTGGGCCTCACCTTCCTGATTCAGGTCCAACCCCTAAAACAATTTTTACACACAAACACTGCTCATGAATTATACAATACCCACAACCTCACACTCGTGTTTCAAACACGTTTAACACATTGCGCTATAATTTAACACTTTAGGTTCCTAACTAGGATTCCTACACTTCCCCTTTTAAAACTGCGCATAAACACTTTTCTCAAGGTAAACATTGGTCGGGTTATTGTATAATTCACAGCTTACAACACAAGTATTGCCACATCAAGTGTTAACCACACACTTATTCACAACCAAATTTCATAATAAATAATTTTAACATGTCACAACGTCATAATCCACCATCACATGTTTACGTGTATCTCACAAATCAACACATGTTCAACTTTGAACTTATACTCAATCCCAATAACAATGTTATGATCCCAATGTAGCATGTTATCTCACAATTCATCACATATTCAATTTATCACTTAGGCACAATTTTAATCACAATTTCATAATCTCAATATAACAATTTATCATGTCAATCTAGCAAATCTTGTCCAAAGTACAAACAATTTATACAAAAATGTTTCTCACAACATAGGGAGTAAAACCCCTCACACAATTTCACACAATCATATCAAAATCAATGAATCAAAATCCTAGGTTAAA
The DNA here is from genome assembly GCF_004193775.1 of Glycine soja. Lineage (NCBI taxonomy): Eukaryota > Viridiplantae > Streptophyta > Magnoliopsida > Fabales > Fabaceae > Glycine > Glycine soja. The sequence continues at coordinate 18,775,492 of NC_041010.1, read as the reverse complement.
AACACGAAAACACCAAGAGCACTCAATTTCATCAACCAATTCGCATCAAGAAATCAATTGGTCCGTCAAACACAACAATATCGTATTTATAATCATAAAGGAAAAATTATAATTTAATAAACATCCCAAAATAAATCCCAATTTGATCCCCAAAGGATCCTTACACATGTTCATTCTAACCCCAATTGCGATAAACTCATCCCTTAACTCTAAGCAGGCTCACGCGTGTAGTCCAACAATGATAGTGGTGTCTCTAGCAGTTCCCTAAGATTCCTCAAGCTTTTCCTCTATTTGCTCTGTTAGGGTTTCCAAGCGTTAGAGAGAAGGGGAAGTGATTGTAGCCTCTATTTTACTATCAACGTGTGAGACTAATTTCTCTCTGCAAAAAAATTATTTTGCAAATCCCAATGGTGAGAATATGCTAAAATGGGTTCCGAAGTGGTGTCCAAATTTCACGATGATCCAACGGTTGACGAGTCTGGGATCATAGTTTTACTAGGATAGGTTTTGGGTGTCTACGGGAAAAGAGAAAGCTCAATGCGAGGGACCATTACTTGACCATAGACATTATCTCGAAGATACCAATGGTGGGTGTGTGTGAAAATTAGTTCCGAACCAAGCGTTCAAATTTCACCATGATCCAACGGTTAACGAATCTGGGATCGTCTTTTTCCTGAGATAGGTTTGAGTGTATGCAGGAAAAAGAAAGGGTTTTAGGAAAGGAAGAAGGGAAACCGGATTTGAGAGAAAGAGAGAGCGCAGAGACGTATCGTAAATGTAAAGAGTCATCGATTACATCTCTATTTATAACTAGGATACTCTAGGTATTTTATTTACTATTTTTATTTTTTTTTATTTTATAAAAATAAACTATTTTATTTCTTCTTATTTATTTAATTATAAAAATCTCATCATTTTTGTAAAACTCTATTTATTTTTAAATAAAAATCTTTTTTAATTTATTTTACGAAAAATGGGGTGTTACACCTTCTCCTTTTCTCTAATGCTTGAAATCCCTAGTAGAGGGACCAAAGGAGAAGATTGAAGAATCTTAGAGAATCACTAGAGATGCCACTATCACTATCAAATTACACACATGAACCCACTTAGAGGTAAGGGATGAGTTATTCACATTTGGGGAGTAGTGAGCACATGTGTAGGGATCCTTAGATGATCAATTGGGATGGATTTTGGGGTGTTTCTGTAATTTTGATTCTATCTTTACAATTATAATTGCAAATTATATATATGTTTGACAGGCCAATTGATGTCCCGATGCGAAATTATTGTGAAATTGATGTGTTCTTGTGATGAGTGTGAAACCTAGAAATTAAGTTTTTTTTCCTTCTATTTAGTGTGAATTGATGAAACTGAATGATTAGTATGATGTCTTTATCAGAGTTAGAGAACATAGAAAATAGAGAGAATAAGCGAAAAAAATTGAGAACAAGAGAAGGAAAAACTTATATTATTGATTCTAAAAAGTTGATTTGAGTTAGTTACAACTGAGGTATTTAAAGACCTTTGAACTGACCATAACTAACTCTAACTAATCCTAACTAACTTCTAAAAAATGTAACTGTCTGGGTGCTGTTAGTGAAAAACTAACAGCCCTTACAATTATGAAACAAAACTGTTTTAAGAAAATGAAAATCGGGTTCTTTGTTGAAAATAGTAACAAATGGAATAGCAAAGTTGAGGGATGTAGTGGGTAGTCTATTAATCAAATAAATTGCAGTGACAAAAGCATAATCCCAAAACTGTAGAGGTAAAGTTGCATGATGAAGCAATGTGAGTCCTATGTCTACTATGTGTCTGTGTTTTCTCTCAACTACACCATTTTGATGATGAGTGTGTGGGCAAATTATTCTGGGTGAAATACCACAGGAGGCTAATAGAGAAGAAAAGGGTCTGTATTCACCCCTAGTCAGATTGAACACTTTTTATTTTAGTGTCAAGTTGAAGTTCAACAGATGACTTGAAATTTTGAAATACAGATTTAGTTTCAACTTTGGTTTTAATAGGAAATATCCAAGTGTATCTTGAAAAAGAATCAACAAATGACATATAATATTTGAATCCAGAGTAGGAGGTTAAATGAGAAGGTCCCCATAAATTTGTAAAGATAAGTTCTAAAGGGGAATAAACTGAAGTAGATGAATGAGAAGGCAGCCTATGAGATTTTCCCATATAACAAGAGGCACAAAAATATGAAATATTTTATTAGATGATGGAATATTACACTGATCAAAAAATAGTTTCAATACATGACTATTGGGGTGTCGTAACCTAGCATGCCAAAGATTAGTAGTGCTAGGAGGCTAAACAACATAATTAGAGGCTACAACAGAATCTTTATTAGCAGTAGAAGATGTTGTTAATAATAGTTGAGGTTTGTGGTCCTGAGGTCTGATGTTATGAAATGAATGTAGACCATCAACACCTACAGCACCCTGAAGGATCAATTTATTGGTCCCTTGTGATTTCACAAGACATGAGTGAAGATGAAACTCAAAGAAAACAACATTATCTTTAACAAATTGACTGGCGCTTAATAAATTTTTTGAAATTGAAGGAACATGTAATAGTTTATTAAGTTTGAAAGTAATATGAGAGTCATTAGGAGACACAAAAGATGAAGAACCAGTACTGGAAATACTGAAACCTTCACCATTTCCTATAAAAATCTGATCAGGTTCATCAAAATGGGACAACTGCTTGATATGCTGAGATTCACCAGTCACATGGAAACTAGCTCCAAAATTTGGAATCCATGTCAAGCTAGCTTGACCATTGCCATGAGATGATGAGTTTGTAAGCATAACACTAGGTTGATTAGTTGGCTGAGCAATAGACCTAGAGTTAGGATTAACCCAAGTGTTTGAGGACCTAATCGAAATAATTGAATATGGGATAGGTTGGAGTGTAGTTGGATCAAAAAAATTAAGTGACTTGTGAGGTTGAAAATTCATATCAGATCGAAAATGACACATATTGGTAGTGTGACCATACTTGAGGTAGATTTGACACTGAAAGTTGGCAAACCAGCCTCCACTACGGCCTCTACCAGAACCACTGCAACCACCACTGCGATTAGACAAAGTATTACGATTACCGTTACTTCTACCATAACCTCTTCTAGAGCCACCAGAATCATTACCTTTATATGAGCTTCCATATGAATAACCTTGAGTGTAATTCAAGGACGAAGATGCAAGCAACAAAGTGTCTTGATTGTACTGAACAAGGCAAGTTTTGTGACCATAAAGCGGATGGCGTATGTTTCTTGCTTTCAATTATGGAAACTATTGACGCATAATCCTAAAGTAGGCCTTCAAGAATAAAATTGACATGCTCCTCATGGCGAACCAAAACTCCAACACCAACAAGCTCATCAGCGTAGCTTTTGAATTTGTGAAGGTACTCATCCATCATTTTTCCTTCTAGTGAGATAGCACACATCACGGTCTATAATTGACAAGCCCTAGACTTGGTGTGAAGGCTAAAGTGCTCGTGAATCTTCTCCCACACCTGATAGGAGTGATTCGAGCCTAACACTTTTAAAAGAACAAATTTCGAAAGCGTCGATTGAAGCCAAACAAGGAGTGTTTGGTCCTGTACTTCTCATGCTTCATATTCAGGATTAATGTGATCCATGCTTCGATCATCTTCTGTGAGAAATTGAGGCAGAATGATTGGATTAACCACAAACCTCTATAGCTTATGCGATTTGATGACTGGTTCGACATGTTGTTGCTAGTGTAGATAGTTGGAATCATCCAATTTCTCAGCTATCATCGTTGGAAATGAATGCAAACTGAAACCTTGAGAAGGGTAAGCCATGGATGTGAAGGTGAAGCTCGATAAACTGAAGAAAAGAGCTTTTACAAAGAAACAAGCTCTGACACCATATCAGAGTTAGAGAACAGAGAGAACAGAAAGAATAAGTGAAAACCTTGAGAACAGGAGAAGGAAAAACTTATATTATTGATTCTGAAAAGTTGATTTGAGTTAGTTACAACTGAGGTATTTAAAGACTTCTCTAAACTAAGAAACTAATCATAACTAACTCTAACTAATCCTAACTAACTTCTAACATAATGTAATTGCTTGGGTGCTGTTAGTGAAAAACTAACAGCCCTTATAATTATGAAACAAAACCGTTTTCACAGTTATGTATTTACATACTCTAATAGTCTTTACTAGTTAATTTGCATTATGAATTTATATTTGAATCCAGCATACTGTGATAAAGAATAAATGGTCAAAAGAAAAAAATCCCTTTGTGTTTGTTTTGCATATTGCGGTAGATTGAAAAGGGTATTGTAATGTTTTATTAAAATAAACTTTCAAATCAAACCGAAATTGACACGAATTTTTATGTCTTGTACCATTGCTCTTTTGATATTTGACACCACACAGATCAATTGCACTTTATTAAAGTACATGAATTGTACTCTAAATAATCTTCTCTTTAGTTGTTTATTTTATACAAATTATTGTCTTTGTCGTGTATCTTCCCATGATGATGATCAACATGTTATATATACATTGTAATAATAAATGTAATAATATAATAAATTAAAGAAATTTGTAAAGTTAATGCTTAGTAGTAATTTCTTTTGATACAATTTTAATTTAATTTTTGTAGAAACTCTTTTTAATTGAAAACAATATAGTTTGATTTAATATATATATATATATATATATATATATATATATATATATATATATATATATATATATATATATATATATATGTCTTGTGCCATAGAAATATTACTACTGTGTGATGTGTATATGATTCATGAGGCGTGATAAATTGTTATGTTGAGATTATGAAATTGTGATTGAGATTGTGTGTAAGTGATAAATTGGGTATGTATTGAATTGTAAGATACATGTGTATTGAGATTTTGTATACATTGAGTTATGAGCTATGAACTGTACAATCACACAACTGTAAGACTCTTTAAGGGCGATAAGTTAATGTGCGACGAGTATAGTGATGGGATCCACTGCGGGAACCCGGCGAGTTGAATTCCTTTGAGGCACGACGAGTTAAAATGATTTTGAAAACAACTGGGTAGTTGTATGTATTGCATAGTTCACAGGTAAAGTCTATGTTTGTGCCATATATATATATATATATATATATATATATATATATATATATATTAATATTGTGTGATGTGTATATGATTCATGAGGTGTGATAACATGTTACTTTGGGATTATAACATTGTGATTGATATTGGGTATATGTGATAAATTGAGTATGTGTCGAATTGTAAGATACATGTGCATTGAGATATTGTACACATTGAGTTGTGAGCTATGAACTGTATAATCACACAACTGTAAGATCCTTTAAGGATAATGAGTTAATGTACGACAAGTATTGTGATGGGGTTCACTATGGGAACCCGAAGAATTTAATCACTTTGAGGCACAATGAATTAAAATTATTTTAAGAACAATTGAGGAGTTATGTGTTTTGTATAGTTCATAGATAGAGTCTATATGCTAAAATATTTTCTAGGTTGGACCTGAATCAGGAAGGAGAGGCCCTAACGGACTCTTCAGAGTCTAGGCCTTGGGGGTAAATACATTCGGTTTAAGTGTTTCTCTAAGCTTATGTTGATCCCATATGGTTGGAGCATTCTTGCAAAACAGAGTGACCTTGACTGGTCTCCCTATGATTTCAGCTATTGAGAGTGACCTGACTTTCAGTGTGTGGTCCATCTGTTGCATAACGAATGTGTAATGATCATTGTGACTTGTTATGTGATGGTGTGTAATGAATTGTGTAAGTGTGAGATATGGTATTGTATTTGAAATGTGTTGTCTTGAATATGTGATTAATCGTGAAGGTATGGAATATGGTTTGTGATTAAATTCTAGGACAAGTGATGTCACGTGATGAATGTTGAAATGATGCGAACTGTGCCAAAGTTGAGCCTTGGTATATCTAGATTGATTAGAATCCTAAAACTACCCAAATACAGGGACCTATGACCAGGAGTAAGACCAAACAGCCAATGGGTATCCTCCAACAAATGGTAGTTGACATACTTAACAAGGCCTAAGTGGAGAAGGACGAATGCCCAAGTGGAGAAGGATGAAGGCCAGAGGCAGAGGCACTACTAAGAATATTAATTGTTGTTGAAAGCCCAAACTAATTTGAAGGCCCATGCCAAATATGTTCTATTTTTTATTTATAATTTTTTTCATTGTAATTTTGGCCCACACTGTTTAGAAGACCCATGTCTATTTCTATCTTTTTGTTCAGATACACTACATGTATTGTTTTCGTTTTCAATAGAAGGACTTTTGGCATTTGTTAAAATTTGGTGGGAGCTTCTCTCTGGGTTCTTTGTTGAACCAATCTCATACTTATCAAGGTAATCCTTGTGGCGTCTACCCTGACTTATCTTCCCTCTCTAGAAGTGGCGTCATCCAAAACTTTGTAACTTGTATCAAGTGATCCGCTCCTAGTAAGGATCACATCATCTGGTATTAGAGTTAGGTTCTTGTTACAGGTTTTATCCTATCTAATTTTTATTTTTTTCCTCTGTCATTTGTGTCTCAGTTTCGTGTTTGCGTCTTGTTTCGTTCTTGTTTACATCTTGTTTCGTTCTTATTTGCGTTCTTGTTTGTGTTCTTGTGTTTGTTCTTGTTTTCATTCTTGTTCTTGTTCTTGTTTCTTTCAGATCTATGTCAAAAAAAAAACTTATGTTTGAATTCTGTTACAAATTCTGTTTGGGAACAATTTGACTTATTGGAAGAATGTTGGGGGGTTAAGGGTTTTGTAGGCCATTGAATTTCTCATATTTGTTTGTTTGACTATCGAACGAATTTCCAAATTGCTTATTGAATTTGGACCACTGGAATTGATTGAGTGAAAAATAGTCTATTATCCTAGATGAATTTTGGAAAAGAAGGCAAAAAAAGAAAGCTGCAGAAAGTTTGAAAATAAAAGTGTGCGTTTAAATCTTTGAACACGAATTTGAGGAAGTTAGAGGTGTTTTATTTTGGCAAAAATCTATTATCCAATCTATTAGTTTGTTATCCTTGTTTGTTATCCAAGTCTATTATCCAATCTGTTAGGTTGTTATCCTAGTTTGTTATCCAATTTGTTAGTTTGTTATCCAATCTATTATTCCATAATTAAGTTGTCTTTCCTGTTCTATTACCTTTGTGCATCCAATTTGATTCATCTAGAGAAAGTGAGTGGTAAAAGGCAAGAGTGAAAAAAAAATCATACAAAAGCCTATATTGAGAGCATCAAACACGAGTGAATTACCATCAAAGAGAGAAACATGTGAGTAGAGTGTGGTGAGATCCTGTAATCTTTGTTTAAATTACTGCATAATTGTTTGTTCCTTAATCATGGCAGGAGTTGGTGACAGTGGTGGTGAATATCATCAACTGGACGAATCTTAGCCCTTACTACTGGATGTGATGACTACACAGATGCAACGTTTGTTGAACCGTAACAATGAAGAGTTCTACAGATGAATAGAAGGACTAAAGCACCAAATGAATCCAAATGCTGGGAGACCATATGGTGGTAACAGAAGGGTCAATGATGGGCCAAACCGAATGGAAGGGCAGAACAAAATTGAGGTAGTAAAACTCTCAAAGGCAGGAGTGACCCAGACGCCTACCTTGACTGGGAGATGAAGATTCAACATGTATTCTCCTGCAATGATTATACTAAAGAGCAGAAGGTGAAGTTAACAACAACTGAATTCTCATACTATGCCCTTGTTTGGTGGAATAAAAATCAAAGAGAGATGATGAGAGAGGAGGGGCGGGGGATAGATACATGGATTGAGATGATAAGGGTTATGCGAAAGAGGTATGTTCCAACTAGCTACAACAGAACCATGCGACAGAAACTCCAAAGGCTGTCCCAGGGAAGTTTGATTGTGGAGGAGTACTACAAGGAGATGGAGATGGCACTAGTGAGGGTCAACATTGAAGAGGATACTGAGGACACAATGGCTCGTTTTCTGAGTGGCCTAAATCCTGACATTAGAGATGTTGTTGAATTACAGGAGTACGTGGAATCAGATGACTTGCTGCATAAGATAGTCCAGGTTGAACAATAGTTGAAGAGGAAAATTGCAGCAAAAAGGAACTCATCCAACAATTTCAACTAGAACTGGATCGACATATCCAAGAAGGAGGGAGGCAACTCGTCTAGTCCCCATGGAAAGTCAGCAATTTCCAGTGCTAAAACCAAGCATAATTCTGCCTCATCATCCAACACCGATACCAGAAACATAAAATGCTTCAAATGCTTAGGTAAAGGACGTATTGCTTTTGACTGTCTAACCAGGAGGACGATGATCATGAAGGCAGATGGAGCAATCACCAATGAATCTGAAATCAGTGAAGAAGAAGAAGTGGAAGAAGAGCTTGAGGAGGAAGCCAAGCAGGGTGATATGCTAATGGTAAAAAGGCTCTTGGAAAGTCAGATGCAACCACTGGACGACACCTAAAGAGAATATTTTCCACACCAGGTGTACCATTAATGGTAAGCTTTTGCTCTTTAATTGTTGATGGAGGAAGTTGTACCAATATTGCAAGTTCTAGGTTAGTGTCAAAACTGAATTTGGATACTAAGCCCCATCCTAGGCCATACAGAATTCAGTGGCTTAGTGAAGATGAAGAGGTAAAAGTGACTCAACGGGTTGAGGTGTGTCTCACCATTAGAAGATAAAATGATAGGGTGTTGTGTGATGTGATTCCAATGGAGGCGACTCATATACTGTTGGGAAGATCATGGCAGTATGACATCAAAGCAGTGCATGATGGCTTTACCAACAAGATTTCATTCCAGCACCATGACCAGAAGATTATTCTTAAACCTCTATCCCCTAGAGAAGTGTGTGATGATCAAATCAGAATGAGAGAAAAGAGAGAACAAGAGAAAGAAAAGAGTGAGGCACCAAAGAGGAATAGGAAAAAGAAGAGTGATACACCTAAGAGAAAGAGTGATACACATGGGAGAAAATTTAATTGTTTAGCAAAGGTGAGTGAAGTGAGGAAAGTGTTACTTTCTCGTGAGCCACTCTATCTACAGTATTGCAAAGACAGTAAAATTTCTACTGATAATTCTAATGAGTTAACTATTTCTATTTCTCTTAGTGTTGAACTCTTATTGCAAGAATTTAAAGATGTCTTTCCCAAGGAGATTCCTCATGGACTGCCACCTTCAAGAGGCATAGAACATTAAATTGAACTCCTTCTAGGAGCTTCATTGCCTAACATGCCAACTTACAAAAGCAATCCCCAAGAGATTGATGTTGCTGATTTATTTTTCAAGGAAGTGGTGTGTCTCCACAGACTACCAAGAAGCATCGTTTCAGACTGAGACACCAAGTTCCTTAGTCACTTTTGGAGAACATTGTGGGGGTAAGGTTGGAACAAAGCTGCTCTTTTCCACCACATGCCATCCTCAAACCGATGGTCAAACTAAGGTAGTAAACAGAACTTTGTATTCTCTTCTTAGAGCTGTGATTAAAAAGAATATAAAGAGTTGGGAAGAATGTCTGTCTCATGTTGAATTTGCATACAATAGGGTTGTACATAGCACTACACAACACTCTTCATTCGAAGTAGTGTATGGTTTTAATCCCTTGACTCCTCTTGATTTGTTACCATTTCCTAACATTTCTGATTTTAAGCATAAGGATGCACAGACTAAAGTTAAGTATGTGAAAATATTGCATGAGCAAGTGAAGGTTGAAATTGCAAAGAAGAATGAAAGGTATGTCAAGCAAGCCAACAAGAATAGGAAGAAAGTGGTACTTGAACCAGGTGATTGGGTTTGGGTACACATGAGGAAGGAGAGGTTCCCTAAACAAAGGAAGTCCAACCTAAAGGAGATGGACCTTTCCAAGTACTAGAGAGGACCAATGACAATGCTTACACGATTGATATTCCAAGTGAGTATGGAGTAAGTTCTTCATTTATTGTTGCTGACATGACTCCATTTGTTGCAGGTGATGATTCTGAACATTTGAGGGCAAATGCTTTCCAAGAAGGAGGGAATGATAAGAATCCTGAAACTACCCAAAATACAAGGACCTATGACTATGAGTAGAACCAAACAATCAGTGGATACCCTCCAACAAATGGTAACAAACATACTTAACAAGGCCCAAGTGGAGAAGGATGAAGTCCCAGAAGCAGAGACACTACTAAGCATATTAATTGTTGCTGAAGGCCCAGAATAATTTGAAGGCCCATGACAAATATGTTCTATTTTTTATTTATAGTTTTTTGTTGTAATTTTGGCCCAAACTGATTTAAAGGCCCATGTTTATTTCTATTTTATCGTTTAGATAAATTATATGTATGGATTTCGTTTTCAATAGAAGGACTTTTGACATTTGATAAAATTTTGTGAGAACTTCTCTCTGGATTCCTCGTTGAACCAATCTTGGACTTATCAACGTAATCCTTGTGGTGTCTACCCTGACTTATCTTCCCTCTCTGGAAGTGGCGTCATCCAAAACTCTGTAGCCTGTATCAAGCGATCCGCTCCTAGTAAGGATCACATCATCTAGGGTGAAACTACAAAGGTTGGAATTAGATATGCACATGACTTTTACGTCATTGTGCAAAGAACAATGCCCAATGACCAAAGTATTCAATGAGTTACAAGTTGAAAATGGCTAAGCGCAGTCATAATCACTGGCAGTAAATATGAGAAAATGAAGATGCAAGCTTTTTAAGGATGGTAGCTGCAGAGATTTGGGCAAACAAGAAAAAGCGGTGATCTCAAGAAATGTTAAAGATTGACAGGAAGAGATGAGAGGGAAAAAGCGATCACACATGGATTATTGAACGATCAACTGCTGAATGTTGTGCAAGACAACATATTTTGTGACTGTATTCAGGAGGTTGTTGGAAGCTTGTGAAGAAACACAACCCATGCCTTAAAGTTTAAGCATGGAGATGGAACCTTGTAGACTAGACACGACCCAAGACATAAATTCATTATACTTGGCAATTGATCTGAACTGTTTATTACTCTCTTGAATATTATAGAGTTGTCTTCCTTGAATATGCGACCCCTAGATATTATAGGTCTGAAAGAGAGATTAGTGAGACGCTTCCAAAGGTCCTTCCATCATTTAGACAAGATACAAGTTTGAACCACATATTTTATGTGCATAAATTCCATTACATGGAGCAGAACACAGTCGAGCAACTCACTCAGTCTGCCCCTCTCTTCTTCTCTTTGTCTCTTCATCTTCAATCTCTCATTCATTTCTTTTCCTTGTTTTATTGATACCTGACCTAAGAAACGTTAATTTTCTTTTGATAAAAAAATAATAAAATTTGGTGAAGTGATAATCCCCATAAACCCTAGAAATACTTAGCATAACAACATTTCCTAATAGCCCCAAAAAGGGTTTATTACAATGATTTTCATAAATATGGTGAAGAGGAAAATGGAATTATAGAACCCCAAGGAGAGAATGCGCATCTCGTTCGTTCCAGTGTTTTGGTTTTGATTCACTGTAACACAATGAATATATTCACCCAAAATGACTATAACTATTAACTAGTTAAAAGAATTAACATACGAATATCTTAGGAGAGCAAAAGAAAATGCAGATAAGAGTGTTAGTATTACCACTATTTAGCATCTCAAGAGTCAGGAGAGCCAAGGAGAACGCAGACCAAGAGAACAATGAAGAAGATTAGTAATCTATTTCATTTTTAATTCTTGATTGATCATTAAAAAAAATAGAAAATCAAACATAATTTTTTAAATTAGCTTTTTGTACTAACCATTTGGCTTGGTCTTAAGACTTTAACACTACTTTGTGTTGAACGGAGCATCATAAATAATAATATTATCTTCTTAGCTTTTAAAAAAAATGGAGGGCTTGGACAATCAAGATTGAAAAAATTTGCCTTAATATTGAATTTACTTGGGTTTTTTTCTTTTTACTTAATTCATATATTTCTATGATGATAAGTGGTTTTGAAAATGATTGATAATTTTGATTCTCAATTTCTTAATTTTGTCTTTTATGTATGAGTGTTTTTTTTGGAACCATATAGAATTATATCATATCATTGATAATCAAAGTTTCAATACATGGAGGAATAAAATCAAAGTGATAGGGGCTAGAATACAATCTTGATGCCCTTGCAAGAGAGTGAGCCACACGATTTGCTTGTCTCCTAACAAAATAGAACCATAACATTTGAAAGTAAAGTGAGTTTATCTATACATATGTCAATGATAGACCCAAACTCAATATTGTCTGTGTGAATGGAAATGTTGTCAAGAACATGTTTGCAATCCAATTCAATGACAAAGTGGGCAAATAAATGAATGGGCAAGGCACTCCTTTATAACTAAATGATTCCTGGTTGGCAAAACTCCTTGACTCATTCTCCATAAAAGGAGCTTCAATTTACCCAGAATATTTTTTTGGTTCCATATTAGCATGCAATTACCTTTTTTTGGTTCCATATGCTGATTTCATTGTATAACAACCAAATTTGCACATGTTCCAAATTAATTTGTCCTCACGCAATTGATTGAGATGCGACAAAGCTTGAATTTCCTAAATGTCACGACCACGAGTATTAAAAATAGAGCCAATAAGATTTTGATTCCATGAACCTGAGATATGGTCCACTAAATCTGAGACTTGCAAGTGTTGTAAATCATGTATGGGACATGAAGATATGTAAGGATTTGATTTATCTCACAACCATGGGTCTTTCCAAACACATGCTATTTCCATCACCCAAATTCCACCTGATTCCTTCCTTGATAATCACTTGTGAAGCATGGATGCTACGCCAAACATAAATGGGGTTGTGACCCAAACGGGCCCCCAAGAAATCACCATTAGGAAAATATTTAGCTTTGAAGAATTGAGTAACAATAGATTCATGGTTAGTTTGAAACTTCCAACCTTGCTTCCCTAGCATTGTAAAATTGAAGCTATATAGGTGATGAAAACCCATACCACCAAACTTCTTTCTCAAAGTGAGTTAATCCCAACTTAACCAATTAATTCCTCTACCAGAACTTTTGTTAGAACCTCACCAAAATGAGTTCATCATCTTCTGTATATCATCTCTTAGAGTGGAAGGGAGCAAAAATGTACTTATGCAATAAGAGAGAATTGCTTGGGCCACAAATTTGATGAGAGTTTTCCTACCAGCTTTTGAGAGATGTTTGTTGAAGGAAGAGTTTATTTTCCACCAAATTTTGTCTTTTAAGTAGTTGAAAATGGCTTTCTTTCTTCTTCTGATAATAGAGGGCAAACCAAGATATCTACCCTTCCCAGGCTTTTAATCACTCCCAACATGGATGAGATACTTCCGGTAGTGCTTTGAGATGTGTTTTTGCTGAAGAAAATTTCAAAACTTTTGGAGATTGATTGCTTGTCCAGAAGCCTTCTCAAAAATTGATAAAATGGCATGTATTTGTTGAGCTTTATTGTTGGTAGTCTTGCAAAAAAAATCATAGGCAAATAACAAGTGTGATAGAAGAGGGGCTCCTCTACACATTTTGATGCCATGAATATCTCCCCTAGCTTCAACTTTCTCTAGTAAGGATGAGAGGCCCTCTATGCAAAGAATGAATAGATATGGTGATAAGGGATCCCCCTATCTAAGCCCATTTCCGAGAATAATAGGCCCAACTCCATCTCCATTAACCAACACATTAAAATTTACTGATTCAATGCACATCTTCATCTATCCCACCCATTTGGAATCAAAACCCATCTTTTTTAACAATTCAATCAAATAGGTCCAATCTACTTTATCAAAAGCTTTGATTATATCTATCTTTAGAGCAAATTCCCCAAATTTACCCAATCTCTTGCATTTCATATGATGAATTGTTTTAATTGCTACAAGCACATTATCTAGGATAGATCCCCCTTGAACAAATGCAGATTGTTCTTAGGAAATACACTTATGAAGAACAATTTTAAGTCTATTTGCTAGCACTTTTGAAACAATTTTGTACAATACATTGCATAAAGAAATGGGTCTCAAGTCTTTCATAGATGTGGGATTGTCATTTTTGGGAATTAAGATAATATTAATATTATTCAATTGAGGGGGAAATTCACCTTGTTCAAGCCATGTGATTCTAGCATGAAAAATATTATCTCCATAGAGATCCCAAAACCTTTTATAAAAAGTTGGATTTAAGCCATAAGGTCCAGGAGATTTGTCAGAGTGCATTTGGAACAAATTTTTTCTAAATTCCCACGTGTTAAAAGTACAGGTCAAGGCATTATTATCCTCCAAATCAAGCATGCATTGGATATCACCCTCAATTGGCAATACATCTTGCACACTAGCAGAAAAAGGATTATTGAAATAGTATTGGCCATGTCACAAAGGCCATTCTAACCCACCACGATATTGCCACAATTGTCCACAAGTTGAGAAATAGTATTGGACCTTCTCCTTGAATTAACTACATTGTGAAAAAAATTGGTATTTGAATCACCATCACGCAACCAATACATTTTCGCCCTCTGCCTCCAAAAAATTTCTTCTTGAGTTAATAAGTTGCTCAATTGGTTACGCATCTCCAGATAAAGAGTTTCAAACTCAACATCATCTTTTCTTCTAAGATTTTACATGGCTCCCTTACAAGCATGAATAGGAGTGCGGTAGCAAGAACATAAGTGTTTACTCTTGGCATCAATTTCACTGGAACAATTATAAAGTTTTATAATCACATCGGGATTCATATTATTCACCCAGATTGAATTTACAAAAGGTTCAAATTCCTCTTCTTCAAACAAAGAGTTTTCAAAATGGAATTTTCGCTTGAAAAAAATGCTTTTCAAAACAGTTGAGTTTGAGAAGAATAAGAGAGTGGTCAAAGGTACCAGCAACTAAATTTAAAAGTTTACAAGAAGGAAAAAGTTTATCCAGTCTTTGTTGGCTAAGGCTCTATCAAACCTCTCTTCAATTGCATCAAGAGATCCTTTACTTCTTGCCGAAGTGAACTGGTATCCTTCTCTACTATCTAGGGTCCACAAAGTACATGTGGCAAGCTATGTGACGCTTCGATACACACGCCAACCCTCAATGTCAGCCCTGGCAAAAAGGCATGAGCGTTATGCCCTTAGCAGTCGGGCTCTCAATTGATAGGTTATCTCTAACCACTTCATCATTTGAATATGATGTAGCCTCCTTATCTCGTGTCAGGTATTCAATTATCTATAAGCTACACATTATCTGTAAGTTACAATTATTCGCTAGCTATTATCTATAAGCTAGTAATTATTTGCAAGGGTTGTTACACCACCGTAACAACCCCTACAAACAAGGACCCGCAACTCCCATTCCATTCTATAAGTACTAGGTTTTATCTCACCTTTTTCATACTCACTCATTCTCACCTAACTCATGTGCTTACTTGAGCATCAAAGACCTTTGTTTTACAGGTCCTTCCTCTTGTCCTCCTAACAAAGGCCACTCTTAGTCCGACATGCAAAATCTTGGAGCCTACTTTGGTCATGTCCACCCTAACATGGGACAACTCTAGATTTTGGTAAGCACATTTGGCGCCCACCGTGAGGCAGTAGTAAAACATACCCCATAGCCTCTCTTTTCATCCATGGTTAGCAAGTTGTCTGGCCTCAGACGCGAGACCCCTTTCGAAGGCTCCAATCCTCCCCAAGCAACCATGACAAATACTGATACTCTCCAACAACTCCAAACTTGCGTTGCAAAGATGGAGCAATTCCATGAAGGGGAGCTCAGAAAGCTAAAGCCTGACCACGACCATCTGGAGGCTTGTGTTTGACGTTCAGAAAGATGAGCACTCTACCCACAAAATGCCTGAATGCACTCAAAGGAATCACACACCTAACACACTGTCAACACCCAAGATGATCCAAGTCTCTCCTACATACACCACCCAGAAGGGCAGACCAGTCGTCGACACCCATAGGTTTGGAAACCCCTCAACCTAAAGCGATTTGATGGAACCACTAATCTGGATGAACATCTGGATGCATTCCTCACCTAGGCAAATCTATACACCAATGATGATGCAATCATGTGTTGTATCTTCCCAATGTCCCTCAAAGGGGTAACATTAACCTGGTACAGAGGACTCCCTCTAAGTTCCATTGATAGCTTTGACACCCATGTCGAACACTTCAATTCTCAGTACGTGACCAGCCAGTCACACCATATGACATCTGCTACTCTGGCCAACCTACGACAAGCAAATGATGAATCTCTTTGAAAATTCATGGAAAGGTTTGGACACATTGTTGTCCATATCCGAAATCTCAACCTAGAGGTAGCACTACACTCCATTCTCTTCACCCTATGACTCGACAAGTTTGTGCAAAAAATCCCCTAGTAGCATGGACGAGTTGTGCGAAAGAGCAAAAGGCGTAAGCCAGACAAAAGCGCGACAATAGAGAAAGAGGTACCAAGATTGACTCGCAAGAGCTGAACAAAAGGCATAAGCCGGATAAGCACAAACCTCTACCAAAAGGGCCCAGGTATGAGTACTATACTATTATCCTTGAGGAGGCCTTCAATGCAAAGGTACCCATAATGTTACCTCTGCCACTTCCTCCCAGGCCGGGGTTAGACAAAACCAAATTTTGCGGATACCATCATACTTATAGTTACAACACAAAAGATTGTTGAGCCCTAAAAGACAGAATAGAAGAGCTCATATAGGCTGGGTATGTAGCCCAATTCATAAAGAGGTCGGACAATCACCCAGCAGGAGCGAGACTCGGAGCACACCAAGAGGATCAACATAGGAATCACAATGCCGATAGAGGAAGGGATAAAGTAGAAGATCAAGGGAGACAAAGGCACCACCGACAAAGATGCGAGCGTCAACTACGCAAGAACAAAAGAACGAGCTCGTCCAACAAATCAGAGTCGACACACCATTGTGGGTGGATTTTCCTATGGAGGGTAGTCCAGTCAGTCCTGTAAATGCCACCTCCACGCCATCTGGGACTTCGACATCAACTGTGTCGACCTACCATCCTCATGAAGTCTCCCTCCCATCACTTTCTCCGATAGAGACTTCAAGGGTATCAACCCTATTAATCAATATGACCCCATGGTTGTCTCCATCGTAATCGCCAACTTTATGGTGTCCAAGGTCCTCATTGACCAAGGCAGCTCCATGGACATCTTATACTGGAAAACATTCCAGAGTCTTGAAGTCTCGCCTAATATGGTCAAGCCTCACTTCGGTCCATTCCTTGGCTTTGTAGGAGAAAGAGTAAAGACAAGAGGCTATGTCAACCTAATGAACACCTTCGGTCAAGGCCAGCTCTCAAGGAGCTTTACAATCAGGTACTTAATCGTTGATGCAGATACCTCTTACTTTGATTTGATTGGCATGAAAACGCTAAACGAGCGAGAAGCCTTCGTCTCCACATTGTATCTTAAGATGAAGTTCCCCACCTTGATAGGAGAGATAGTGACTATAAGGCGAATCAAAAGCAAGCACGGCAATGCTACGCTGAAAGCCTGAAAGTGGCACCATATTCTCCTACTAGGAAACCTGCTAGGCCTCACCTCATAGTGGGTAGTGGCACTCAAGTCATGAGCGTAGACGATGGGTCTCTAGTCTGAGACCTGACCATCTACCAAGAAAGCCTGAATAATGTATTCAGTGTAGATCCACATGACGACATTGTTGTTAGAGGCCTAAAGCATATTGAAGAACTTGTCAAACTATAGCTCGTACCCAAACCCGGGCAGTGTACGTAGTTTAGTCAGGACTTCACCAACCATGTACATAAAAATGCATCACCAATGTTCTATAAGCCATCTGACATGCTAGGTATCCACCTCAGTATTATATGCCACAAGCTCACCATCTTTCCCCAGGCCAAACCAGTGTTACAGAAGAAGAAGAAGATGGGAAAAGAACAACGTAAAACGGCCAGAGAGGAAGTAGACAAGCTCATCAAAGCCAATTTTATCTGAGAAGTCAGGTACTCAACCTGGCTCGCCAACATCGTCAT
The DNA here is from genome assembly GCF_004193775.1 of Glycine soja. Lineage (NCBI taxonomy): Eukaryota > Viridiplantae > Streptophyta > Magnoliopsida > Fabales > Fabaceae > Glycine > Glycine soja. The sequence continues at coordinate 18,757,451 of NC_041010.1, read as the reverse complement.
GGTAGAAAAGGCCAACAACAAATGACAAATGTGCATCAACTACACCGATCTTAATAAGGCGTGTCCCAAGGATGCATACCCTTGGCTTAGCATCGGCAGGCTAGTCAATGGAGCGTATGGGTTCCATGTACTAAGATTCCTGGATGTTTATTTAGGATACAATCAGATTCGGATGTATGCCTTAGATGAAGAGAAAATGACATTCATTACTGAAGATGTCAACTTCTGCTACAAGGTCATGTCCTTTGGCCTAAAAAATGCAAGTGCCACATACCAAAGACTGATGGACCAGATCTTCAAACACCAAATCAGACGAAATGTTGAGGTCTACATGGATGACATGGTCATCGAATCCCATACCATAGCTCAACACGTGGCAGACCTAGAAGAGGTATTTGGAGAAATCCATAAGTATGACATGCGCCTCAACCCTGAAAGATGCACCTTTGGGGTTGGCAGAGGCAAGTTCTTGGGCTACACGATAACACATCAGGGAATAGAAGCCAACCTCGACAAATGCACAACCATACTGAAGATGCACAGTCCTACCAACATCCAGGAAGTCCAAAAGTTGAATAGTAGACTAGCATCCTTGTCTAGGTTCCTCTCCAAGCACGCTGAAAAAGTGAAGTCATTCTACAAGTTGCTCTAGAAATCTGAGCCATTTTTATGGGACGAGGCCTGTGAATAAGCCTTTTTGGCCTTCAAGAAGATCATTGCCATATTGTCAGTCCTGAGTCGACTCAAGCCAGGAGTACCCTTCCTCCTATAGCTCTTAGTAGCTGACGAAACCATTAGCTCAACCCTCGCACCAGAGGAAAGGAAGCACCAACTTCCCATCTACTTCACCAACAACATACTTCATGATGCTAAAAAGTGCTACCAAATGATAGAGAATGTGGCCTAGCACTCATTACCTGGGTTTGACGTCTCAGACCATACGTTCAAAGTCACCAAGTGGTGGTTAAGACGAACTACCCCGTCAAACAGGTTTTGCAAAATCTTGAACTGCAAGGAGGATGGTAGCATGGTACGTAGAACTGTCAGAGTTCAATCTCCAATACGAACCTCATGGCCCTATGAAGACACAGTTCATGGTAGACTTTCTGGTAGAATTTGCAGAAAATGACCAAACCACCCCAGACTGGTGGAACCTTTACGTGGATGACGCATCCAACATGAAGGAAAGCAGGGCAGGCATCATCATCAAAGATCCTGGTAACATCACTCTAGAGCAAGCTCTCAAGCTCCACTTCAAAGCTTCAAACAATCAGGCTGAGTATGAGGCACTTATACTAGACCTAACACTACCAAAAGATGTTGGGGCCAAGAAGCTAAGGTGCTACACTGACTCGCAGCTTGTCCAAGGACAAGTTGCCAACAAATATCAAACCAAGGAAATAATGCTACTCAAGTACTACCACACTGCCAAAACTCTCATTAACAAATTTGAATGCTTTGAGATGTACTACATACCTAAGGAAAGTAACACCAGAGCAAACCTGCTCTCTAAGCTGGCCAGCACCAAATAGACCGAGCATCTTAAGACCATCATCCATAGGACACTCCAAACTCCCACCATAGACACCAAGGAGATTATGGCTAGAAAAGAGGACGAATCAGACTGGATGACCCCCTACAAGAATTTCCTAATTCGGGGGGTGTTGCCACTAGACGAGAATGAAGTCCCACGCCTGAAATGGAAGGCCAGCTACTATGTCATCCTTGATGGTGAGCTATTCAAAAGAGGGTTGACAACACCTGGCTCAAATTCTTGAACAACCAACAAGCATACTATGTAAATACAGAACTTCATGAAGGGATCTGCGACCTTCATATCGAAGGGACACTCCCTTGCAACCAAAGTGGTGCGTGCCGGCTACTATTGGCTGACACTCAGGGCAAACACCCTCGATTTCACAAAAAGAAGCATACACTGCCAAGAATTCGTAGACATTCCACGCATTTCTCCTAACAATCTTCATAGCTTGAGCTCCCCTTGGCCCTTCGCCATATGGGGAATGGACATACTTGGACCGCTACCAAAATCCCAGGAGCAATCAAATATTTACTAGTCGTCATTGACTACTTCACCAAATGGATTGAGGCAAGGCTGTTACGTGAAATCTCAGCCAACGAGGTGGAAAAATTCACTTGGAAACACCTTATATGCAGGCATGGCCTCCCCTACGCCATCATCACTGACAATGAGACTCAATTCAAGGCTTGGGCCTACGAAGAATTCTTGGCAAGGCTAGGTGTCAAGCACCTTGTAACCTCTATTAAACATCCCTAGAACAACAATTAAGCAGATACAGCCAACAGAGTCATCCTCAAGGCCCTATGCATTAGACTCGACAAGTCTAAGGGTATATGGAAAAAGAAACTCCCTAGTATACTTTGGGCCTATCATTGTTTACCTTAGACAACGACCAATGAAACTCCTTTCCAACTCAGATATGGCACAAACGCCATGATCCCCATCGAAGTCGGGGAACCATCGACAATAAGGTTGTTGTTCCAGGAACAACACAATGAAGAATATATGCAGGTAGAACTAGAGACAAAAGACGAAGTCCAAGAGATGGCCATAATCAAAGAAGAGGCCATCAAGCTCCAAGCATTAAGAAGACTTAATGCAAATGTTCAACGAAGATCCCTTCAACCTAGTGACCTCATATGGCAAGTCTGAGGTGCCAGAAAAAAACCCCGAGTGAGAAAGCTTGGATCCAACTAGGAACGCCCATTCAGGGTCATATCAAGCCTAGACAATGGAGCATACTGGCTATAGGAACTATATGGTAAAACAATTGCAAGAACATGGAACGCTACCCATCTAAAGTTCTACTTCAGTTGACCTATTGCAAGATCGGATGTTGTACTATTTTTCCTACTAAACTCTTTTGTCCCAAAAGAGAAAAATTAGGGTTTTGGCTTAAGAGGTTTTAACGAGGCACATCTGGAGTAACAAAGGGAATTTGTACTCAATTAACTATATTGAATAAAATTCTACAACCCTTCACCTTTTATAATTTTCTTTTGTCAACTCTACAAAGGTCCATCATTGGAGAGTCTCACTTTTCCAAAGGCTCGTCAAACCTAAGGTCCACCCTTGGTGAGTCTCACATAGCCAAAGGCTCGTCAAACCTGCAGTCCGTCCTTAGTGAGTCTCGCATCTCCAAAGGCTCGTCAAACCCAAGGTCTGCCCTTGGTGAGTCTCGCTTTTCCAAAGGCTCATCAAACCCAAGGTCTATCATTGGTGAGTCTCGCATCTCCAAAGGCTGGTCAAACCTAAGGTCTGCCCTTGGTGAGTCTCGCTTTTCTAAAGGCTCGTCAAACCCAAGGTCTGCCCTTGGTGAGTCTCGTTTTTCCAAAGGCTCGTCAAACCCAAGGTCTATCATTGGTGAGTCTCACATATCCAAAGGCTTGTCAAACCCAAGGTTCGCCCTTGGTGAGTCTCACTTCTCAAAAGACTCATCAAACTGAAGGTCTGCCCTTGGTGAGTCTCATTTCTCCAAAGGCTCATCAAACTCAAGGTTCGCCCTTGGTGAGTTAAGCTTCTCCAAAGGCTCGTCAAACCCAAGGCCTGCCCTTGGTGAGTCTCGCTTCTCCAAAGGCTCATCAAACCCAAGGTCCACCCTTGGCGAGTATCGCTTCTACAAAGGCTTGTCAAAGTCAAGGTCCACCCTTGGTGAGTCTCGCTTCTCCAAAGGCTCGTCAAACCCAAGGTCTGCCCTTGGTAAGCCTTGACGCATCTCTATAGGCTTGTCAAACACAAGGTCTACCCTTGGTGAGTGATTGAGCATTTGTAGTTTAATATTTTTCTATTCTTTTTAGCTCAATTGACATCTCTTTGACCCTTATTTTCTCACCTTACTCAGTTTTGGTCTTAGGAAAATGATTGAGCTTAATTAAGAATTATAGCTAATTTTTAGATTTTGTGCTTATTTGACCTATCTGTTTTGTGCATAGGCCAAAGGACACCACCGAACTCCAAATGGAGCCTATGAATGGTCCCTGGAAATCTAAGAAAAAGATCTTCAATTTTTTCACCAATAAGCTTTGGCCAATTCTACCATTTCGTGGGTCATATTGAGCTTGGAAGTCAGAACCTTTGCACTTGAATAATTGAGCTGCGGGTTTGGGTTTTGTTTGGTGTAATTAGTTTAATTAGGTAGATTAGATGGGCCTAATCAAGGCCCATCCTTTACTTATGAGTAGTCACTTTATATATTAGTGGAAGTTAGTTCATTTTGTAAAAAACAGAATTAGTTACTTGTTGTACAAGTTTTAGGATCAAATTCTTTTCTCTCTTTTTTTTTCTCTCTAATGTTCTTCATTCTTCTTCTTCTTTTCACTTATGTTCTTCCATTTTCTTGCACAAAATTTGTGGCTTTTCCATTGGTGATGATAATGGAGAGCTAAAAAATTAATCAATCCAAGGATCCACTCCAAGCAAGACTGAATTTGAGTTCTGGTTTAGTATTTCTAATCTTTATGAATGTTCATTTTTCTCTTCAATCCTATTTTTTATTTTAATGATTATAATTACACTTAGGATTGAAAACGGACTAGGTTATGGATTCATTTCCATTGGTGATGATAATGGAGGGATAAACAATTAATCAATCCAAGGATCCACTCCAAGCAAGACTAAATTTGAGTTCTGGTTTAGTATTTCTAATCTTTATGAATGTTCATCTTTCTCTTCAGTCCTATTTTTTATTTTCATGATTATAATTACACTTAGGATTGAAAACGGATTAGGTTATGGATTCATTTTCTAATTTCAAAATTTAATCATAGATTGTTTGGATGATTTTCCAACCTAATTTGTGATCTCAAATAATTTAGAGATTGATTTGATTGACCTTTCTCTAATGCATTTGACTGAACTTTCACACTAAACATTATTCATAGTAACTGTGATAATTCGATCTGCATTGGTTTGGTGAATTGGATTGATGATATCAAACTTTATTTGTGTTTTGTTTTTGTTCTATACTGTTTCTTCATCTCTATTTTTGTGTTTTTGTATTCTTTTATAATCGCCTACAAACTATTCGATGAACCCCCCCCCCCCTTGTTGTTTATAAGTGAATGAACATAGGAATCAAAATGAATCATATCTCTGAGTCAACCTAGGTTAATCCCGTGCTACAGAATTTCCTAGTTATATTTGTTTTTGGAACAACTCGACATCGTTATCAGTGAGCCTCGCCAAAACCAAGGACGAACGCGTCCCTGGTCCAAGGCTCATTGAATCCATGGTTCGTTCTTGGTGAGCCTCTTCGTTGCCAAATTTCACATTCATAGAAATCTAAGGTACGCAAGGTCCACCCTTGTAAGTTTCCCTATTATTAAATTTTATTTATGTAGGGATACAAGTCTGTAGGAACATTAGAAACCCAAGGTTTTCCCTTGGTACGAAAAACCCAAGGTCCACTCTTGGTACACACTCTTACAAAAGCCCAAGGCACGCCCTTGGTAAGCTCACTCCTTTGGAACTACGATTAGTATAGCCAATGGTCCAAGTTCCACAAGGCAAAGCAAGTTGCCACCCGACTGGTCAGCAAGACCTTCAATTAGGTGAAAGCCAACTTAACTCCTCACAAACATCAGGGGAGAAGCTCTGCAAAATGAAAGGAAGTATCACCAAGATGACTGACAAGACCTTTACCCAAGTTGAAGTCAAAATTGAGATGATTTCGTGTCATCTAGCTCTTTATTTCATACAAAGATGTCAAGATCTTGTTTCCTACACCGCCAAAATATCACTTATCAAGGCGGCTTATCCTTACTGCCACAAGTAACAGAGCATTGCATAGACAAAAGGAACATACAAGACATACAAACAAGACAACATTCATCAACAAAGGAAAGCAAATGCATTATCAGAAGAAGAAAAATCATCATAATTACATAGCCAATGAGGCCAAAATCCAACAAAGAAGAAAATAAAGAAACAAAGGCCTGAACACTGGCCCTAACATCCTGCTCCTCGACGGCATCCTCCTTCTTAGCAACTATATCTTTCTTGTCAAGTAGAACAACGTCCCTCATGTCCTTGAATGGGTCAAAAAGACCCAAGTCAAGATCCTTGTCGAAGAACCCGACCTGCCTAATAGCCTTATGAAAGTCCTTTTCATTCTCCTCCACGGCCTCTTTCTTGTATATCAACAGCTCCTCTTCAAGCTCTATATTGCCCTCATTCTAACTGGACGCCCTTAGCCTGGACTCTTCCAGACCAGACTCTGACTCCTTCAATTGGGCCTCTAGGTCAGCAACCACCTTGGTAAGCTTATCCTTCTCAGCAGCAGCGCTCTCCACCTCACCAACCAATTCATTCTTCTCTCTCCACAAGCCCTTGTAGCGCTCAAACAACTCATCACCATCCAATCTAGTGCACAAAAACTTGGCTAGAACACTACCAACCTTGGATGATAGCCGATGGTTCGACCTCATGGGCTCGTCAAAGGCGACAGTGGTGTTGGCCACCTTAAGACGCTTCACTCTCCAAATAGAACGAGCAGTGGCCATCCTTCATTTGGCAACCCCAGCCTCCAAGGATGCCACTTTGCTCAGAGCCTCCTGGTGTCGTTATCCATTCTCCGCGAAGATCGCCATACTTCTCTAGAGGAAGATCTGTGCAGAATTAGTAGCATTATGAACCCCAACTGACTGAATGAGATTTCTGTCAAAGGGAGATACAAAGCCAACCAACATTTTTTGCTTCAACTTATAACCCATACCCTATAGTGAATCGCCATCAGGAGAAATGTAGATGTGATCTAAAGAGACACTAGGGTGAGAAGAAAAGGAAGGTGACGTTGATGCCAACACAGCTGAGGGAGAAACCAATGGAGTTGAAAAAGGAAGAGGCGGCATCTCAGGAGCACTCGTGGTTGCCACACTGGCACTTAGCAAGGGTACAACAATGGTGGATGGAGGAGCCATGACAGGACCGACCAAAGCGGCTGATGCACTAACTTCAGCAATAAGAGAAGTAGAAATCTCCTGAACAAACGCAACAGGAGAAGGTGGAGGAGCATGAGTGGCAACAGCAGGAGCGGCAGATGCAGGAGCTTGGACAGTTGAAGGAGCCATAGGCAGACCCTATAAACTCGAGGGGCATCCCGAACTAGGCATCAACCCTACAGCTTGCCTCACAGCTCGAAGGCTAGAAGGGGCCCTCGACTTCTTGCGGCCTGATACCCAAGTGTCGTTGTCACACTTCCTCTTAGCCAAAACAGAGGAAGGCATGCTAGGGGAGACCTCAACAACTTCACCAATAAGGCCAATCGTAGCAGCAGGTTGACCCCCTTCTCCAGTAGGAGGAATGACAGTAGACAATGGCACAATCCCACTAGAAGGTTCATCATGCTTCACTAGGCACCTCTAAGCAAAGTCACCCATTATACCTGCAAAACAAGTAAAACATGACAAGTGTTGATTTAGGCCACAACACACTTCAAACACAAAAGAGGAAGACAAGGAAAAATATTTTATTGTCCAAAGCAGCGAGGGGATCGCCCCCTAAGGGAACAGACAAAATGGCTCATGCATCCAACAAGGATCCTAGTTGGACACACTATTCAAGGACACCTAGACTATCTTGCTCTTCAATTTCATCTGCAGAAAGTACAAAAACACCGACACACTAGGTCAGATGTTGAAGAAAGGGCACAGAACCTTGAAAGCCCTCACCACGGACCAACTATTGGGGTGGAGTTGAGAAGTGGCTACATTCAAGTGCTCAAGTAGAGCACACTGGAATGCACTCAAGGGCGGACTGCCCGACACCGCCCTCAGAAAAAGGAAATCGTCACTCCCACAAGCCTGGGCGGCTAGCATGCCGGAACCTTCTGGATTGGCCAATTTCACTTGGTGCTGAAGAGTGGCGACACTCACCATAGAAGTAAGGGAGGATCGATATTTCAAAACATTGTCCCTCGCCCACTAATAGCCAGCAATAGAAGGGAGGACAATGGTGACCCAACACTGTGGCTCTGGGGCACACGAAGGAAGCGCTAATGTCCCCACCATCACTCCTTCTTGCTTCCCCAGAAACATAGGGGGGAGAATCATGGTGACTAGAACGGGTTCCCTGTCGAGAGAAGAAGCAAGAGGTTGCGCCCTTGTGCGGAGGCGAGAAGTGCCTCCAACAACACGGCGTGAGACTGTCAACCTCTCCGAGGAAGAGGACTCACTATCAAAAGTCCCATATCAAGTCTCCTCCTCTGAGGAACTGCCAGTGGGGATGAACTTTCGGTCTATAGGGGGCTGCTAAATCGAACCCCCGGAATCACTACCACCCATGCCAGTGGCAAAGTCAGAAATGAAAGACATTGTCGGAGAAAATGTACCTTGAGAACAAAAATAAGAATCGGAGGAAAAGGGGAAATCGCAAGCAAAGAGCAAAGAAATTTCGAGAGAGAAAGCAGAAATTCAAAAATGGTGGCGATTAGAAATTGTTGCAACCTACCCCACGACGGGATGACAAAAGCGAAATAGATAAGCCAAAGCATTCGTCTCCAAGGGAGAAAACGAGCAGAGCCGCCATCAATGTTTATTCAAGGAAAACATTAGAAAAACCAAAAAGAGGCCTACGAATTTTGAAAAAGAAGAGTTCGGGAGTTGTTTAAGCATGGGGAAGGTATTAGCACCCCACGCACCCGTCGCAAAGGGCGACAACCTTTAATCGAGTGTGCGCAACATGACTTCAGAATTATTTACTTTTCCCTTTTTATATTTTTTTATTTTTTTGGGGTCAACAAGGGGATGCCCTTGCTCCTACGTATCCTCGGGTGCGATGAGGAATTCAGACCTACGTAGTTCTTTAAGTTTGAATGTTTGTGTGTTAAATTGATTTTATGCTTTTGAAAGATTTATTTTAATTGTGAACAAAGACTCGTTTAAGGCGTTGGACCTTGAAATGATGTTTTAAATTTTGAAAAGTAGAGATAATCATTAAGGCATTGGACCTTAAAACGATCTCAAGTGATATTTGATGAAATTAAGTTAATTATGAGTTTGTTTTTATCTTGGTTTTGTTTATTAATTTTCAATCTCTTTTAAAGACAATTTTGCAACACTATTGATCGGTTAAGATTGAACTTAATAAAGAAAAACGAGATCACCGATGATAGATGGAAAAGATGAATGTGCACATAATAACAAGTGTGCACATAACCACTTTTCAAATCAATTTTGGAAAAGAAACAAGAACCATGGAATTCATCAAGCAAATCATTAAGTCTAGGTATTGGATACCTATATTTAATGGTAATATTGTTTAAAGCTCAACAATCAGAGCACATCCTCCAAGAACCATCTTTTTTTGGAACCAAAATTACCGGGACAGCACATGGACTCATGCTATCTCTTACCCATCCTTTACCAATGAGTTCTTCCACTTGTCTTTGGATCTCCTTGGTCTCTTGAGGGTCAATTTGATTCTCAATTCCCCTCAATGGTGGCAACCTACTTGAAACACTTGATTGAAACACATACTCAAATTCCTGCAAAAGTGTTAGTGGTCAAAACATAATTTTTAGCAAATCAACAAGTACAGGGGTTGTTTTGAATGAAACAACCCTTTGACCTCTCCTTTTGCAGCTAGAAAATTCTCCCTCACTTCAAGTGTTTCACTCATCTTTTTCCTCTCTTGTGTTTCCCTCTTTTTGTCCTCACTTTTTGAACTCTCAAGTGTTTGGCTCTCTTTTTCTTTTTCTCTCTTTTCTTGAAGAATTTTCTCTCTCATTTTTCTTTGATCCTCACACACTTTTTATGGACTCAATGGTTTGAGCATTATCTTTTTGCATTGATACGTGAAAGAGATCTTGTTGGTGAAACCATCATGATTAGCCCTCTTATCAAATTGCCATGGTCTCCCCAAGAGTAAGTGGCTGGCCTCCATAGGAACAACATCACAAAGCACCTTATCATTGTACTTTACAATGGAAATATCCAACTTCCCTTTCTTCCTTACTTGCACCTCTCCATCCTCACTAAGCCATTGAAGCTTATATGGCCTAGGATGTGGTTTTGTGACTAAATTCAATTTAGACACAAGTCTTGCACTTGCCACATTGGTATAACTCCCTCCATCAATGATCACCATGCAAACTTTGCCATTGATCAAACATCTAGTGTGGAAAATGTTTTCTCTTTGACTTTCCTCCATAGACTTCAATTGATGGCCAAGTAACCACCTAATCATCAACAATTCTCCCTCTGGTGTTTTCTCCACTTCCTCCTCATCATCCTCACTCTCTTCTCCCTTTTCAACTTCGAACTCACTAATGTACTCTCCATCTCTAAGAATCATGACTTTCTTGTTAGGGTACTCATATGCATAATGTCCCAAGCCTTGGCACCGAAAACACTTCACATCCCAACTCTTTTTTTAGGATTGTTCTTGGAATTTTGGAGGAGTTTTTGATGGTATAGGTGCTGCATTAGAGGTGGCAACCCCTTTACTCTTGTCCTTCCAACTAGAAGAACCATAATTAGTGGAACTCTTTTTGGCAACACCTTTCCTCTTCAATTGTTGCTATACTCGGATTTTTTTGTGAAGCAAATCCTCCATTTCAACAAATTCCTGTAGCTCAACAACATCATGGATATCACTATTTAAACCACTAAGAAATGTAGCCATAGTTACCTCTTCATCCTCTTCTATCTTGGCTTGAATCATGAACACCTCCATTTCTTTATAGTATTCCTCAATGCCTTTGCTACCTTGGGACAACTTTTGAAGTTTGAATTTTAAGTCCCTAGTATAGCTTGCCAGCACATACCGCTTCCTCATGATCCTTTTCATCTCAACCCAAGTTTCCGCCAAAGGCTCCTTATTTCTAGCTTTCTCCCTTTGCAATTTGTTCCACCACACAAGAGCATAATCCAAGAATTCAACTGCTGCTAGCTTCAAATATGCCTCCGAATATGCCTCCGGATCACTTTTGCCTTTAAAGGGAGGAATGTTGAGCTTGACTCCTTCAATTCGGTTTGGCCTTGGACCACCACCATTTCCTCCTCTCCTTTCTTTCTCATGATTTTCACGATTCTCTAATCGCTCAATTCTTTCATACAACTCCTCATTGTTCTCTCTCAATAGTCTTTGCATTTGAGCATTGAAAGCATCCAACAAGAATCTTTGTGCCCCATCCAATTGATGTTCACTACCACCTGACATATTCAAAATAAAAATAATAATAGTTATAAAGAAAATAGAACCTCACCACACTCAAGTGTATCTCTCAAATATGGTTTTTTTTTTTTAATTTTGTGCACTCTTTCCTTTTTCCACTCTAGAATTCTCCTTGAGTTCTAAAGCAATTCCAGAGAAAGTTTACACAAAGTTCAACCACTAATTTGTGACAAGGAAAAGGCTTAGGGTTAGGCTAACAAAGGCTTAGAACAAGGACAAAAATTCCAGCAACTACACAATGGGATTTTTTTGAAGGAATTAAACTTCAAACCTTATAACAACCAATTACATTTCCTTCAAGAATTTTTTTAAAGCTATTATAGCATGAACCATTCAGCCCAAAATTTTTTTTTAAAAAAAATAAGTTTCTGCCTTTTTTTTTTAACAAGAAATTAAAGGCCTAATTTTTGCAATGGTTCAGCCTCAATAAAAAAATAGCATGAACAAGGTAATATAAAATGGCAAAGAAGAAATTAGAAGGATGTTACCAAGAAATTTCAGCCCAAGCAGTCCTGAAAAACCCTTGAACCGGAGCTCTGATAACCAAAATGATGTAAACTCATATGCATAAGGGTTGAGGATGGATCTTCAAAGGTTTTTTTTTTACTTGTATGAAAATTCAGAAAATGGAATGGATAAGGAAAATCAATTTCTGGGTTTGTTTAGGTCGAATGAAGGTTTATAATGATGAAGAAGGAGAATTAAGAAGGTGGTTGGAAGAATCACTCCTTTGGAATTGGTGTCACACACAAGGCGGTGTTCCTTAATAAACCAATTTCTTGAATCACTCAAGTTACTAAGGAGATTCACTCTCACGCTTTAGAAGGTGATTAAAACTCAATTCAAGGTTTGTTGTCCTCCTTTTTTTATTAGAAAATGCATAGACCATAAATAGGAATGGCATCAAGTTGGTTACAAAAGTGAGAAGATGAAATGATCACCAATAACAATAATTGATGGTGTCATTATACCTAATTAAAACTAGAAATAAGACACAAAAACATGTGGAAAAATGGGCAACTCTTGGTCAGCCTAGAGTTTCCACCTTATTAAACCTTAATTTCTTTAAATTAAAACAAGCCCATAGGTGGCGCAAATCCAAAGACAATTGACAGCCACTTTAACATAAGTTTGGGCCTTTATTTCAACTAACAAAATGCTAATAAAACCACTCAACAAAGGTGGCACCCTCTACTCTTCTTGGAACATGGTGCAATTGACAATCTGAAGTTTCTCCACTTGTAACTTGGGCCTAAATTCAAATAGCATGGTTAACACTTGTTGAAGAGCTTCCTTGGCCTTCTTTGTTCTAGCACTTGTCATAGGTCGTCCAATTCCTTCTAAAGGTTCCTTGCCCTTAGTCCTTGCCATGTCCTCATCAAAAGGCCACCTTGGGGCGGTTGCAACTCGCCTAGGCGAGCTGAAACTTAACCTTGAAGTAGTGAGCTCGCCCAGGAAAGCTAGTCCCTTAGCCTTGAAGTTATCTGGTGGCCCAGGCGAGCCAAATGCTGGCCTAGGCGAGCTGGGGCCTAGGAAAAATAAGGAGAAGACCCTTTTGCCCTCCTTTCTTGGTGTCTTTTGTCTTCCTGATCGAAACACCGAATGGTTCCTTGCTTTGCACTATAACTGACATTCAACACCGTAAGTCGACTAGCAAGGATCAAAAGATCAATGAACGATAGTCCCTAGATGAAATTAGGGTATGACAGTTGCCCCTCTTTACTTATCTTTTATTGGAAATAAAAGGGAAGTAAAGATAAGGACATTAATTTCGTTCAAGTGACCTTGCAATCTAAAATAGATGCCAGGGAAAACAAAAGAAATTAAACCGAAAAAGCAAAAGCACATCGAAGTCTTATAACACCAAGCAAGGGACCTTGAAGTCTTTAAAAAAACATAAAAAGAAAGGACATTGAAGTCCTATAGAGCATAAGAGCAGAAGTCATTTGATGTTTTTTTTTTGAAAGCGTAGAAACAGAGGATGTTGAGTCTTAAGAAGCACAAAGACAAGGACATTTGAGTCCTATGAAAGATAAAGACAAGGACATTGAGTCCTATTGAGTCTTATGAAAGACGAAAGACATTGAAGTCTTATAAAGTGTAAAATACAGAAGACATTGAAGTCTTTGAAATGTAAATGACCGAAGACATTGAAGTCTTTGAAATATAAATGACTGAAGACATTAAAGTCTTTGAAATGTAAATGACTAAAGACATTGGAGTCTTTGAAATGTAAAAGACAGAGGACTTTGAATCCTATGAAAGCATAAAGACAGAGGACTTTGAGTCCTATGAAGGATAAAGGCGAGGACTTTGAGTCCTGTGAAAGATAAAGGCGAGGACTTTGAGTCCTGCGAAAGATAAAAGCGAGGACTTTGAGTCCTATGAAAGATAAAAGTGAGAACTTTGAGTCCTGTGAAAGATAAAGGCAAGGACTTTGAGTCCTGTGAAAGATAAAAGTGAAGACTTTGAGTCCTATGAAAGATAAAAGCGAGGACTTTGAGTCCTATGAAAGATAAAAGTGAGGACTTTGAGTCCTATGAAAGATAAAGTGAGGACTTTGAGTCTTGTGAAAGATAAAAGTGAGGACTTTGAGTCCAATGAAAGATAAAAGCGAGGACTTTGAGTCCTATGAAATATAAAAGCGAGGACTTTGAGTCCTGTGAAAGATAAAAGCAAGGACTTTGAGTCCTATGAAAGATAAAAGGCGAGTACTTTGAGTCCTATGAAAGATAAAGGCAAGGACTTTGAGTCCTGTGAAAGATAAAAGTGAGGAATTTGAGTTCTATGAAAGATAAAGGCAAGGACTTTGAGTCTTGTGAAAGATAAAGGCTAGAACTTTGAGTTCCATGAAATGATAAAGCAAAGGATGTTGAGTCCTATGAAACAAGCCAATAGGTGCTAGTACTAAAGGGCTCAACCTTATGAGAATGCAAGGAGTTGACTCTTTGAGAGGGTCTCTCATCCTAAACTCAAAAGATAGAACATTAGATTTGGGAAATTGGTATATAAAGAGAAATCTATGCACTTATAGTTGTTAGTCGCTATTCATGAGTTAGTTTTATGTTGAATGTCTGTAAGGAAATAGCGCCTTACCTCCAATTTATGGTTCTTTTGTAAGAATTGTACATATTTTTATGTTTAGTGTGATTTTATAGAGTAGATACTCCTATCTTGTGAATTAATATTGAAACTACTTCAGTTTCAGGCCAAAAGAAGATAAGGTTCAAGTAGCTGATGACTCGCTCAGCGAGGTAGATCCAGTTAGCAAGGCATACAGCTCGCTTAGTGAGTTGGGCCCTAGAAGAGAAAGAGTCAAAGATGTGCTCGCCCAGTGCGCAGCCAGCCAGCCCAACAAGGATGTTGTCTCTTCTCGTGCTCAGCGCGTCCAGTCTCGCTAAGCCAAAATTTACTTACTCTCACTTAGCGAGCCAGTCTTGCTAAGCGAGCCTTCAGAAGCTGAAAGGTCTAAGAGTCTTTAAAACACTGAAGTTGGTGGAAATAAAAAAGGGAGAGTCGAAAAACAGAGCACAAGGAGAAGCTGAAGCGACAGAAAGAGAACAACAAAGAGAGCTTAGGTTACAGGAATGAAGTTTAGGGTTTAAAGGTTGTAGGAGACATCCTCAACCAGCCTTTGCCATTTTCTTTCACTCAAAACCCATCCTTTCTTGTATTGAGGGTATATTGCTTGTAATGGAAGGCTGAGCCTCTTTGTTGGGAAGTTCTGCTGAAACCTTGATGTAACACTCTTTCACTATCTATTTAATGTTATTTTTATGTGTTCATTGCTTCTATCTATGCTTATTTTACATGATTGTGGGTTGATCACCCATTTGTATGTATAGTTAGGATTTTTAGCATTGGGAAATGCTTTAAAGCCTTAGAACTTGGTAGAGCAAGCCAGAAATCTGTATGTATAGGAATGGAATGCAGTGATCTAGTTCATATTATGTTGTAGGCTTAATGCAACTCTTTTAGACTAAGTTTGTTGAGGGATCAAGGACGAAGTTTAAAGAGAGTTAGGCTCATTCACTAGAGGGATCTTGGTTTGAGTAATTTCTCAGCATAAGAACACTAGGATAACGTTAGATAGAGAAAAATACATTTTAACATCAAGAGAAATTCAGTAGAATGACCCAACGCTTTTTACTTGACTGTTTTCACTTCCAAAATTCTAGATATTTAGTTTATATTCAAATAGACTTTAGTACAAGATTCAACTTAATATTTATTTGCTTTTAATCCATACAAATGTTTGCATATTGGATGTATTGTGTCTGAGTGAAACAAATTTCCTGAGGATACGATCCTCGATCTTACCATTTTATATTACTTGTGCGACTCGGTACACTTGCTGAAGAGTGAGAACAATAGCCTAACATGTGTTGGATCAAGTGGCCTCAAAATAATTAAGAAAGGGGGGTTGAATTAATTATTTCTAAATCTTTACTAATTAAAAATTTACTCTTCTATGGCTTTTACTATGTTGTTAAGTGAATAAAGAGTAGAAGAGAAACTTAACCAAAAGTAAAAGCAAAAATTAAAATGCACAGCGGAAATTAAAAGAGTAGGGAAGAAGGAGACAAAAACACAAGAGTTTTTATACTGGTTTAGCAACAACCCGTGCCTACATCCAGTCCCCAAGCGACCTGCAATCCTTGAGATTTCTTTTCAACCTTGTAAAATTCCTTTACAAGCAAAGATCCACAAGGGATGTACCCTCCCTTGTTCTCTTTGAACAACCTAGTGGATGTACCCTCCACTAGAATTGATCCATAAGAGATGTACCCTCTCTTGTTCTCAGTCAAACCCAAGTAGATGTACCCTCTACTTGTACCACAAAGGATGTACCCTCCAATGTGTTAAGACAAAGATCTCAGGCGGTTAAACCTTTGAAACTTTGTGAATGGGGATACAAAAGAATTCTCAGGCGGTTAGTCCTTTGAAATCTTTTGTATATGGGAAAGGGAAGAATCAAAAGAATTTTTAGACTGTGTCGTTTTGAATTCTTTGACAAGGGAGAAGGGAGACACAAAAGAATTCAGGCGGTTAGTCCTTGGCAAATTCTTTTTGGCAAAGGGAGAAGAGATGAAAAGAATGAATAGCACAAGTTTTCAAGGTTTAGAAAACCAGAAAACTTTAGAAAGCTTTTGACGAAGAAAGAAGAAGAAGAAGTTCAAAGAGACTCAGAAATCAATGTGGAAAAATTGCTTGTGTAAAGAATGAATTGGAAAAGATAGATTGCAAAGATTGATTGAATGGTTGATTGTAAAAATGCAAAACAAAGTCTTGCTTTTATAGACTCTTCATGTCTGGTCAAGAGAACCATTAGAAGAGTTATGACTTTTAGAAAAACTTAAAACCAATTTGAAAAAGTCAAAAACTTTTTGAAGAGTTACATCTTTTGATTTGTTCAGAAACTATCACTGGTAATCGATTACCAAATCAGTGTAATCGATTACACAAAGCTTTTTTGTGAAAGAATGTGACTCTTCACATTTGAATTTGAATTTCAACGTTCTAGCACACTGGTAATCGATTACCAAAACATTGTAATCGATTACAACTTTTTGAAATCAATTGGAACGTTGTAAATTCAGTTGAAAACTTTTTCAAAAACATTTTGCTACTAGTAATCGATTACAACAATCTGGTAATCGATTATCAGAGAGTAAAAACTCTTTGGTAAACATGTTTTGAGAAAAATCCATGTGCTACTCAGTTTTCAAAAAAAAAATTTCATACTTATCTTGATTAATTCTTCTCTTGATTCTTGAATCTTGATCTTGATTCTTGAATCTTGATCTTGAATCTTGATCTTGATTCTTGGAAGCTTGAACCTTGAATCTTGATTCTTGAATCTTGATTCTTGATTCTTGAAATCAAATTTCCTCTTGAACCTTGAAGTGTTCTTGATTCAATCTTGAACATCTTGAACTCATCCTTTGATTCTTGAGATCATCATCTTTGTTATCATGAAGTGTTCTTGACCTTTGAGCTTTTTGTCATCACCTTTGTTATCATCAAAACTTCTTTGAATCAATCTTGATTCATCATGAAGCTTGCTTCTACAACATGATTTTTGGGATGCAGATGCATGCAACCTTCATCTTGAAATGCAGTAAATGTAGGCTTTGTATCTAGTAATGCAGAAGGTTTTGAATCATGAAAATTTTGTAATGCTCATGACATTCTTCCCTATTTTGGTGACCTTAATTGTTTTCTTTTTTCTTCCCCCCCCCCCCCCCTTTTGTGTGAAAAAAAACATAGATTGAATGTGTCTTTCTAAAAGATATGATAACTCATGAAACCTCATCCTATCTTTTGCAAATCTCTTTTGGGACTCCCTTAGAGTGTATGTTTTGATTTAATCACCTGACAATTTTGGATGACGGCAGTGGAGCCGTTTGACATTTAACCAATCAATTGAAATATTGATCCCAGGATTTGTCCCTTTCTTTTTGTTTAAAACCTTCTATTATTTTGCACATCAAGGAAACATAAGGCTTTGGGATTGATCGTGAGCCCCATTGAAGGATGGCAATGGATTGTCACACTTTGGTATGTGACCAAGTGAAACTTTCATGATTTAAAGTCATAGAGTGATGCCAAGGGTCTGTCGATCCCACTGAAACTTGATGACATGGGTTGATCCCGAAAGAATTTATACAAAAAAGGCTACCCTTGGATTCAAAAAGAATCCTAAGGAGTCTGCATGAGCGACTAACATCAAATGTACCCTACTTTCATAATTGTCTTTGGGCATTTTCCACGAGCTCCTGGTCGAATGAGTTTTCTTCTCAAATGTGCAAGTGTGAAACCTCGAGGATTCTCTTTTTCTTTTTTTATATATTTTTTCAACAATCACAAGTGTATGTGGGTTTCATTCCAAAATCCCAACTTAAAAGCAAAATTAGTCATTCCTTGATCCACATGGGCTTTATTGGGCTTGTAACATGGTCAGGGGTAAAAGGGCTATGAAAGAAAGGATCAGAGAGGCTTAAAGAGTGTTTAAGGGTTATATTGAGTAAGAATCTTGAGAGTCTTGCTTGTACTTTTGTTCCTTTCAACTCTTGGGTTGGGCTCTACTCTTTTTGTCTTATACATTATTCCTTATTGCACTTTTGTGCCTTCCTTGTAAAATCTGAAGGTCTTTTGTCTTTCTTTTTCTTCACTCGCCTTTGGCGGATTTTATTTTCTTTTTTCTTTCATTGTTGCCCAACTTCATGTCTATGTTGTTTGCATTACTCTTCCTATCGGTTTAGCGGTGGTTCCGACTTAGGGTTCTTATTTTGTTTTTGTTGTTTTTTTTTTGTGTTGTTTTTAGAAAACAAATATGTTTTGGCTCAGAAGGGGTAGCAAGGGATAAATTATTGTTTAGGATGTTGAAACACGGTCATGTGTCATTTCAAATCTTGACTAGATACTTTTAGTAGTTTGGATTTTGGGACCAAACCTCTGATAAACACGCTCTTGATTGTTTTTCCTTTTTTTTATTTTTTATTAACCCTAATTTTTGCTTAGGCCGTCCTTTCAGATTTTCGACCTACAGGGTGAGAACTTCTGATCTGCCCCTAGGTTCGCTTGAGGCTCATGCATGGTGCCTCTCATTGCCCTAGTGTAGGGCTCAGAGGTATCTATTGTTGTCTTTTGTCATGACCTTGTAGCAAGGAAAAATAAAAGAAACTGTGCAGGTTTTTGAAAATAAATTTTCAATGATGATAAATATTTAAAGGATTTTCAATTGACAGATTAAGTCAAATGACTCCTGTTCTTGATAACTCACATTTCTCTCAAAAAGACAACTTTTGAGAACGATAAAATGAGGTCACATGAATGTCTGTACTTCTTATTTTTTATTTGAAAGACAACCTATCAAACATTTTTTTTACTTTACTTGTCGTTTATGGCACCCCCACCAAACGTGTAGAATGAGCAATTTCTTATTAACCGTGTTGACCTCCATCATTTTTCTCATACTCATCATGGCTTCCATCATTGTGGTCATTTGCTCTTTCATGGCCTCCACGTCGGCCTTTATCTGTTCTTGTATATCCTCTATTTCACTCATCACTCTAGCTTTGGCATGCGTTCGGTAAGGGTGCCATAAAACGCGTTCTTTCCTTTTGATTACAATGATTATAATTTTGATTTCAAGGAAAGAATGCAATGAGCAGTGCAACCAATGTGAAAAGAAAAATAAGCATGGATGCATGTGAACGATACATTGTTGAAGCATCGCAAATTTTACACAAGACATTCAGTAGAACATAGGGTCGAATCAATTAAAACAACATTGTTCGTCACATCTTGTCAAAGTCAAAGTGCAACTGGAAATAAAACATGGACATAAAAAATCCTTAATTTTTGTAAATTATTTAGCTCAATCATGTGTTGGTAGTAGCCAAAGGAGCTATGTAAAACTCGATCCATCTTTTGCCTCAACTTTTGCAAGCTGATTACTTTCATACTTGACCTTGACTTGATAAAAACCTTTTCTTAAAAGCATGTGCTTGGTTCGACCCCATAATCCAAGGAATAGAAATTTTGATTGTCAATACTTCGACAACCTATCATAGAGATGAATTATTAGGACATACTTATGCTATGCATGACAAATGTAATTATGAGATCGACATGAGACGCCCATAGAACCATCCTTTCCTAGTTAACAATTCATTAGGTACCATGTTCACATGATTTTCAATCATTTTCCAAGAGAAATGGGTGTATAATCCCAACATGGTCTGTTTACAACTATCATCATGGTACCCAACACATGTAACTAAAAATATGGTGTAAACTTTCATGCTTCATTGTGACTTTCTTTTTCTTTTTTTTGTTTTTTGTCTTTTTTTTTTAGGAAAATGCAAGGCACAATCAAATATGTGTCAGGATCATGCATGAGTGATGAAAAATAAAATGTACACAATTGGCAGAACAAAAACATGCTAAATAAAGATGTATGATAATGCAATGACTTATGCAAATGCAATGCATGAATATGATAAATGATAAAAGTAGGGATGATATGTCCATTATGATGCCGTGAAGGGATTCATGATGCGATCAAGGAACAAGCCAGAGCGAGTTTACTCCATGCCCCTAATTCAGGAACCTAATGGAAAGGAACCAATAGTCCACTTCTAGTGACAACTCCCAAGGGTGGTTTCATGTAACTTTACTGGCTTCTAGAGATATCATCCTCTTAGGTAATACATTGTGGTGATAGGGACTACCAATGACAATGCATTATCAAAAGAGGAAAACTTTAGATGAGGTTTCACTGTTATCAAGTGAGTCGGAGACCCAGCATGACCACAGATCGACCTCCACTCCCTATGTCTCACACAGGCCCGGGTATAGGGCCTAATATCTCAACATGTGTGCAAAGATGTAGGTGTCATGTGTGCATAGAACAAAAAATATTTCTAACTACGAATGTAACAAATAGACAGACACACACAAAACACAATAATATAGCAAAGGTTATACACAAATATGGACAAAACAAAAGATAAAAGAGAAAAAAGAGCATAAATAAAGAAGAAGTCACAATAAAACATTGCACACTGATCGAATGGCTTAACTCTCTAACAAGTCCCCAGTGGAGTTGCCATCTGTCACAACCTACCTACGACGGGACGACAAAAGCGAAATAGATAAGCCAAAGCGTTCATCTCCAAGGGAGAAAACGAACGGAGTCGCCATCAACGTTTATTCGAGGAAAATGTTAGAAAAACCAAAAAGAGGTCTGCGAATTTTTGGAAAAGAAGGGTTCGGGAGTTGTTTATGTATCGATCGGCCTCGTCACTATGATATCACCACTCTAAACCGTGAGAATTTCAATTTTTAAATGAAAACTCCGCTAATTTGCTTATGAAAAATGAAAGCAATTTTTTTTCTCGATATACATTTACCAAACAATGCACCATTACTATATATATATATATATATATATAGGTATAGTAACTCAGTACACATCATTCACATAATGGAAGTAAATTTGTTCGTACATATAATTAAATTTGTGATTTACATTCCCAATTCAACAAAAGAATTATGGAACCAGCTACGGAGGAGTTGATTAACAAAACACAACTCTCTCCCAAAATAATCCCAACGTCATCACGTCGGCTCGGTGGCTCCACAAAAGAACCTCGCTTCTCGTACTCTACTGTTGTCATTCTGCTCGCACAAACAAAGGTTCACGATCATCACAAGTACCAACCACACGGTACAAAAATTGCGAGGGGTAAGTTTATTATAAAAGAAAGTAATACAAAAATCAAATAACCACAATTAGTAAGAAAACATTAACAAATATCATAAGTTTACACAAACATTCACTAGTCCAACACACACTCAACAAATAGTCATCATCGGTCCATAGTTCCAATCAATCATGCTCAGTATGATGCATACACTTGACCTCAACTCTCAAATGCAATGTGGTACCATCCCCAAGGAAATAGCCTAAGCGTGTCCACACGACACTCTCACTTAGGAAAACTAGGCAGTAAGTGTCGAGGTCACCCTGTCGTGCACAGGCAACTCCCTCCCCCCCCCCCCATGGTGATCAGCCTGAGTCTCAAGAGAGTTCCAAACTGAGTGACATGCCCCCAAGTACAAGTATTCCTCCTCATGAGAAACTACAAGTACTTACTGACATAGTTTATACTATTTCCATATCATATGAAGTATGAAACATGGGCACCATCAATGCACTAACTGTGGATAATTAAATATTCTAAGCCATCCCCCTCCAGAGATGCTTAAAACTCTTTAACCATTCTATTTCCCCCACCAGGGATATCCAACAAGGTCACTGCACCTCCATGTACATACACAACATAAAATGTATGAAACATGGGCACCATCAATGCACTGACCGTGGATAATTAAAGATTATAAGTCATCCCCCTCCAGAGATGCTTAAAACTCTTTAACCACTCTATTTCCCCCACCAGGGATATCCAACAAGGTCACTACACCCCCATGTACATACACAACATATAGCGTATGAAACATGGGCACCATCAATGCACTGACTGTGGATAATTAAAGATTCTAAGTCATCCCCCTCCAGAGATGCTTAAAACTCTTTAACCACTCTATTTCCCTCACCAGGAATATCCAACAAGGTCACTGCACCCCCCATGTACATACACAACATAACATCATCACAATGCATTTTCAACATCATCAACATTTCCTCTCAATATCATTTTCAACATCAACATCATCTCATATTAACATAATCATCAATAACAACATCAACTCATATTGACATAATCATCAATAACAACATCATCTCATATCAATTAATGTCATCAATAGAAATATCATCAGTAAGTCATACTCTGCATATACATATATAGTTCATGCCTGAGATTCACACTCCTCAGGTCTTCAGACAACACAAGTCTAATAAAAAAATAATGTTATTCATCAATAATAGATATATCGCATCCCATTAGTCAAAAACATTGTTTTCTTGAAAACTAGCATGCAACAAGGACATGCATACATCCCCAATCCCATAGTTGGGTTCCCTGACCCCCAACTATGGTATTAAAAACTGTAAGTGATAATAAACTCCCCTCACCTATCATGAGCTCTCCTTCAGTTCCCCTTTGTGTCGCTCAGAGGTCTCTCTCGTTCACGCTCGTCAGTCCAAATGCAAGGTTCTATATGCCAAATTGAAGGAAATTTAATATAGATTTCAGAAAGAAGGTAAAGGCAACATTCAGAGCCAAAACCTTTGTCAAAACATAAAGGACTGAGGGGTGTTTCAGATTCTACTAAAAGGAGACATCATTTTGAAATTCCGATCACGCCAATGTGACTGGGGTTCAGTGAAGGCCATGAAAATAACATCAATGTTATAAAAAGATAACTTTTACAATGTCTCATTTACAAGGGTTTTTCAAAGGAAGTGTAAAAACACCCTACAGTACCCAACACACAAGAGACACTAAGAGGAACTCAAACTAACTAGGAGAAGGGCTTAGAAGTCAATATTACATCAGAGAAGCTATGAAATGGAGGATTGGAGAATTTTCTCCACCGAATCCTTGAGGAGGATTCTGAGGATTCCACTCTGATTAAAATGTTCCTCTTGGTGTAGGGGTTCGGCAGCAAGCAACGGTGTCTCATGGCGGCTACCGGTGGTCGTGGGTGGTGGAGAAGGAGGTGTTAGGGTTTGGGTGGCGTTTGGAGAGAAGGAGAGAGTGAAAATCGTGTTTTTCACTCAGAAGAACGTATTTATAATCTGCAAATCTCGCTTAGCAAGCTCGTCTCGCTAAGCGGGAGTCATCTTTTCATGCTTAGAGCGAGAATTTGCACTTAGCGCAACTCCCTCTGTGCTAGGTCTCGCTGAGCGGGCCAATTCTCGCTCAACGTAATTTCCTCTCGGTTTGGAATTGCGCTTAGCGAGATATAAAAGTTGTTATTTTCAAAATCCCAACGGTCAGACTATGTAAAATTTTCTTAGGAACCTCCAGACAAAATTTTAAGACGATCCCACGGTTAACGAATCTGGGATCACGATTTTACTAGAATAGGTTTAGGTAAAATTTGAAATCTCATAATTTCAACTTAGCTCAACAAAACTCGACATAACTCAACATCCACATCAAGAAATTCACACATGACTAATTCAAGCCATACCTCAACTCATTCAAGTCAACCATATAGTCAAATAACATAATAAATACAATTAAACATCGACTTATAATTAATAATATTTCAGGGTGTTACAGTTTACGCATGTGGAAGGTATTAGCACCCCACGCGCCCATCACAAGGGACGACAACCTTTAATCGAGTGTGCGCAACGTTACTTCAGAATTATTTACTTTTCCCTTTTTATATTTTTATATTTTTTGGGGCCGACAAGGGATGCCTTTGCTCCTACGTATCCTCGGGTGCGATGAGGAATTCAGACCTACATAGTTCTTTAAGTCTGAATGTTTGTGTGTTAAATTGATTTTATGCTTTTGAAAGATTAATTTTAATTGTGAACAAAGAGTCATTTAAGGCGTTGGACCTTGAAATGATCTCAAGTGATATTTGATGAAATTAAGTTAGTTATGAGTTGGTTTTTATCTTGGTTTTGTTTATTAACTTTCAATCTCTTTTAAAGACAAATTTGCAATACTAGTTATCGGTTAAGATTGAACTTTTCAAAGAAAAATGAGATTGCCGATGATAGATAGAGAAGATGAATGTGCACATAATAACAAAAGGGACCCCTAAGGGTACATAGATCATATTCAATCCCTAAAAATAAAACTAACTGATGGTCGCACGAAGAACGTAGAACAAGAAATGAAGTAAGGAATGATCGCGGTTGCAATTCGGTAGCGCCTCGACCTCATTTCCTCTTCTTTCTTCTTCTTCTTTCTCTCTTCTCTCAATTCCCTCTACTTCTGAACCTTGGAACCCTTTAAAACACCCATAGGATGCCTATTTATAGGCAAAAGGCCACCTTGGGGCGATTGCATGTCGCCTAACCTTGAAGCAGTGAGCTCGCACAAGCGAGCTAGTCCCTTAGCCGTGAAGTTATTTGGTGGCCCAGGTGAGCCAAATGCTGTCCTGGGCGAGCTGGGGCCTAGGAAAAACAAGGAAAAGACCCTTCTGCCCTCCTTTCTTGGTGTCTTTTGTCTTCTTGATCGAAACACCGAATGGTTCCTTGCTTTGCACTGTAACTGGCATTCAACACCGTTAGTCGACTAGCAAGGATCAAAAGATCAATGAACGATAGTCCCCGGACGAAATTAGGGTATGACAAAAATGAAACACCTACTCCATTTAGAGTGGAGGCGCGACTTTTCAGAAACTAGCAGAAGATGAAATGATGCCCTAAAATTTTGCACCACGATGCAACTCCACTCACCCACGTATCGCATCTCCAGTACGTACCCACTTCACGAGTGACACGTATGCAATAGCAACAGGCGTATGTTGCATTCGCTTGCAGTACTGGACAAACAAAACGCTTGTATTCAATGCACTATCCAACAGTCAGAAGAAGGGTAGAGTTGTTAAAGGCAGAGGCTCCCCTCACTTGACATGTAAAATTTCACCTGTAAAACCAAAAGCATGTCTACCCTGGACAACTTGAAAGAAGCAACTCGGACAACACTTGTCCAAGCCTTGGGGCTTGACAAGCCTAACAGACTTGCAACTCTTGTACTTGTCGAAGTTACCACTCTCGGCACCAGACAACTCTCGTCCATGCTTAAGGGGCTTGATGAACTCGCGACCCTCCTACTTGTCAAGATTACTACCCTCAACACAAGGCAATCTCCCTCGACACTAGACAACCTCTTTCACCCACAAGTCGACTCAGAGCTTGGTAAGTTTCGCTTCTCCAAAGGCTCGTCAAACCCAAGGTCCACCCTTGGCGAGTCTCGTTTCTCCAATGGCTCATCAAACCCAAGGTCTGCCCTTCATGAGTCTCACTTCTCCAAAGGCTTGTCAAACCCAAGGCCCGCCCTTGGTGAGTCTCGCATCTTCAAAGGTCAGTCAAACCCAAGGTCCATCCTTGGTGAGTCTCGCATCTCCAAAGGCTCGTCAAACCAAGGTCCGCCCTTGGTGAGCCTTGATGCATCTCTACAAGCTTGTCAAACCCAAGATCCACCCCGAGTGAACTTCGCCAAAACCCAGGACGCACACATCCTTGGTCCAAAGCTCATTAAACCCAAGGTCCTCCTAGGTGAGCCTCTTCATTTCCAAATTTCGCATTCACAAAAATCTAAGGTATGCAAGGTCCAACCTTGTATGTTTCCCTATTATTAAATTTTATCTATGCAGGAATACAAGTCAGTAGGAACACCAAATACCCAAGGTCCTCCCTTGGTACAAAAACTCAAGGTCCATCCTTGGTACGCACTCCTACAAAAACCCAAGGCATGCCCTTGGTAAAATCACTCCTTGGGAACTATGAAGACCATAGTCAAAAGTCTAGGTTCCACAACGCAAAATGAACTACCACCAGACTGGTCAGCAAGACCTTCAATTGGGTGAAATTCAAACTAACTCCTCACAAGCATCAGAGGATAAGCTCCACAAAGCGAAATGAAGAATCACCAAATGAGTGACAAGACCTTTAATTAGGTTGAAATCAAACCTGAGATGATCTCATGTCATCTATTTCTCTATTTCACACACGACCGTCAAGGTTTTGCTTCCTACACTGTCAAGATTCTACTCTTATCAGGGTGGTCTATCCTCACTACCACAAGCAACAGAACATTGCATAGACAAAAGGCAACATACAAGACATACAAATAGTGCAAAATTTGTCATCATAGGAAAGTAAATGCATTGTCAAAAGAAGAATAATTTTCATAATTACAAAGCCAATACAGCCCAAAAAACCAACCGAGGGAAAAACCATAAAAAGGGGCTTAAACACTGGCCCTAACATCCTACTCCTCCACGACATCCTCCCCCGCAGTAGCTATCTTTTATTCATCAAGCAAAACATCGTCATTCAAGTCCTTGAAAGGGTAAAAATGACCCAAGTCAAGATCCTTGACAAAGAACCTGGCTTGCCTGACAGCCTTATGAAAGCCTTTTTCATGTTGCTCAACAACCTCCTTCTTGTACACCAACAGCTCCTCTTCAAGCTCTTTGATGACCTCCTTCTCCTTGGATGCCCTGAGCTTAGACTCCGACTCCTTCAACCAATCCTCGAGGTCCACAACCACCTTGGCAAGCTCATCCTTCTCTGCTGCAGTGCTCTCCACCTTGTCAACCAGTTCATTTTTCTCCCTTTGCAAGCCCTTACAATGCTCAAACAACTTATCACCATCCAATCTGGTGCACAGCAGTTGGGCAAGAACACTGCCAACCTGGAATGACAATTGATGGTTCGACCACACAGCCTCAACAAAGGCAAAAGTGGCCTTGGCCACCTTAGGATGCTTCACTCTCCAAATAGTACGAACAGAGGCCCTCCACTTGAAAACCTCAGCCTCTAAGGATGCCACCTTGCTCAGAGCTACCTGGTGCCACTGTCCATTCTCCTCCAAAGTTATCAGACTTCTCTAAAGGAAAACCTTTGCAGAATCAGTTGCATTCTGAACCCCAGCTGATCGAATAAGATTTTTATCGAAGGTAGCACAAAGCCAACCAGGGTTTTTTGCTCTGGCTTGTAACCTATACCCCTAGTGAATCCGCATCACGAGAAGTGTAGATGTGATCCAAGGAGACACTAGGGTGAAAAGAGAAGGAAAGCGATGTTGACGCCAACACAGCCGTGGGAGGAACCACTACTTGAATTAAGATGTTCAATAATCATTCTTAACCTAAATCACATAAAAACACTACTTGAATTTTGGTCCATTTTCATTAATTAAACTTGACAATGATACAACATTTAACACCAACAAACAAAGAAACTTCATATTTATCAGTCTATTAAGTGGCCTTTTTGTTTCCAACAACAGCTCTGCTCTTCAAGGATGACCACAATTACAATAAATATGACAAAACAATTTCAAAGAAAATTCAAATCAATCACCACTTAATAATATTTGTTATAATTTAAAAAGCACATAAACAAAATCATTGTTTCCTGGTGCATTCCTAGTTCATTTTTACCTCTAATGATCCACCAAAAAATTCTTAATGGATAAAATAATATAGAAAATTATTTT
Source organism: Glycine soja (assembly GCF_004193775.1). NCBI lineage: Eukaryota > Viridiplantae > Streptophyta > Magnoliopsida > Fabales > Fabaceae > Glycine > Glycine soja. The sequence continues at coordinate 18,729,569 of NC_041010.1, read as the reverse complement.
TTCTTAGTCATAGTATAAGGCAAACATGAAAGAAATATATTCGAGATGTAATAACAATGAGAAATAGTATGTAACTATGTACATACAAATTGTTCCCTACTCTAGTAGGTACTTAAAAATTGTCATCTACCAAAGCCAAATATCACAAAAACAAGGATACAAGGGTGTATCAACTATTGAATGATGGGATAATTATGATTTTATTTACTTCTAATTGTAAGTGTAAAAGATATATATATATATATATATATATATATATATATATATATATATATATATATATATATATATATTGTCATACCCTAATTTCGTCCGGGGACCTTTGCTTGATAACGTGCGACCATTCTTTGGTCCTCGTGAGGTGCTTGGCACCCATCATTAGGCAATTTGTGAAATTCCAGGACATGCCCAAAAAAACCAAAAAAATATATATGCACAATCCGTAAGTTTCCGTGACACACCGGAAATCAAATGGAAGCATCGTTGCATAATTAAGTGAGGTTCCGTAACATTCCGTAAGTCAAAAAGGGGATGATTATGTAATCCGCAAGGTTCCGTAACATTACGGAAAGAAAACAAGTATCGTTACGAAATTCGTAAGTTTCCGTAACTTTACGAAAAAAGAATCACCAAAAAACAGCAGGGGGGGTGTACTTAGTAAAAATGGGGGTGCAAATAGCACCCAGGCCCATTTGGGCCCTCCAGAAGATTCCTCCAGAAGGCGGTTGCTTCTGGAGGAAGCAACCCTGCTCGCCTGGGCGAGCTGGGCGGCAAGCATCTCCCCTATTTTGCTATAAATAGGGGAGGAATGCAAGAAGAAAAGGATCCCAGCCCCTTAGGCACTTCTCTCTCTTTGGAAATTGCTTGGAAAAAATTGTTTCCGTGAAGAAAATCTAAGCCGAGGCGCTTCCGAAACGTTTCCGTAACGTTTTCCGTGAAGAATTTCGCAAAGATTTCAACCGTTCTTCGACGTTCTTCATTCGTTCTTCATCGTTCTTCGATCTTCAACGGGTAAGTACCTCGAACCAAGCTTTTCGATTCATTCTATGCACCCGTAGTGGTCCACATTGTGTTTCGTGCATTTTTATTCTCGTTTTGTTTACTTTTTATACCCCCTGTTGACGTGCTTAAGCCATTTTACTTAAGTCATTTCTTGCTTAACTTAAAAATAAAATAAATTTCCACCGAACGTTTGAATTGTATTATCCATTAGCTTCGGTTAAAATCAATTCCGACCGTTCGGTCATGCCGTAACCATGTTGGAAATCAAAAAAAAGAAGTAAAAATAATATAAAATAATCAAAAAAACATCTTTTAGTAAAATAAAGCGGAAAATCAATCGGACGTTTTCTCTTTGGGATTTCTCATTCTTAACCGAATTGATTAATAACTAAAGTGAAACTAAGGCTAAAAATCAACTCGCCTAGTCAAGCTCGTCCACAAAAATAGGCTTTTGAAGTTTGTCATTTCAATTTCTCACTAAGTAAAATGGATCATTTTTAAGGTCCAACGTCTTAAAATGATCACCACTTAAGTAAAAAAGAATCACTTGATAAGAAAGAACTACGGAGGTCTGATTTTCTCATCCCAAATTGAGGAATACGTAGGAGCAAAGGGAAACACCCTTGTCGACCACAAAAAAGGAAAAAATATAAAAAGGGTATAAAGGATATAAGAACATAAAAGGGAACAAAAAATCAAAGTCATGTTTGCACATTCGATTAAAGGCTGCCGTCCCTTGGGACGGGCGTGTGGGGTGCTAATACCTTCCCCGTGCGTAAATACAACTCCCGAACCTTTCAACTTAAAAGTTCGTAGATCGCGTCTTTTCCGATTTTTCCGACGTTTTCCTCAAATAAACGTTGGTGGCGACTCCGCGCGTATTCCTTTCGTGGAACACGCATCCCGCGAGTCTCGCGTCGCCCTCCCTCCGAAGGGTAGGTTGCGACAGTTGGCGACTCCACTGGGGAATTTTTTTAGAGAGTTAGGCCATTTAATCTTGTGCAAATTTTGCCATGACTTACTCCTTTGTTGGCTTCCCCTTATTATGTTCTTGTATATATAACTTTTTGATGCTTTTAGTGCATTTTTTTTTTTTTGTATGCATGAGGTAAATATTTATTCATTTGATGCACACAAACACTAACACTATTTGCACACACGGTGAGTTGAAAAAGGGCCCTATACCCGGGTTCGTGGGAACATAAGGAGTGGAGGTGAATCCGTGATCATGCTAGGTCTCCGACTTGCTTGATTACAGTGAACCCTCATCTAGAGTTTTTCTCTTTGAAAACATATTGTTGCTAGTAGTCCCTACTGCTGCAGTATGTTCTTCGAAGGGGATGATACCTCTAGAAACCATCAAGAGAGATATGACTACCTTGGGGGTTATCACTAAAAGCCTAGTTAGCTCTCTCCCTTATAGGTCCCTTAAATAGGGGCACGGAGCAAACACGCTGCGTGCCATTTTTTACACTGCCATGCATAAGTATCATATACCCTTTTGCTTATATTTGTTTGTGAATATTGTCGTACTATGTACATCCCCGTGTTGTGCCTTTCGCATATGCATCATGCATGGGTTTCGTCTTTGATCCCCTCACTTTAGCAAACCGACGGAGGGTCCGTGTCGCCTTCTTAAAAAACATACGTTGGGTGCCATGCTGCCCAAACGTTGTATCCAAGAAGGAAACAATTTCTCGGGCTCCCGTATTCGTAAATTGCATCTGTGTCATATGCATTTCTTCATGCATTCATCCATTCCACCCATGATAGATGTAGGAGTTTTGTTTCGCACTAGATTTTATTTCACTTTAGTAAAACATGGGATCAAGTCAAAAGCCTTCGCTTAAAAAGAGGTTCTATCAAGTCAAAATCAAGAGCTTAGAGGTCACCAGTTTACGAAAGTTGGGGCAATTAATGGGTCAACTTCAACGGCAAGCCTTCCGCAAAGCCTATGGTAAGATTTGGGACCTAGCTAGGGTAGAAGTCTCCATGGAACCGATTGCATCCCTTTCCCAGTATTATGACCAGCCCCTAAGGTGCTTCACATTTGAGGACTTCCAGCTAGTGCCGACTGTGAAAGAGTTTGAAGAAATCCTGGGATGCCCACTGGGAGGAAGGAAGCCATATCTTTTCTCTGGGTTCTATCCCTCCATGACAAGAGTTGCCAAGGTAGTGAAAATCTCAGCACAAGAGTTGGACCGTGTAAAGCAAAACAGGAATGGGGTAGTCGGAGTACCAAGGAAGTGTTTGGAGGAAAGGGCAAAGGCCTTGGCAAATCAAGGCGAATGGGCTTTCTTTTATTGACATCTTGGCGCTTTTGATCTTTGGAGTTGTCCTCTTTCCGAATATGGAAGGGTTAGTGGACCTAGCAGCGATTGACGCTTTCCTCGCCTTTCATCATGGCAAGGAAAGCCCGGTCGTCGCCATTTTGGCCATGTATGACACGTTCGAC